>NW_024352786.1:6669042-7269042 GCF_902729225.1 Pteropus medius | reverse complement strand
AATCTGGATTTGTGATATGTTTGAATACCAAAGACTTATAAAATACTAAATTTTATTAGTAATTAATTCATCTAGAAGGTATCATGTCCTTATATTTGTTTTTTTAAAAAAATGTATGTACTTTTTTTACAAGTATATACAAAAGTAGAGATAAAAGTATAAACCTACTTATTCATCACCCAGTTCCCACAGTTATTAACATTCTATATTCTCGTTTTACCTCCCTGAATCAATCACTCTCACAATAGGAAATTAGGAAGGTTTATTTATGAAGGAATTAATTACAAAGTTTTGGGTAGTGGGGTTAGGGAACCACAAAGACTATGCAGAAACCCAGGACTAACAATACGAGAACTGAGACTCTCTTAGATCTGAAGATATAAAGGAAAAGACAAGTTACCAGAAAGAGAAAGAGCCTTAGGTAGAACAGGCTGCCTTGAGAGAAGCAATGGCCTTGAGTTGAAGATTACGGCCAGCCCCAATCTCGCTATCCTCTCTCATCCCCTTCCTCCCTTCTGCTGGGGTCTTCTGTTGGAAACCAGAGTCTAAGGGATTCCTATTGAGGCAGTCCCTTCAGGTCAAGGCAGGGCATTGAAGGGTGGAGAATGGATCTGAACAATCAGGAGCTATTCAATATATTCCCCACACACACTTATTTTTCCCCCTGGAATATATTAAATCAAATCCCAGATATCATCTACTTTCACCCATGAATACTCCAGTAAATATCTTTACCAGGTAAGGACTTAAAAAAACAAAATGAAAACACACCACCTTTCATACCCAACAAAAATAAAGTGATTTGGTAATATCATCGAATAACCAACTCATGTTTAATATTCCTCAATTATTTACAAAATATTTTTACAATCAGATTATTCCCATTGAGATCTAAACAAAGTACATATATTGTCCTTGGTGACTATTTTTCTTAAATCTCTTTTAATCTAGAACAGTTATCCCTTTCTTTTATTTAAATATATTATATAAACTGAGTCATTCTTATTTTAGAGTTTCTACACCTTGAATTTGGCAGATTATATCCTTGATGTGGCATTTAACATATTATTCTAATCCCTGTATTGTATATAAATGGTAGATATGCATTGGTTTATTTATTAATCAAATATGGCTTAACACATGTGTTGAGCCCTTACTATGAGTGTAAGATGCTAAAATGCTAGAATTTCACTAATGAAAAATATGGACCCCATTCAAAAATCAGGGGGTGCAGAGGCTACAAGGTTGAAAAACAAAGGCCAGCTCTCAAGCACTTACAGCTCTGGAGGGGCTCCTCTCAACCCTTGTAGGAGCCATCAGTCATGAAAGTCACCATCTGACAGCAGAATGTGACAAGTGCCTGAAGAAGTATACAAAACAAGAGTTCAGGGGAGGAAGCAATCTCCCATCGTTAAACATTTCTCACACGGTACAGGAGATCCCAGTTTCTAAAGTCTTCTCCTGAGTTATGGGAAATAATAGATTACTAATTTTTAAAAAGCTCTTATCCTGAGGAAGGTAGACATCTTGAGACTAATTTAAAGTAGGACTTGAAGTAGAAAAAACTTTTCCAGATTTGCCATATACTTTGGTGGATTTTTGTCTCCTTCTGCTTCCCAGGAGAGAAGAATATTGGTTTCACGGTTAGCTGCTATGTAATCATCACAGTGTTAGGTAGGGCCTGTGGGGTTGTCCTCTCAGGACAGGCCAGACAGCTGTCCTCAGGTGGATTATAGATTAATTGAGGTTGTCATTTGGCATATGATGTTTAGTGTGTAACTAAATTACTGAGTTCATGGATTAATTACATAAGTATTTATTAAGCAACTATCACGTGCTAACCTGAGGCTGGGTGCTGGTGTAGCAGTGAATGAATCGGGCCTGACCCCTGCCCTTCTAGAGCATAACAGCTCCTGCAAGCTGGGAAAAAGGAGGAGTCGAGATGGGCAAAGGCTCACTCCTTGTACCTGAGACCTCTCACCCTGTATTCTTAGGTTTTCCTCATCTTCCTTGGACTGCCAGTCAGCAAGAGTGCTTGGCCAATTTCTCTTTCCTTGGACCAAAAATGTTCAAGTCTCAAATCTCTAACTTAAATGGAAAGAAAATCCTAAATACCCTTTCAATACTTTCAAATCTTAGGAGATGGAGTTCCTCACAGACACACAAAAACACATACACACTGATAACTTTGTAGTTTCTTTAATTTCTTACATTATAAAGTTGTTTTTACTCTAACAATCACTTTCAAGGAAATAAGGGACTGTAAGGAAGAAAATAGGAGCTATTTATGGGAGAAGACCCTAATCCCTGATCTATACCCAACTCCCCCACTGGACTCAGCAATCAGAGGAGAAGGAGTTTATCTCATTCATCTCAGAGTACCCAGCTCTTTATTAAAGAACTATGACTTCAGGATGCCCCTTGACTATTTTTAGAAAGATGAATATAGAAACTAGGGATATGAGCAGTGTATGATTAAATATGCTAATGAATTATCCTCAAAAGTTTATATATGTATGAAAGAATATATATATTCTTATACATCCCTAATGGTTTACTAAACTATAAGAAGTTATTTACTTAGATTTCTCATTTGTGACTTCTAAATGTCTGTTTTCTCACTTTGTTTAGCTAACCAAAAAGTCTATGCACTTAAGTGGGGTAAAGTTCACCTAAAAGCCAACTGCTCTAAGTTTTACCCAGGTCGCTATTTTGAAAAAGAGATGGAATGTGCAGGTAAGTACTAAGTGGTTTCTCTGATAATGTACCCCTTAACAAACATGTCTCCTCCTCCCCACAGAATCAGCCCCCTCGCTCTGGGCCCTGAACCTTTTCATTTAGCTCGTTTCCTCTTTCTCATACAAAGGGGGAAAATCTAGCAGTATATAGTATCAGTATAGCAAGACAACTAAGAACGCTGACTCTGGAACCAGACTACCTGGGGTGTATATCCCTGTTTTTACCAATTGGACTCATGTGACCTTGAGCAAGTTTTTTTATCTGCAAAAGTGGGAATCTTAACAGACAAGTACACTGAGATTCAGTTACATAATTTGATCAAAGTCTTAACAGACAAGAAGTGGTATATCCAGGATCAAAACCCGAACTTCTTCTAAATAAAAATCCAAATGATTTCATTTCAAATGCATTCAGTTGGAATTAAGTTCTCCCTCCTCGGACATCCCATTGCACTTCTTACGACACCTGTCCCCATCTTCTTTTTAAAAGCACAGTGATGCTAGTGCCCCTACCCAATGCAGCCAGCAGTTCCTACTTATGGTGGTGACCCAAAGGCAGGGTACCAGCTAGGGTGGTGCATTTGGGATGCTTTACTGAAACCACTTATAAGTAGTGAATTATGGGAAAAGGCAGTTATTGACACCCTATAATAACTTCTTGGATCCAGTGTTTTAAAAATCTTAGACACTCATAAGAGAAGAAACTAAACAGACCATTTCCTGGACCCTCCCACCTTAAAATGGAGTTCAGGATTATAAAGGACAAAAAGGGAGAACAGCACAAAATCTACCAGGCAATATCACAGTTAAAAGGACAGGCTGAGGTCTGGCTGCCTAAGTCCAGACCCTGCCACTCATTAGCTGTGTGGCCTTGGACGTGAGGTTAATATTTATAACCTCTCTATGCCTTATTTGTCTCATCTTAAAATACGGGTAATAATGATACCTCATAGGATCATGGTGAGGGTTAAAGCAATGAATAATACAGATTAAGTACTCAAGAGGCACTAAGTATTCCTATTATTTTCCCACTCAGCATTTGATGCTACTTTTGGAGTGCAATCTCATCACGGTATATAGTTGCATAAAGTAGAGAAAGCAGAGAGAGCACTTGATAAATTTGGAGAATGAGTAGAAGACAAAGTATTTTCCCACCTGCGTAGTGCACCTCAGTGGGCCCCGCAGCAAGGGAGAGCAGGTGCTGCTTCCTGTTGGGCAAGTGTGAGAAAGCTGAAGTCTTTACACGCGTTGGTGGAAGAGGCAGGAAGGCGGCACGGCGCCTTGACAAACGTAAGTGAATGTGTGGCTTTCTTTTTCCTTTGTCTTTCTCAGGTACAGATGACGGTTCCATCGATGCCTGTCAAGGAGACTCTGGCGGCCCCTTGGTCTGTAAGGATGCCAATAACGTGGCTTATGTGTGGGGTGTTGTGAGTTGGGGTGAAAACTGTGGAGACCCAGAGTTCCCAGGCATTTACACCAAAGTGGCCAATTATTTTGACTGGATTAGCCACCATGTGGGAAGGTCTCTTATTTCTCAGCACAATGTATAAAATTGTGATCTCTCTCTTCTTTCTACTCTTTTTCTCCCAGGAGTTCCACTTTAATTTAAATGATACTGCCTAATTAGTAGTACTTCTCTAGGAAAAAAAATTAAGCAAATTTTATTGGATATTCTTAAAGGTCTCTACAAAGTTTATGCTATACTGGAATTTTTCTGTATAATTCTCAAATAAATACTTTAGTCAAGTACTCGTTTTATTAGAAATGTGATTAAATTATCTCTTTCATACAGGAGTGATGTACTGACTATACTAAAGGTTTAGCTGCAAAAGTGGGAATCTTAATAGACAAGTACACTGAGATTCAGTTACATAATTTGATCAAAGTCACTTAGCTAGCTGAGTGACATTGGAATCACATAAACTGATGTTCAAACTCCAACCCCACCGCCCACTAATCGCTAGACCGTGGGCAATTTATTATTTTCTTTGTGTCTCATTTTCCACCTTTAAAGTGGAAAACGGAATTTTAAAAAAGTGAAACTACATACTGACATATTTGGCATAGTACCTTTCACAGGAAATAACGGACCTCACAGCTCTTGCCCCATTTCTCTGCTTCTTTAAGTATTAAAAATTCTTTGAAAAAAATGTCTTTAGTTCCTTATTTCACAAGTTCTCCTTGGCCCTTTCTTTAAACTTGTCCACAGACATCACACAACCACTGACCTCCTTGCCATCATACCTCACAGTCGCTTAATCCTTTGCATCTTGTCCTGCCCACAGCGGCAGCAGACACAGTCGATCCCTGGGACACCACACTATTCCGCCTAGCCTGCTGCCTCCCTAGCTGCTGCCTCCCTAGCTGCTGCCTCCAGCCTCCTTCCCAGCTTCCTCCCACTGGTCCCTTCTCTCACTTTGCATTTTCCTGGTGATGTAATCTAGACTCAGCTATAAATCTCACCCACAGTCAAATGACTCACAGTTCCACATCTCCAGCCGTAACCCTCACTAAAACTCCGGACTAGTATATCTCATTGAGCACTTAACATTTCCACGTGGACATCTCATAACATTTCAAAAGAAGTGCAGCCACCCCAAAACTCTGCCCCTTCTTAAACCTGTTCCTGCCTCCTTAATAAACAGCACCGACATCCACTCAGGGTGACCCTGTGGACCCAATGTACAGCGGGCACCCAGTCTCTGCCACGTGACCCTGCTTTAGTCCCACTCGAGATATTGTTTTTTTCTGTTTGTCTACCTCTTCCATTACACTGTAAGGCATGTAAGAGGCAATGTGCTCCTTTTGTCTGCATCCCTAGCACTTGGTTCATTAAAGGTGCTCAGCAAATAAACATTAGTTGCTTTTATTATTTTTTTCAAAGCTCAGCTCTCACCATCCTGAAGCCAGAGGTGTATTTTTCACATAAATATAACCTTCATTCCTGGGGTTCAGCCCTGGATAAAGCCTAATTGTTTTATAATAGAAATGCCCATTTCTACATATACTCCAAAATCAGTTATTGCCCCAATTTTTTCCTTAAAATTTTTGTAAAATATCCATAAAAAATGTTACCATTTTAACCATATCGAAGTATATAGTTCAGTGGCCTTAAGTATATTCATTGTCGTGCATCCTTCTCCATCTCCAGAAATTTTTCATCTTCCCAAAATGAAACTCTGTGCCTATTAAACATTAAGTCCTCCCCATCCATGCTGCCCAGATGTTTAATTCCTTTTGTCCGTGAGTGCAGGAGAGTATCTGGTTATCTATGGCTGTATAAAAAAGAACTCCAAAATAGTCATTTAAATAATAAGTTTATTATTTTGCTCATGCATCTGGAGATTGACTGGACTCAGCAGGGCAGTCCTTCCACCCTCTCACACGGTTGCTGTCAGTCAGGAGTGAGGCAAGGGTCATCCTGAAGGCCTCTTCACTCATGTGTCTGGTGCCCGGGCTGGGAGGACTCAAACAACTGGGGTTTCTCAGATATCTTTCTAAATGTAGCCTTGGAAGTCATTTAGCCTTCCATCACAAAGACCTGACCGGGTTCAAGGGGAAGAGATGTAATTCATCTCTTAATGGGAGGGGTATCAAAGAATCTGTGGCATGTTTTAAAACCATCACCTGGCTTGACCCAGCAAATCTGGAACATGTGGCACTTTAGAAGAGATACGTATATGAGGCAAAACGAGGAAAGTACTAAGGGCGCAAGCTGGGAAACCCAGCATCCGGGGACACTCTCAGCTGATGCAGGAAGGAGTGGCATTGTGGTCTCTTGAAGGACCAACCCAGTTAACATAGTGACCTGGCCCTGGCAGTTTGGTGACAGAGTGGATCAGTGTTGGGGCCTGAAGTGAACAGCCAGCTTCTCTGTAGTGACTCCATGGGGCAGAGACCAGGAACCTGGCTCCAGGGTTCTCCCAGTTTAGAGGTCAGTCTGAGGGCTCCTAGTTGCAGACAACAGAAGCCAATCTCGTTGGTTTAACAAAAAAATAGATTTATTCAAAGGTACTATGTAGTTCACAAACTCTTCAGGAAAGCCAGAGAGCTGGAAGCGATGCATCTGGGAATAATGCTCAAAGACCACTGCCGGACTCCTCATCAGAGACTCCCATTGCCACTAGCTCGGGTCCCAGGCTCCATGTTCAGCTTGTCTGGGCACTGGACACTACTGCTTGACCCTCTGCCATCGCTGCTTCTGAGTTAGCATGATCTTTCCCGAAGGTGGTCAACTAACAGAGCTCACCAGATGTGGAGCTCTGCCATCATCTTCTTCTTAAACCTGGCTTTAAGATGTAAGATGGTGAGCTCTTACGAAGCTTTAAGCTTCGTAAGAGCTCACCATCTTACGAAGGAGACAAAAACATAAATTGTGCCACTGCACTCTGCCAAGTATACTTGTGAGGAAAACTCAAGGGAGACTCATAAATCAGCTTGAAGTGTCAAAGAAGGCTTCTTCAGAGCTTAATCTGAATTGTGGAAGAACTTTCCAGGCAGATGCCAATGCAAAGGCCCAGTGGCTTGAGGAGCCAACCACACAAGGGGATGAAAAGCAGATCAGTGAGACTGGAGCTGGGGAGGGACAAAAGGCCAGATCGGGGAGGGCCTCATGCCAAAAAGTTGGCACCACTGAAGGACTTTGGAAAGTTCACACTGGAGGCAAAGAGGAAGATGGATTGGAGGAGGGTGATTTGGAGTAGGGCAGATAGTCAAGAGACCATTGGAGTAATCCATATGAAAAATGATAAAGGCAGAAACTAACACAGGGGAACTTTAAAGAGAAGACATTGATTCTATATATGTTAAGGTATAAAATAGGACTGGGAACAGAAGAGATGATGGCACTAGGGAGAGAGATATGAATCTAGGATAATTCACAGGTTTTCTCTTGGATAATGATATAATTGGTGTTGCCATTGCAGAAATAAAGGGATAAGATGAATAGAAGTAGGTTTAGTTAAGGATATTTTGAAGCTGCCTTTGAGAGCCCAGGAAGGTGTATCACATATAGTAGGAAGTATGAAGCTGAAAAACAACCATAGGTTTGGAAGTAGCCAGAAACTCTATCTAGGGAAACCACAAACCTGAATTAATCCTGATGGTCGAAAACCCTGCAATCTCACCTAATTAGGTTTCTTTCCATCTTCTCCAGTGCTTCCTCTCTGTGTAGAAAGTGTCTTCCATTCTACCCACACATATCACTTGAAAGCCTCTGATTGCTATGGTCTGAATGTTTGTGTACCTCCCAAATTCATGTTGAAATCCTAATGACCACTGTGATCTGAGGAAGTGGGGTCTTTGGAAAGTGCTTATATCATGAATCCCTTATGAATGGGATTAGTGTCTTTATAAGACACTCCAAAGATCCCACGCTTTTCCCACCACGTGAGGATAAAGCAAAAAGTCAGTAGTCTGCAACTGGAAGAGGGCCCTCCCCAGAACCTAACCATGCAGTCGCCCTGATCTTGAACTTCCTGCTTACGGCACTGTGAGAAATAAACTTCTGTTGTTTATTTCTGCGGTGTTTTGTTATAGAAGCCCAAATGGCATAAGATGCTAATCAAATGTGCCTGATGAGAGCAGAGGGCCATTATCTTCAACATACCATGAAATCAACCCATAGTCAAGGATCTGTTGCAGCCATTCCTTGTCCTTCACTTCACCCCCCACCTCCCACCCTCAGCTTGAAAGCTATTCACGCCATTGATTTTTTTTTAAGCAGAGACTGGAACCTAGCACTTATTTCCCCTTAATTTGAGCCCGTTTTAGAAACTAACCTTCTAGCGTTAGCACTGGGCAAAGATTATCATGCCTGGAATTGTTTCACCACGTGGCATTTATTTTCATCACAATAACACTGCTGAGACCATTTAATGAGACAATGGAAAAGACAAACTAGAAACTGCCCTTATAATTTGTATTTTGTTGATTTTGTGTCATTTCAAATAATACAAAGGATTGCATAATACTCTAGTTTCCAAGCATTCTGAGTTAATATGTTAGAGTTGATAAATTTTGCATTCTACCTCATTACTATAATCATATTTCGCAATGTCCATGTACAGTGAAGAGACTATTAGGGGCTTCTAGAAGGGATATCTGACCGATTGTGCTTATAACTGTATAGAAGTTCTGTATAGAAGACAAAGCCTAGAGTCAGCTACCAGAAGATCCCATTCTAAGGCACTCATATCACTCAGACAAGGATCAGCACAATTAAAGCATATTTTATATCTTCGTAATTTTGTTTTGATAACACTATAATTGCTTTTCCCAATTCCTCTTCTTTTTTCCTCCTTTGACTACAATTGTGTTTTCTCCCCAGTACTCCATTGAAACTTCTCTTGTGAAGTTGACCAATAATCTCCATGTTACTAAATCCAGTGATCAATATCCAGGCCTCCTCTTCCTCCATGTCAGCTGACTCAATGGCTATGCCTTAGACACTCTGGAACACGGTCCTCTCCTGCTGCTCTGGCCACTCTCTCTCCTTCGTCGACCTCCTATGACCTCCTATGACTTAGACCTTGTTCTGCTTGTCTTTACATACTCACTTTTTAGAGGATCGCCTCTAGGCCCATGGCTTTAAAAATGATTTCTAGGCTGATGACTTCCAAATTTATTTCTAGCCCTTATCCCACCACTGAACTAGATTCAGAATAATCTCCTCAAACATGTCTTAATGTCCTAAAATTTCCCTGCAATCAGTTCCTTCTGGAATCCTCATTTCAGTAAGAACCCTATCTTTCTAATTGCTTAAGCCAAAACCTTAATGTGCCTGATTAATGTGCCTTAGTGTGCTTTAATGTCCTTGATTCCTCTTTTTCCCCTCATACACCATATTCAATCCATCGGTAAATTCCGTTGGCTCTATCAAGTTATATCCAAGATGTGACCACTTTTCACACCTCCACTGCTCCCTCCTGGGCCAAACCACGATAATGTCTTACCTGGTTTCTTATGTCCTAACTAGCTTCCTGGCTTCAGCTCCTGCCCATCCACACTCAAAGTATTTATAGACAAACCAGCCATTGCTCGCAGGAAAAGACCTAGAAGATAGCAATCAATAGTGTCTGCTACAATAATGACAGGTTTTGCTGATTACATGAAACTGCCAGTAAGGGAGGCTCTTTTCAAATATTTTATACTATTTAGGAAGAAAGGATGGAGGTGGATCATCTAGAAGGTATACAATTTGGTCATTAGGGCTGGCTTCATGGGCAGATGTGCAAGGCCCTGAACTCAGAAGGCTTCTACACTTGCTCTCCTGTCATCACCTTGACATTCTTCACAATTTTTGAACAAGGGGTCCTGCATTTTTATTTTGTACTGAACCTTGAAAATTATGTAGCTGGTCCTGTGGTCAATGCCAAATCCTGGTATCTAACCGTAGAAATTAAGAGGGAAAAGCAAATCTTGGAATTACTACAACAGAACAACAAACATCTGATTGACTATGAAGAACATGTGAAAATAAAACTTCAAATCTTGTTGTCTGGAAGGATGGTGGTTATTCCCAAGGGGAATACAGCAGAAAAGATTGTTTAGAGAAAAAGAGAACAGCTCTATCAGTTCAAGGAACTGAAGTTTGAGAATGTAATCCTTAAGGAGAGATGAGACACAGAAGACTGGGTCTGAGTGCTCGGAGCAGAGGTTGTAGTTAAGGTATAAGAAATTAGATGAGATCACCAATAAGCACATATATAAAGAAAAGGAAAAAAAGGAGAGGCCCTTGACTGAGGCCTAGAGCCAGGTCACCTACTTTGTCTTCCCTTTTGGGAGACTTATTCCCTACCAGGCGGTTTCTCAGAAGACTGAAAAGAACCAAGCCTGGATTGGGGGTTTGGGTAGTACAGCTAGGTGGGACCTCGAAGGTAATCTAGTCTAACATTCACATTTTAGAGATAAGAAAATCAGTACTCCTGAAAGCTAAAATAATAACAACAATAATACCAATAATAATTCTAAGTTCCTTTTCCCAAATATGTTGAAAGGTGCTGTCCAAAATAAAGAAAAAAAAAACCTTTGGCCTCTTGGGGCGGCAGAAAGAGGCTTTGCTTTGACTGAATACGGTCATATGACTTCTGTGCACCTCGACTCCTCCCTGAAAAAGGAGAGTAATACCGACCAGGCACATTTCTTCTCTTCCTCCACTTTGGTGCGTTTTCACTACAGCCTGAGGGAACCCGGCTGAAGGTCTGAAAACGACTAAAGCTGGGGCCTGGGGTTAGGCTGAGAGGAGGGGCGTCTTTTTCTAACTGACCCAAAGTCTGCATCCTTGTGAAGCAGTGGTGTTCTGAATGTGAGATCATGTATTCCAAGTGCTTGGCACAGAGTAAGCCCTCAATACAAAGGAATATAATACTTAAAGACTCTACACTGCACATTTATTATAAATTCATGAAGCTTGTAACAAACACAAATACCAAACTAGAATGTATCTGTAATTCTTATAGAAAGAACACACCTGTTGTTCCCAACATTTGCCGTTGATCCTTGCCCAGGATACTAAGATAACCAAATATTTATAGCTGTGGTGAAAGTTACTGCAATTGTTATTTAAGGATTCTGCACAGCGCTGGGCAAAAATAGAGAAACATCACTGGAGTTATTAAGTTACAAAATATTTTGAGAAGGAAAAGTGATTTCCATAAGATTTTTTAAAAACTGCAATCAAGTGAGAGTACTGCTTCTTCCTTACCAGGGAACAAAACATGGTTTTGTCAAACCATTCTCTTCTTCCAGAATTTCTAAACCAGCATCTAGCTCACGCTTGTGTCAGGCACCGCCTTGGCCTTGAGCTGACGTGTCTGAGCTTCCCTCTCCCGCGCCGTCACCGGTCCAGGAGGACCTGAAGACACGCGTGAGAAGGTGCGGTCCGGACTCCGCCCATGTCCCTCACAAAATGACTTTTTCAACCCGAAACTCAGCGGGACCACTCGCAGCTCTCTCTGCAAGGGGCCCCGGGGCTCATTCCTCCGACTAGGTGCACACCCAGATAAGCTTGTCCCTTGGGGTGGCTGGGCTGAACGCCAGCAGGTCAGATTAGCTCACAGGGGGTCTCCACCTGGCAGCTCCCTACAACCACCCGGAGGTACGCCTCCCGGGACTCACTTAATCAGCCTCCGGGGGGTACGGGGTCCTGCATGGAGATTAGTACGACAAGCTCAGGTAGCGCTTACCAGAGCCAGGGCGCAGGGGCTCCGAAAAGCGCTGCGCCACCGCGTGGGCGTGGAGGCGGCGGCCACCGCCGCGCGCTCGCGCCTCCCCGCGCCTCCCGGCGCCTCGCCCGCCCCCCTGCCCGCGCCTCGCCCGCCGCGCCCGCCCCTGACCGCACCTCCCCCGCGCCTCGCTCCGGCGCAGGCGCACAGGGGCGCCGCCTCCCGCGGGAGCGCAGTGACGGCAGCCAGGGCCCGCCCCCCAGCCGGGAAGGAGGCGTGGGCATGGAGCCGGCAGAGGCCGTACAGCTCGGACCCCGTGCTGTTGCTTAGGCGCACTGGGGGCTCCATAGGGGCGCGTCCGTCGCGCGGTTCCGGGATCGGCGGGGTCCGGTCCGTCCCGGCGCCGCGTTGATGGCCCTGCTCCCGCGGCCGGCGCTCGCTCTCCTCCTCCTGGTCCTGCCCGCCGTGCTCAGGTGCCAGGAGCAAGCCCAGCCCACCGACTGGAGGGCCACCCTGAAGACTATCCGGAACGGCGTTCACAAGATCGACACGTACCTGAACGCCGCCTTGGACCTCCTGGGAGGCGAGGACGGGCTCTGCCAGTATAAGTGCAGTGACGGTGAGCGGGTACCCGGCCTTCCGAGGCCCGCGCCTGCAGGGCTGCTGCTGGGGGGTTGAACGGAAGGCGTGGAGTGTGAGGTGCAAGGCAGACCTTCACTCTGTCATCTGGTCGTGGAGACACGTAACCACTGCTAGAATCTTGCCATTCTTGTGATTGAGCAACCAACTTGGTTACAAGTTGCACCTGTATTGTTAGAATGTGAGAGGTCGCCCGAGTATTTACTCTCTGTTCTGTTTCCATTGCTCCTAAATTATTTTTTTTGTTTGCGATTGCACGAAGTTGCCTAAGAACTTGGTGACGTACCCTTCATGGAAATAGAGTGGAATACAATGATTTTAGCGCCTTAAATAAGTAAGGCGCTAAAAGTACTGAGAGTTTTAGTCATGATGGCTTACCTTTCTCAAGAATTGATTTTACTTGTTTTTATGCAAGGCTTCAGAAAGTAGATTGCGACCTTTGTACAGACTTTTGGTGTACTCTATCGAGAAAGAGTTCTGATAATTCTAGAAAATTACTCTGTCAAGACTTGACAGTAATTTTATTTCCTTGGATATCAGTGATGCCTCCTCCTCATTGTTGGTTAACATTAATAAAATTGTTTTACTTTTTCATATTTTTTAATTTTAATTCTGTTCGAATTTGAGAACTTGTTAGGTGGCATTATTGGTCATAATAAACTCAGCATTTAGGGCAGAGATCTTTTCTTTTGAAGCATTTGACTTTTTTGAATATTTAAATATTTGAATAGTTCAGATAAAGTACTTGGGCTTCCCTTTGGAAATTGAAAATGCTAAGATAATACTTGGGAGATCATGTTTCTACTAAAAGACAAATTCTGGGCCTAGTTAATTTAATGCTTGGCAGCTCAGAATAATAGGGAACTCAATGACTTTAATGGTGAAACCAGATTGTATGTAGGTGAAATTTAAAAGAAGTCTGTATCATGTAAAACTCCAATGCCACCTGGTGCCTGTTGTAATTCTCAAAATAATTTCTAGTTTTATGTTAATGGAGTTAAAGAATGAACTGTATCTTATGTGCTATAAAGTTCTATATATTTCATTCCTTCTTAAATTTATGCCTAAATGCTACCACCGGTATGCAATCAGGAAGGATGTTTTTGTTCTTGTAGAGTTTGTTAGAAGGAATAAATGTTTAGAAGACAAAATGGTTGCCTTTCCTGAGGCAGATGTCATAGTTTTATTTAGTCATCCCCATTAATTAGAAAAATATTTGAGTGCCTGTTGTGTGTTAGGTGTTCTACCAACTGGAGATTCAGCAGTGAACAAAACAGACAAAATTCCATGGAGCTTACATTCTGGCAGAATGTCCATGGAGCTTACATTCTGGCAGAGAGAGACAGTCAGTAAACTAATGAACAAGTAAAATAAGCCAAATATGCAGTGTATTTATGTTTAAGATATGCCAGTGCTTCAAGAACAGTAGGGCAGAGAGAATAGCCAGGTTGGAAGGTAGTTTACTCTTTAAATAGGTTGTTCAGGGAAAGCTTCACTGATAAGATAATATTTGAGAAGAAATTGGAAAATGGAGAAGGGGGAACTCTGATGATCTAGGGGAAGAACACTCCAGGCAGAGGAACAGAACAGCAAGTGTAAAGCACCTGAGGAGAAAGGCGGTCAAGGATGATTTGGAAGGTTTTGGCCTGAGCCAGAAAGATGTTGTTGCCATTAACAGAGATAGGAAAACTTGGAAGGAGCAGTCTTCATAACCTTATTATGAGTCAAGGGTTCTAGAGTTTGTTTATATTTAAAATAGCTCTGAAGTTGAATGAATACTATTCTTATTAAAAAGATTATTTTAATCTTTCCTTTTACTAAATCCTTTTTATCTTCCGCAAGCATAACTGAATTTACCATTTGAGATTTAGAACAAGGTCTCCAGCATAAAAACAAATGAAGGTGAGAATTTAGGAAATGATATGCTTCAGTGAGAATCCTTTTGTGGCTTGCTAAGTACTGTCTGCATAGGACTGTGGTTCCAAGCCACCAAGTTGATAATTCCAACATAATGTTCTTTAATTACTATTACTCGAGAAGTCTCCTTGGAACACTGTTTCAATCTTTCCTACATTTCGGAATGCAAGTGACCAAAATCAGAACCAAACAAATAGATAAATCCAAAAGCTAGAGGAGCATGGTGTTAAGAGGTGTTTAATAGTTGCAATAAAGAGGTCAAGGGTGCTTTTTAAAAAAGACCTACTGGGCGGACGGGAGAGGGTGGTCAGATTAAAGGGCACAGACTCCTTACATTGTTACCCTTGCTTTATAGAAAGGACTGGCATTCTGGAGACTTGCTCCCTTCTGGCCATCCTCCCTCGGGTGGGAACAAGGCTTTATTGAGAATGAAGTAACATCATGTAGGGGAACAAATGTGATGGTAGCTATTTTTTCTTTTTTCTCCCTGATATAAAAGAAGATTTGAGGAAAACTTTCCAATCTCCTTTGAAAAATAGAAAACAAAATTGGCTTGTAAAATGTTTTTACAGTTATGAATGTCACTAATATATTCAGTGGTTTATGTTTTAACAGGATCCCTTTGGCCGTTATACTGAGAATAAAAAGGGGTCAAAGGAGGTAGAAGAGCAAGAATGGAGGCTGAGTGACAGGTGTGGGAATTCAGACAGAAGATAGTGGTGGTTTTATCCAGGATGGTAGCAACAAAGGTAGTGAAAAGTTGAATTTTGGACATATTTTGAAGGAAGGGCCTAAAGGATTTGCTGATGGCTTGGAAGGAGGGTGTGGGTAGTCAAAAATAGTTCCATGTCTGATCTCAGAAGCTAAGCAGGATTGGGCCTGGTTAGTACTTGGATGGGAGACCACCGAGGAAGACCAGGTGCTGTAGGTGTGAAAAATAAAATAAAATAAAAAATAAGGGATTGTAAACTGATAAGGTCCTTGCAATCTGTGAGGTCAACCAAGGGTCGCCTCGCCTATAAATGAATGAATGAATGAATGAATGAATGAATGAACTGACAAGGTCCTTACAATCTGTGAGGAGTCAGCAAGATTAGCCTAAGCCTACAATAAATGAATGAATGAATGAATAGAATGAACTGACAAGGTCATACAATCTGTGAGAGTCAACCAAAGATTTGCCTAAGCCTATAAATGAATAGATGAATAAATGAACTGACAAGGTCCTTGCCCGCAATCTGTGAGGTCAACCAAAGGGGTCATACTAGCCATCAAATGAATGAATGAATGAATGAATGAACTGACAAGGTCCTTGCAATCTGTGAGGTCAACAGGGTTGCCTAAGCCTATCATCGAATGATAGACCGTGAACTGACAAGGTCTTTGCAATCTGTGAGGTCAACCAAGGGTCGCCTCGCCTATAAATAAATGAATGAATGAACGAACGAATAAAATATATCTATTTTTAAAAAATAGTTCCAAAGTTTTTGGCTTGAATAATTGGAAGGATGGAGCATGGGGAAAACCATGGAAAAAACAGTTTTGGGGTCATTAGGAAAAATAATAGCATATTTGTATGCTTTTGAGAATAATTCAGTAGAGAGTAAAAACACTGATGAAAGCGAGGAGGGAGAATTATTGGAGTCATGTCCTTAGGTAAGTAAGAAGAGTGGGTTCTAGTTCATAAAGAGAGACTGGCCAAGAGCACAGATGGCATATTCCTGTTAATAGGAACACAGAGGATACGGGCACAGATGCTGGATAGGTAAGTAGATATTCAAGTTTTCTTCCCATTGCCTCGGTTTTCTCAGTGAAGTAGGAATCAAGGTCATCAGCTGAGAGAGAAGATGGGAATGGAAGTGTTGGAGATTTGAGGAAAATAGGAAAGTGAATGGACTGGAAAAATAAAGTAGCCTAAGAGCCCTATGAAGATTAATAATCATGAATTTAAAGTCTCAGGTGTTTGGGAAAGCAGGCTGAGATTCTCCTCTGTGTTTTCTACAGAACACAGTAATAATATCTGTGTGACCCAACAGCCTTCTCCTTATGCTTCTCATCTGCTTCAGTGGCTTTCAGGGAAAGGAACTGGTCTGTTTGGAAATTAAGAAAAATATGTGGAAAAGAACTATTATTGTCTCAGTCCAGGCAGATCTTCGGATTTCAGCTGTCTGTGCAGTTGATAAAGCATCAAGAGCTGAACAGTTGCTTAAGTAAAAAAGTATAATCAGTGATTAATATTTCCATGTAGTTGTGCTAAGTGGATTTGTTTTGTTTTTAAAATTATTCTTCCCATCTCATTTTTTCCCTGAGCTTTCTGTATCTGCTTACAAATTTTAGGGGACCGTGTCCCCAGTACATGATAGCTTTGGTGTGACACTGATGTTGTTTCTTCTATTATTGAGTTTTTGCTTGCTTTGTATATAGTCTGCTCAGGCTGCCATAACAAAATACCATAGACTGGGTGAATTAAACAACAAGAAAGCATTTCTTACAGTTCTGGAGGCTGGAAAAGCTTAGATCAAGGTTTGGCCAACCCTGTTCTGTGTTCCTGGCTTGCAGGCAGCTGCCTTCTTGCTATAGGGCTCGGGTGTCTCTTAAAAAGGTGCTAATCCCATCATGAGGTCCTTACTCTCATGACCTCATCTAAACCTAAGTACCTTCCAAAAGCCCCATCACCAACTACGTTAGGGGTTAAGCTTCAATGTATGAATTTGGCAGGGACACAGTTCAGTTCACAGCACTTTGTAAAAACTGCAACCAGTAGAAATGCGATTCTTTTTATGTTCAGCAGCTTATAATACCATTATAATATTTAAAATGATATTAATACATTTGTAATTTTAACATTTAAAATGATATTAATGTTTTAATTAAATGATATTAATATTAATAATTTTGGTATCTGTAATCAATTTACTCTTTGATAAAAAGCTTTCTATATAACTTGTCTGGTTTAGAAATAATTATTTCAATTTAAAGGTGAATTTAGAACATCAAAACACTTTAAAATGTTTCAGGAAACTAGTTACTTCCCAGTTTCGGGGGGGCAGGGTTAGTTGTTTTGTTGTTGTTTGTTTGCTTTTGCTGTAGATAAAGAGTATTTTAATTTCAGCAAGGAAAGTTTCCCATTTTTTCACCCAGAAATTTCTTGGGTGCCCACTACATGCATCTTCTAGTTGAGCAAGACAGAGTTCCTGTCCTCATGGAAACTGACTGATTGTGTTTTTTGATCGTTAAATGTTAGAAAGAAGAATAAAACCAACCAAGGTGTAGGGAATGTGTATGGAAGGGAAGGGGCACTGTTTTAGGTGGAGTGAGCAGGGAAAGCCTCTCTGAGGAAGTGACATTAGCAGGTTCCTTCAAAAGAAAAATGGAAACACATGCCCCCTTTGCTGCTACTTATACTGGGGAGCCAATGTACCAGCATTATTTCATGGTATTATTATCCAGTATTTCACACATATAGTAGAACTTGGTTCTCTATTATTCCATTTTACCTACTTCTCTCCTTAGGGAAGTTTTAAGCACTAGCTCTGTTTGAGACAACCACCTCCTCTGTTCTAATGCCTTTTTGCCAGCTAATTTTCTCTGTACTGTCTCTGTTCCTTTTTATTCTCTTAGTGGGCATGTTTTGTTTTGTTTTGTTTGTTTTTCCTGACTTCATTTACTTTTGGTTTTTCTCCCATTCAAAGGTAACTATCTTTTACAAGATGAGAAAATATCTACATATATTAATATATATGTATGCACACATATGTATGTTATCACTATCATTACACACATCAAAATGTGTTTCTATAGACTCAAAATTGAAGAAGTATGTGGACTTATATAAAATACAAGGGAAGGAAGAATAGAAGTGCTGCTGTTGTATGAATATACTACATTGAGGGAAGTACTTTCCTGGTTAGAAAAAAAAAACGTGGACACTTGAGAAGAGATTAAAAACCTATATGCCTTTAAAACTCTAGGCCCACATCACCTGTCTAAGGGTGACCAACTCTGATCCTTATGGAGAAGTGATAGGTGCCAGAAATCTGGAGACAGGCAGAGGCGAACCTACAGGGTACCCAAAGAGTTGGAAACGAGATAAACAATATTAGTTACATTTTTCAGTAATGTGTACTTTATGTGTTACGTAAACCTCTAGCCACTGTTTTACGTGATATATTTCTAAATTTAAAACAATGAGTCTAATCGTTAACCTGAAAAATACATACAGTAAGTACACTATTTTTCCTGTTTCCAGACTTTTTGAAAACCTTTTGGCATATTTATTGTGCTTTTTTTCAGATTAAAAATTTGACCCATTGCTTAATGTCTGTTGCTGCACGTTTCTCAACATTTTAAATAGTTGATTGTTAAAACCCCTGACGAGAGAGAGTTTCTTGATGAAGCTTCCAGGAGCTAGAATGGCTTCCCCAAGAAAATAATGCACATCAAGCCTCCCTCCCTTTCAAGTGAAGAGGTTTCCTAGTGTGGTAGGACAAAAAAACAAACGGTAGATCAATGCCTAGTTTCTCATGATACTCTTATGAGAAATGTAGGCTGGATAAAACTTGATTTAGGTGAAGTCACAACTGGTTGTTCTACCCAAAGTGTTGGGTTAATGACTTCATGGCTGCTTGTACAGAGGGCTCATCTATAACAGAGTCATGCAGACCTCAGTCCTGGTTAATATCTATGTCTCAAGTTTGTGAGTATCTGGGCAGTATTCACACTGGGTGAATAGCTCTAGATTTAAAATATGCTGAACAGTCCTGAATGATGAACTTAAACTAACAAGAAAGAATTTTACAATCTAGTATTTAGACTCAAAAAAAAGTGCTGAGCCTCTAGCCGTAAAAGTTCATTTTAGAAAGAACTGATTTTTTTTTTCCTACTGTGTAACATATCTTAGCACTGAGACACAGCTGAAACATGCTAACTATCCTAGGCTATATTAATACAAGTACTTTATCCACCTCAAAATAGGCCCAAACCTAGTGGTGTTCAGTCTGGGTGCCACGTTTTAAAGAGATGTGGCCAGCTGGAAGTGATCAGTCTTTAGAGGCTGATGAATGCTCACCAAACTCAAAAGAGACTGAAGGATAAACAGTAGTACCCGTTTATCTGTTTATAATAAATATTATATCTGCCATGGGTATTAGCCTTCCAAGGCTTCTGCTCATTCATTCATTCATTCATTCATTCATCTGCAAATATTTCTTAAGAATCTAACCATATGCCAGGCACTGTTCTAGATGTTGGGAATACAAAACAGACAAAAATTCCTGCCCTCAAGGAGTTTATATTTTAGTATTATAGAGACAGATAATAAACTAAGTAAGTAGAGTAGTGATACAGAATATTAGAAGGTCATAATGTGCTACAAATGATATGGTCAGAGAAAGCCTTGCTGAGAAGGCAAAGGACTAACTGTGGACATAGCAAAAGGAAGAGCATCCACATAGAGGAACAGCAAGTTCAGTGGCACCTGGAGTGTTCATGGAACAGCCAAAAGGTCAGATGTGATGAAGTAAGGAAGAGAGTAAGAGAATAGTAAGGACGTGAGGTCAGAGGAGTCAGGGTGGGGTGGGGCAGATGACATAGGGCTCATAGACACTGAAAGGACTTTGGCTTTTATTAATATGATGTGAAGCCATTGGTGGGGTTTTGGCAGAGGAAAAACTCGATTTAATTAATATATTTTAATAGAATCACTCAGGTTAATTGTTGAGATTGGACTACAGCTGGAAGTGGGGTGAAGTGGGGAAACCAAAGCAGGGAGACACGTTCGGAGGTTACGGCAATTGTCCAGGGTGGCTTAGAGCAGGATGGTAGCAGTGGAGGTGGTAAGAAGTGGTTCGACTTCGAATGTTTTCAAGGTCAACAGTACATTCTGTTGAATTGGATATAGGAACGAAGAAAATGAGAGAGTCAAAGATGGGTAAGGTTTTTTTTCTCTGAGCACCTGGAAGGATGGAGTTGCTATTACCTGAGAAGAGAGAACTGTGCAAGGAGCAGATTTTGGGGGTGAATATCGAGAGAGGTATATCTTAAGTTTGAGGTGCCCATTAGACATCTAAGTGATTAGTATATCCTCCCTCAGTACACCCTTTTAAGTGGAAAGCCAAATTGTAAACAGTTTTCTTAAGAATGAAGAACTAAAAGGAGGAGTTGAAGGGTCACAGTGACTCCTCTGTGAAAGTCTCAGACATCTACTTTCATCTTCCAAGGGCTCAGAAACAACCCTTCTTGGATGGCGCTGGAGAAATAAGACCAACTTCTGTCATTGGCGTCTCCTTTTCTAGATCATCATAACCACTCCTTTCGTGCATATTGTTCTTCAGACTGGGTGGAGCAGGCTAAAACTTCATATTTTCATGAGGTTATACATGCTCGAGGCTCTACTCAGCTCAGCTGAGCATGAGAGTCTTAGCAACACACTTAAACCAACTTTAGATCATTTCTTTGAGTGGTTTACTTACCTTGATGGCTGATTACTAGAAGGGTTGCTTTTTTCTCTCCTCACTTTATTCCTGGAAGGTAAACTTATCTTTATTTAAGTCTTCTAGTAATAAATGTTACTTGAATGAAAGTTGGTGGAATACTTGTGTCTGTCCCAAATATCCGTCTATGGGGTGGTATTTGGAATAACGGGATATTTTATTTTTAGAAGTAAAGTTAGATGGTAGGTCTAAATGTTTGAAAGGATTACCGTGTAAAATAAGGAACTGGCTTGTTGTGTGTTCCCCAGGGGACAGAGGGTTGCTCACCAGTACAATTTATAGGAAAACAATGAAGTTGACAGTGCCATTCTACCATGGAACGGGCTTTTTCTTGATACTTTAGAAGGACTGTGGGGAACATTCAAAGAGGAAGTAGGTGTGTATTCTATATGTTGAAGTGAGGAGAGATTTCTGAAGTACCTTCTGACATTTAAGATTGATAATAATGCCACCATTCACCTTGTCACTGAACCTTTAGTGCTATTTGGGAGAGTATAGCCAGAGTAGTATAGCTCGCAGGCTGTCTTTATTCCTGACCTTCCTCAGCTGGCAAAGCAGTATATTTGTGAAATGGTCGGCTGGAGTTTGGGGTAGAATGTGTAGTCCTGTAATGTCTTATAATGGTAATTAAGGTAGAGCAGACCCCTTTATCTGTGGTTTCGCGTTCCACGATTTCAGTTATCCTCGATCAACCACTGTCTGAAAATATTAAATGGAAAATACCAGAAATAAACAATTTGTAAGTTTTCAATTGCACGCCATTCCGAGTACCACACTTTATCTCTTCACGTAGGCATTGTATCATCTCACATCACAAGGGCGAGTACAGTATAGTAAGATATTTTGAGAGACAAACCACATTCATATAACTTTTATTACAGCATAGTTATAATAGTTATATTGTCCTATTTTATTATTAGTTATTGTTAATCTCTTACTGTGTTTAATTTATAAATTAAACCTTATCATAGGTATGTATGTGTAAGAAAAGCCATAGTATATATAAGGTTCAGTACTATCTGTGGTTTCAGTCATCCACTGGGGGTCTTGGAACATACCCTCTGCAGATGAGGGGGGCTCCTGTAATTAAATGTCATCAGATAACCTTGTCTTCCTTAGCTTTAGGCTGTAGCTTAGTAAACTGGTTAGTTAATGGTTATTGAGATTCGTGTGCCATGGAGCATTGGCTGAAGGTTAGAAAGATACAGTTCTTGCCCTATAGGTTTTAACCTAAAAATATACATGTTAGAATGGAAAGGAAAACAGGTGGATTTCTTTTGTACATATGGACCGAGTCTGGCCTATAATCTGTGAAATCTCCAGAAATCCATAATAAACTTTTGTATGTTTTGTATGGTACAGGCTTACAAATAAAATTACATTTTATGAACCACCATATATGTGTATATATATACACTTGTACATATTCCACTGCAGGAGAATTAAAAATTAGGTAGACAAGTTAGCATTCTAAAGCTCATTAGAATAAAGGCATCTTCATTCATGCCAGCATCCAAATATTATGTATTTCCAAGTCTAGCACATTGTAGACCTTTTTGCATATGTATTTTATATATTTGAAAATTAATTATGATGCCATTTATATTTTATAGGATCTAAGCCTTTCCCACGTTATGGTTATAAACCCTCCCCGCCGAATGGATGTGGCTCTCCACTGTTTGGTGTTCATGTAAATATTATTTTTATTTGATAAGTTTTATGATTGGTAGGCTGTGTAATACTCTTAATAATGCAAGACTCAGTGTGTTCTCAGGTTCACAAATAAATTTGCTTGTTGTAATAGTGATCAGGTTTATTTTATTCTTTTATAGCCAAAACAAACACATTTAATAAATTCTAACAAAACTAAATGTAGTAAAATTCATGTTTTATTTTTTAATCTTGTAGGTTAATACCATTTAAATATTTCTTCATGTCACAAATATAGTTTAAAAGTTTGGAGTATAGAAGTAGTACTACTTAAGATGAAAATGTATAGATGAGGCATAAAATTTTCTATATTAAAACTAGGCAAAGTGGGATAGCTATGTTTGTGATACCGAGGCTGGACCTAAGCCAAGTATTATGGGAGGAAAAATGTTTATGAGAGTTATTCCTACATATAAGGGTTTTGCATATAAAGTTATTTAGAATAGTAAGATAAATTATAGATTCGAAGGAATGGTATCTTTAGGGAATGGATGAACATTTAAAGATTAAACCACAAAAACAACAAAGAAAATTTGAGTTGTAGGAGCTTAAAATTTTTTAGTAACATTTCATTTTATTGGGGGAAGAGGTACAAAATACCTTGGAATATCCAAAAATTATACTTGCCTAGCCCCTGGATGAATCTTTTAATGCTGTTAGCCTTCCTTTCTGTTTTTAAAACTATGTTTTGTGTTTTGGGCAATTAGAAGCTGTGTTTGTTACCAGTAAGTAACTGAATATTCTAACATTGTGAAATAGGGAGCTTTAAGGCTTGGCTGAGAGGGAGGTTACAGAGTAACGTGGGTGGATGCAATAACAGTCATGGAGAGATGTATAACATAGGAAACATTTGTAGGCAGAAACAAATTTTAGAAATTTTCTACACTGCAGTCATTGTCATTGATTTCTCAGTCTATTTAAATGTAGAACTTCAGCAGAGTTTTGATTTTCATCAACAATAACCTACCCAAATGCCTCTTTCAGCTTAACATTGGCATTCCTTCCCTGACAAAGTGCTGCAACCACCACGACAGATGCTATGAGACCTGTGGCAAAAGCAAGAACGACTGTGACGAGGAGTTCCAGTCCTGCCTCTCCAAGATCTGCCGAGAGGTGCAGAAAACACTAGGACTCGCTCAGCATGTTCAGGGTGAGGATGGCCTGGCGGAATGGGGATGAGTGCAGTTTGTAAAGTTTAATCGAGTGCTTTATGTTTTAGTACAGGATTTACCAATAGAAATCTTTCCCTCTGTATTACCTTATCTATATGGAGGTGTGTACAGCCTCTTCAGTTTTCTGAGTCGAGTCAATGATTTTGGACTCTGAAATGATTTCTAGTCATAGAAGCAAAAGTGTTAGGAAACCTGGGGAAAAAGGTATGCGAGGCAGAGAATTCATCCAAGATCTTGTGCCCTGTAGTGTATCTCTGATTATCCAGAGCCTAAAGTTTGAAACTCTGGATCTAGTGAATTAAGAGTAGAGCGTATTGGATTTGGAATAGGAAGTTTTAGAAAATTTATCTCAAGCCTGTATCTTCATATGTTTCTGTGTCAGGAGGGTCCCCAAAACTGCCCCCGGGTTCAGTGATTTGCTAGGAGGGCGCACAGGACTTAGCATATAGTCATACTCACGATGATGATGATTACAGCAAAGGGATGGGATACACAGCAAAGTCAGCAGAGGGAAAAGGTGCGTCACTGCATTCATTTATAAATGAGAGTGAGAATACTCATTTCCAAGAGTTGTTATAAGGGTAAAATTAGATATTTGTGGACACATGCACATCACAGTACAAATACTATCAGTTACAAGATTTCTTTACTATCAAGCCAAAGAATGTACCATACACTGAAATCAGAAAAAAGCAATGAGAAGGGGCATGAAAGAAGATTCACTTTCTGTAACAGATTGTGCTGGATACTTTAGACGTGTTTTCATTGATGTTTACAAAAACCCGAAGAAGTAGGTGGTTATACCCATTCTTCAAGGAAGAAAACTAAGGTTCAGAAAGAAGTAACTTGCCCCAAGTTACACACTTCTGACTGTAAAACTTGTGTTCTGTCCACTACAGTATTCCCCAAATAGTCTCATAGGTCTGATTCTGAAAGCCTAGTAATAACTGTCAAGGAAGAAATCTCTGCTCCAGGTGAAGCTTGAACTCACGACTTCTTGCATGCTTTCGGCTAAGTAAACTCGTTGTCCAGCTGAAGCATAGTTGATATATTTCCTGTTTTCTGATCTGAGGTCATGCTAATGTAGCTAAATGGTGAAACCAATTCTGCTGCAATCTTTTATTTAATAGATTAAATAAAGGAACACAATCATCATTGGTTGTGTTCCTTAATGGCACAGTCTTTTGGAGAACTTTGATACTGTCAAAATTTTTGTAATGAAAAGTTTCTTAACATGAATACTTGAAACCAGAAGTATTTGGACACTAAAAGCCACTCTGTGCTATGTCTCCATAAGTGTTATGTATTAAAATAAGCTCACCTGGGTGTTCCAGGTTTCTTAGAATAAGAAACATGCACACTACTGGTTCGCAAGGGTTTGGCATGAATTCCACCTAACACGTTTCAGTACCCACCAAAGATGGGGCTGACACTATGATGTATATGTACACTAACGTGTAATAAGTGTGAAGAGAGTGATGCTTTGCAGACGCCCCCACAGTAATGGCACTTTCTTACTTTGCAGCATGTGAAACAACAGTGGAGCTCTTGTTCGACAGTGTTATACATTTAGGCTGCAAACCATACCTGGACAGCCAACGAGCTGCATGTAGGTGTCGCTACGAAGAAAAAACTGATCTTTAAGGAGCTGCTAGCGGGTGGTGACAGCAGTTGAGGATGGAAGAACATGACCTTTGGTGAAGAACTAATGTTTTTACAGTATAAGGCTGCTTTATTTTTGTGAAAGGATTATTTTAAGACTTTCTCTTGACATTAAAACTTCAAACTAAAGAAAAAGCAGGATGTTTATGTTCCTGGATGTTGCTGCCTTATGACCAATGTCACAGAGAGGTGCATGTTAAGGGGAAAATCTTTTTTTAAAAGAAAGAGTCTGTAACTTTATTTTCACAGCCGTATTTATAAAGTAAACGAGGTCAAATGTAAAATGTAAAATTCATTATAAGGTTTGTTCAACATATCTTATTTGGAAATATGGGAAGATCTTCACTCAGAAGTATATTTGTTTACTATAAAATTTTAAATATACATTTATGCCAGGACGGATCTGACTTTATTTTTTCTTTGTTTTAATTAACACAAAATATGATGTTTTTCTGTAGCCAATTGAGTGTATGAACAAGTCACACTTCTGTTAATGACAGGACTAGTTACGAGGACAAGGTTTCCATGGCTGTTTCTGTTGTAAAATTGGAACCATCAGCTAGTGACATCTAAGGATATCTAGGTATTATGTAATGTGCCTAAAAGGTGACATGAACAAAATTCAAAAGCATAGCCGCTCCCATTTTATGAACCACTCATAAGACAAGTGTTGTATTTTGTTATGACCTTTGCCTAAATTGGAGAAAAGGTGGATTTAATGAGACAAATGAAAAGTTGTTTAACATACACATCAGCATTATATGCTGTTGTGCTTTGGTGTTTTTTTTCCCCTAGTCCTTGCTCCTCATAGATTCTGGGATATTTTGAAAAGACTGTAACCTTTTACTCATAGTGGTCTTAATAAAAATTGTTCTTGATATTGTTTTTTGGTTGTTTTTTTTTTTTTAAGTCTTTAACAGTGGGGTCAAAAGGAATGGAAAAGCAAGATACAAAGAACTATCTTTTATAGCTCTCTCTTTCACATTAAAAATTATTAACAGATATTTAATAGCAAGTCCCAGAAACTCGACTGCCTCTGAAAATGTTGAGTGTTGAAAGCTTATCAACTCCTCGGAAAGCTCAGCTATGTTCCTCTACTGCTCTTTGCTCACCACTGGCTGCTGACTTTCCCGAGCCCGGAATCCCAAGCCATACGTATCTTTTGGGTAAACGATGGCCAAAGTTATTAAGGTAAACCGCTTGGAAAGTCAGAGACCACCAGGAGAAGTGGTTCTTTTTAAGTCACCACAGGCAGAATTGAGCAGAAAGAAAAAGATGTTCTGGAGAAAGGGCCACATTCGTACATTCGTAACTCTAAGTAGAGCTGGTCCTCAAATACCATTTCATTCAACGTCACTGATGAGATGCCCTGGGAACTTAACTCGTTTCTATCAATTAGCCCATGGTAAAATTGGTTTCATTTTACTCCTTTTCATTTAAAATTGCATAACCTACAGATGTTAAGTGAGGACTTATTGTGTGTCATTGCTGAGAGCCTAACAGCTTCCCAAACCGAGAAGGTGGCAGCTGTTCTGCTAAGAATTGTTTCCTGTATTAGATGAGGCAGGTATATCTATCTATCCCTTGTGGCTGAGTGGGCTCCAATTTAAATGTTTGGAACTCTTAAACTTTTCAGACTTTTTTAAAGCTATAGTTTTATATGCCATTATCAATATTTAATCCTTATCAATATTTATCATTGAAATACTTGACCAGGTAATTTGAAACATAATAAATTCATGGATTTTCTTAGCAGCATTGGCTTTCCCAAGAGGACAAACTCAGAATATCTGTGAAATATTTATATAGTCATAAATCATATGCAGAAATCAGTAGAAGTTGTTTTTATATGTTTCAATTTTTTAAAACTTGTTGTCTTGGAATAATTTTAGATTTACAAAAAGTTGCATAGAAAATATAGAGACTACCTGTATGCTCCTTACACCTAATGTTAATTAGCATTTTTACATAACCATGAAACATTTGTTAGGAAACCAACATTAGTAATTACTATTAATTAAACTCTGGACTTTATTTAGATTGCACTAGTTTTTCCACAATCATTTTCCTTTCTGATGCCAATCTAAGATACCACATTGCATTTAGTCATCATGTCTAATAAACCCATGGTCTTTGACAGTTCCTTACTCTGTTTATTTGTTCATTACCTTGACAGTTTTAAGGTGTATAGGTCAGCGTTTTGTAGAATGCCCCTCAATTTGGGTTTATCTGATGTTTTCCTCATGATTGGACTGGGGTTATGGAGTTTTAGGAAGAAAATCACAGAGGCGAAGGGTTCTTCTCATCGAATCATACAAGTAGTTGAATACTATCAAGTGGGTGTTAATTCTGAATACTTGCTTAAGGTAGTGTCTATTAGGTTTCTCCACTGTAAAGTTACTATTTTCCCTTTTCATACTTCTATTCAGAAGTTAGTCACCAACTCCAGTCTATGGAAAGTGGAGAGTGGGCAAGATTATGTTTCACCTCCTGGAAGGGGGTGTATCTATATGTACTACTTGGAATTGCTCTGTAAGAAAGATCTGCCCTATATTTAAGTATCCCTTACACACTTAGAAAGATTCCCCCGCATTTGTTTATTCAATTATGTATATCAGTGTGAACTCATGTATATTTCTTTTCTAATGTTTATTTTGTTGTTCAAATCATTCCAGCTTGGTTCTTGGGAGTTATGCCAGGTTGGCTCCTGTGTCTCTTTGACGTGCCCCATCCTTTTGATTTTTGAGCACTTCCATAATTTCTGGCAAGAAGTAGGAAAGTTGCTCTAGGCTCATCTTCTATATTCCTAGCCCCAGCCCTAAAATCAGCCTCTTCTCCAAGGAGTCCTAGTTTCAAATGGAACTTAGAAACCAAGATCTGGGTACTAGATGTGCTTGTTGCTATTGGGGTATCACTGCTTCTAGACCTTCTCAGGAAACAGAAATGTGCGTGTGAATATGTACATTTCTAGAATTATCTCTGTAAGCTGAACATGAGTTCATACTGATGTTTTCACTTGAATCCTGTACCACAGAACATATATTTAGATTTCAAGGATGGTATTTTCCCTATCCACAGAATAAATTCATTAAAAAAAAAAACGAAAAACAACCAACCCCTAAAACTAGTTAGAAATGATACTGATATTTTAAAATAATAAAACTATATTGCTTTCAAATAATGCCTGTCTCTATAAAATGTTTTGACATACTTCCTCCGGGGACAGATATGGCAGAAGAGACTGAAAATTAGGCAAAAGGATAGGAAGTTGTGATGGTCAGATAACTCATTCAAACTGGATAAAATCCGAGTGTAAATGCTGAAAGCTTGAATCTCATACAATGGATAAAATTAATGAAGCACCTGTGACATGCTAAGCAATTGGACTTGGTAATGGGGAAACCGAAAGAAGGCCAATCCTGCTTTCAGTGAGAGTAAGGTGATAATAAAATAATTTATTGAGCTCTTTCCAAGCCAGGCACTGTTCTGAGAACATGTAAAT
Source organism: Pteropus medius (assembly GCF_902729225.1). Lineage (NCBI taxonomy): Eukaryota > Metazoa > Chordata > Mammalia > Chiroptera > Pteropodidae > Pteropus > Pteropus medius. Next base: position 7,240,047 of record NW_024352786.1, on the reverse strand, counting down.
CAATCTTCACAACAACCATATGAGGAGGATACTGATATTCCAAGTCTTTAACTGCACATTAGTTACTAAGATGGTGATTTCTGGAAATATGCCTGCAATGAAATGAACAGTAAATACGCAGGGTGAGTAAAATTCTTCTCCTTTGATTTCATATTCTGTTTAATGACCAGGCAAGATTTTTGAACCACAAGCACATGTAGGAAAAGTTATCGAGTTAGATTTATTTTCCTCTCCCAAATAATAGGTAACATTTATAGAAAATGGCCACCCTATATTTAAGTATCCCTTACACACTTAGGAATGATGCCTTAACATTTTTTTCCCAGTCTGAAGTTGGTTACTTTTTAAATGACAAGTCCCAGAGGAGTTACAAAAGATAATGCCACTTTTTCATCCAATCTGAAAGAATTGTTAATTGAAGCAAATTTACACTATAGCCAACCACCCAGTTAAATGCAACATTGAGCTCCCCATTGCCCTGATGAGCACATAGTGGGCAGCATTTTATGAGCGATAATCTTGCAGATGAAAAAGGCTACATACTAAACCTAACAAGCTCAGGGGAAGCCTGCATGGCAGGCCTTACAAACTCAGAGACGAAAAATAACCCTATAGGATGGTCTGAACATAAAAATTCCTAACGAAAAGCGGGTCATGGCGAATAGTCACATCCTTAGCTTGTAGCTTCCTTGACAAAGGTCAGTCTTTAAGTGAGCCAGTTTATTGTCTTTTTGCATCTAAGATAACATAGCCTTGGAATGCCAGAGTAATCTCCTTTTCCGGACCCCTGAGAGCACACCCACTGCACCAGAGCACAAGACCACAGAATCCCTCGTTATCTCGTTCCCTGAATACCATCTCTGTGCCGTAAATGTTAACTATCCTGTACCACCAATGTAAGTGAAGAATGTGTCGCTCTGTTTTACTATTCATCCAATCTGAGATTTCCCCACTTTGCTTTCTCAGGCCTCCCAAATCTACCACTAATGAATTTCATGTCAGCATTACCTCCTCTAATTCTAATGTAAAAATGAGCTGTAAAACCGCCATTCTTCAGAGCATTTTCTCAATCCTTTTGAGATTTTGCTTCTGGCAATTGTCAGTTTGGTTCGAACTCTTATAAGACTTTTACTTAGGCTGGATGCTCTTTAATCAACATTCTAAGCCACAAAGTATGGGCTTCCACTTTCTGCATGATTCCTTCCCCAAATTAGCATTCATAAAAATTCTGACAGAGACTTAACTTGGACACAATCGGGAGGGTCTGTGGAAAGAGCAAGAGCTTATGAGAGGAGTTGTATACTCTATCATCTGAGAACCCTATAGGAAGAACTCCTTATACCAGAGCTCTATGGTTGTAGCAGCCCCTCTCAACTTCCGCTTCCCTTCGAGGAGTTCCTTCGGTATCTTGGTCCAACCTAGTGTATGCATGTGGCTCACCATGTCTGCAGGTGCCAGATTGCAATCCTTTCTTATTCCCAAATAAAATCTTTTAGTGACAGAATACCTAGTTCTGTTTTCCAGATGACAGCTTGTTAATAAAAAGTCAAAGCGAGAGGCAAAAAGTGTTCGAGATCACAGAATCAATCAGGAACACAGATTAAAGCAGAAACCCAAATTTTGTCCCAATTTCACAGTGGATTTTTATGAGAAAAGGAAGGGAAACAATGATATATGAATAGAAGAAAGGACCTTTTATTGGTCTTAACAAGTTAAGTTACTCTTTAGCTACACGGGAGTACCTCATTTTATTGCACTTCGGTTTCTTGCTCTTCACAGATTTGCACTTTCATTAGCATCCAGGCAAGACCCTCCACTAGCAAAAAAGATTAGGACTAGCTGAAGGCTCAAATAATGGTTAGTATTTTTTAGCAATAAAGTATTTTTTAATTAAGGTGCGTACATTGTTTTTCAGTGTCAATGCTGTTGACATTACACTACAGTATAATGGAAACATAATTTATTTGCACTAGGACACTACAAAATTCCTGTTATCCGCCTTATTCTAATACTTGATACTCAAGGGGTGTGCAACTGTATCTCTGAAGTATGGCAGCATATGACTGGTTACCGCTTTTAAAGAATGTCTATAACGTCAGTCCTCATGGTCAGGATACCTGCTTTCCTGTTAGCTTTACAAAGTCATTTGTAAGAGAGTGTCGCTTGGTCCACTCCAAAGGTTAATTTGCCCAGTTCAAACACTGCAAAGGTCCAAGGAGCAAGTCATGCAAGCAGCTCTGGAATAGCTGCTCTAGTTCTGTTTTACAACGACTCCACTTAAGTCAATTTCTCACAGGTTCTACCTATGAAAGCCAGAGTTGAAAATCCTGCAGTTGCCTCTAGACTTGAAAATCCTGCAGTTGCCTCTAGTTTACTTTGGCCCAAATCCCTCATACAAACAAAACTTTTAAAATAAATTATTACAAGTCCTACAAAGTAACTCGCACTAGGCAAATGACTACACGTGTAACAGAATGACACATACAACACCCCGAACCTTTGAGCCAGACGAGAAGATGAAACGTTTGGGGCGGGAATGAGCGAGCCTCAGCTCACCGCAGGTGAACTTATGTCGCCCGGGCTTCCTACCTGGGGCCGCCCTTGTCGAGGTGGCAGCTGGCCTTTCCCGAGGGCTGGACCATCTCGCCAGGCGACGTCGCTCCGCCCTCCCGGGCGCTCCGGGACCCTCAAGCTCTTGGGGCAGAAAGGAGTCTTCCCGGGGCGGAGAAAGGGGCGGGCGCTGCGGCCCCGGCTCCAGGAAGCGGAGGCGCCCGGGGCGTCGGGGTTGCGCTCGGCGGCGATGAGCTCGGCGCTGGGGCTCCGCGGGTCTGGCCCTGCAGGTAGGGGGGAACCGAGGGCGCGGGCTCCACCGCCTTGCTGGGCGGCCCCAGAAATTTGCAGGTCCTGGAGGGAAGCGCTTAAGCGCGGTGGGGGCAGCGTAGCTTTTGGTACCGGGAAACAATGCGGGGACCTAGCTGACGTCTGCTTGCGATCCCGGCTCTGGGCGGGCCCCGCCGCCGCCTTTGTCCTCTGCAGGTGATCTCTTCCCTAGTGTTGGGCCACTTTAATGTTCACTGGCTGCCCCTGCCGGCCTTGTTCCCCCCCCCCACACACACACACACAACTGTCCCCGCCCCCGCGCGCCTAGTCATGAAAAGTTGAGTTTTGCAAGTTGGATCTGGTTTTGTTTCCTCACTTTTAAGTAAAAAGTTAAGGAAGTAGTTGCATGCCATAATAATGGGAACATGACCGGCCGGCCCCTGGTGTGCCTGGACTTCACCTGGATACAAAGCCAGGCCGCTGCGGGTATGCAGCCCAGCATCGCTCTCCCGTATCCAGGATACCTACAACTGTGGGTTCGAGTTAAAGCCACAGCAACTTTTCTCTACAAAATAATCAGCTGATGAACGTGTGCTTTTAGAACATTCTTCCCTGTCACTTATTTCATTATATTACCGACAAGATTGAGAAATTCCGAGCCTGGCCATAAGTTTTTGTTTGTTTGTTTGAAGGTTAAAGTGCTAGCAGTCCCGGCAGAGTTGCCTTTATTTCAGAGCTTTTTATTCTTTGCTGCACAAACAAGTCTTGCCCCAGAGGCAAGTTGTAGGAGTCACTCGGTCGTTCAGGGCAGTGCAGGGCCCTCTGGCTATTTCCATTTTGGAACTAGTGGTGGGGGTTGGGAAGCCGGGCAGGGATCCTGGATGCCGGACCACTGGGCAGGGCACCTCACCCCCTCCCCCCATTCTTTTGATTACCTTCCTTTTTCTACCTGCTCACTTTCTTTTCTTTCTCCACCCCACCCCTTTTCCAGCATGTTCTAGGCAGACGTGGGTTACTCACTATAGGATTGTTAAACAGACTGTTGATAGGAAGTATGGGTAAATTTGCTTAGACACTGCAGTGAATAAAGACCATGACAGTAGAAGCTAGCGAAGCTTGAAGAAATGAACACTTAGTTTAGAAAGGTAGCTGTTCTCTCTCTGGTAGGAGAGAGTTTAGCATGTCGACAGTAAAGAGACTGGATTCCACAGATAGACCTGACTTTGAATCTCAGCTCCACTGCGCTGAACTTGGACAAGCCTGGTGCACTTACACTGGCCTGAGGGCTATGGAGCTGAGTGAGAGAAAGTATCTAAAGTGCCAGGCCATTAACAAACAGGAGCAGGTAGAATTATTTGGAGATATAGCAAATTAAGATGAGAAAAAAGGAGCGATTTGTTCTGTAAAAATGAAACGACTTTAAGGAGCAAAGAGGTTAAGAGTCGGGTTTAATGATGGACCCATTTTCGATAAATATATTGCAAATGAATAGGAATTTATAAATCTGTAATATACGGTATCTCCTTCATTAAAGTTTATTTTCTCTATGTCAACAAAGCCATTCACCCTCTTGGCCAGTCTGTACTCATGCAGTATAGTGATATTTGCTCAAGCGCACCCTTCCTTCTACTTGGTACATACAGCTTAGAGTGACCATCAGAGTCACGATGTATTATTTTCTTTGGAACTCGGGTAAAATTGCTCCGGGACAGTACTGGAATTTAGGACTCCCTACCTCACCCTCACCCCCAGGATGGGTTTTGTCAGTGAGGAGAGGAGAGGTTGGAACAATCAAGTGTCAGGGAGACACTCTCTAAGGAGAGGCGGGAACACTACCCTCTTGCTAGGAGGTGACCTGTAGGAAGGGTCCATACCTTAAGGTCCATTGTGCTTCCTCAAAGACTCAACCAAGAGGTGCGTCTTGCCATACTGTTAGTTTTTGCTTATTCATTACTTCTTCTCTCCCCTTGAGGCTGTTAAGTTTGTCGGGTAAAAACAGATTCATGGGTACATGGGCCCTTATTGTATAAGATGCTAGATTCATCATGCTGTCCAATACAGAAGCCACTGGCCACAAGTGGTTCTTTGAATTTAAATTAACTAAAATTAAATTTAAAAGTTCCTAACCTGCATTGGCACCTTTCAGGTGCTCAAGAGCCACATGTGGCCAGTGGCTACCACATGGGACAGCGCAGGTATAGAACAATTCCATCACCACAGAAAGTCTGAATGCGCAGCTCTGTTTGAGGGAGTAGAGAGGGATTCAGTGAAAGGTTGTCCAGAGGGTGGGGAAGTCTGATCGGGTTGGGAGGAGAGGGTCCCCATTATGGGGTTATAAGTGCAAATGTGTCTTTCAGGAGATCCAAAATCTAAGCCTTTGCCCTACTCCTCCTCTTCCTCCACCCAAACTTTGACCTCTTCCTGGTCCTGTGGTCATCCACTATTAACCACACCCTGTGTTTCAGTTCTCCTGTCTGACTTTGTTCCTTCTTTGTTTCAGAGACTATTCGCAAAAAAACATTTTCTATAAAACAAAGCGATTTCATATCTCATTTGAGTTCCTTAATCACAAAACTATTACTCTAGGCATATTTTGCAATGAATGTGTTTGTGTAATATGTCTTCATTTCTTTTTATAATATTCATTGCTATTTTGCAGATAAGAGTTGGGGGTGAGAAAGCATTGAGCTATGAATTTGTAGTTCACTTGTTTATTATTAAAGTTTCCCCTCCCTTTTCCCTTACCTTTCTTTTCATATTTAAACTTTTAAACTAACCAAAACAGAAGAGTCTTAAAATATGAGAGTCAAAAGCACATGGGAGTTACTGCTGTTTCACTATCAGTCAAAAAGTAAATTAACAAAAATCAACTTTTTTTTTAATAGGTGAGGAACAAAACATGACAGAAACAGATGCCTTCTATAAGAGGTAAAAATTTGCTTTTTTCTAATAAAGGCCTCCTCCTGTGGTGGTCATGATCAGACTACAGAAATCAAAGCAAGGACCCTGGGAGCTGGAAAGTAGAACTGAGTATGTCAGGTTTTAGCATTTGGAGAGCTAATTTGTAGATATGCAGGTTAGTTTCTGCCTCTGGTTGTAAAAGGACCTAGAATGGTTTTCGGAACCTGGGCCAGGCCACTGCCCTTGGTTGCTGGATCCTGAAAACCTGGGGGACAGACACCCATGCAGATTGATTTCGGGTGGGCACTGATGATGGCTGCTGTTTACTAATTGGTATGGAAATACTTCAGGACTTTCCTTACTACTGTGACTATGAGGCTTTCCCAGTGCACACCAGTGGCATGTCAGTCTGGCAGAAGAGGAAACAGCAGACCTCTGCCTACACTACGCATTGACCTTTGGCTTGAGGGAGCTCATTATTTAATATGACTTAAAGTGATTGTTTTTTAAACTTCTCATTAGCAGTGAAATGTTTGATCCGGCAGAAAAGTACAAAATGGATCACAGGAGGAGAGGAATTGCTTTAATCTTCAATCACGAGAGGTTCTTTTGGCACTTAACACTGCCAGAAAGACGGGGCACCAGCGCAGACAGAGACAACCTTAAGCGCAGGTAGTAGTTTTATCTACATGTCAAGGTGATGAGATATTTAAGTGATAACTACTAATTAAAACTTGTCTGCACTGATGAAATAATAGCAAGAGTATGTGAGGATGAGCATCAGTTGGGCACAACCTCCCTTAAGAAGTTGCCTAAGTTTTCTTCCTATCCATGTTCTATTAAATGGCAACAGTCTTTGCATTGTTACCAAAAAGAAAAGAAAAGAAAAAGTTGACCATTGAACAACTTAGAGTTTAGGGGTACTAATCCCCACACAGTCAAAACTCCACATGTAACCTTTGATGCCCAAAAAACTTAAATTGTCCCCCAGTGTCCACTGGGGATTGGTTCCAGGACCGCACCCCCACCCCAGATACCAAAATTCATGGATGCTCAAGTCCCTTGTATAAGATGGCATAGATCAGTACACACAGTTGGCCCTCTGCTTCCGTGGACTTCCAACCACTGATTGAAAATAGTACAGGTATTATTGAAAAAAATCCACATATAAGTGGATCGTCACAGTTCAAACCCACATTGTTCAGGAGTCACCTGTATTTGCATAATAGACAATATTCTAACTTGAATCAGTCATCATTACAAGTAAATCCTTTCCTACCATAGGTGATCAGGGAAAACTATCATTGTCATATTTGTTTTTTCTTTCTTCCTAAAATCAATTTATATGTCATAAAATGTGTATAGATTCCTCAAATAAGTAGGGTATGTGACAACTTTGAATAGCTCATAAGCTAATGTCCAATTTAATCTATCACCAGATTTTCAGATCTAGGATTTGAAGTGAAATGCTTTAACGATCTTAAAGCAGAAGAACTACTGCTCAAAATTCATGAGGGTAAGTAGTTTTCAGATTCATCTGCCTCTGATGGGATCGAGTACTTTAATTATCCTATCTGTAAAGACAGGTCCAAATAAAATTAACTGTGTTGTAAAAAGTCTTATCAATTAATTTGGCATGGTTTATAGATTTTCGTTATGCCTCTCTGCTTATATGTTACCCACTAGATTTAGACCCCTTTGCAAAGTATTATGTCTCCAAAGTTTATATTTAGCATACCACTAGTTACAATCTATTGCTCTAGAAATTAATGAAATGACCTTTTTACTTGGCAATGAAATATCTAAAATGCAAACACTACAGATGCTGGGCAGTCATTTTTTTAATTGACTCCTGTTCCCAAGATTTTTACTGGCTTTGAGATTCTGTTGACTTATATACATTATCTCTCTTAATGTCCATATTACTGTGCAGCAGATATTTTAACAACTTATGTTTATCATACTCATCACTGCATGCCAGTCATGGATTTTCAAGTCATTTGCCAACAGACTATTATAATGTTTATATAATATAAACTTCAGAGTTTTGTTGTTGTTGTTATAATCGACATATAACATTATTGTCAGCTGGACATGATTCGATATTTTTGTACATTGCAAAATAATGACCACAATAAGTCTAGTTACCTTCACCATACCTAGTTATAACATTTTTTTTCTTGTGATGAGGACTTTTTCTAAAAAAATCCTAGGAAAGGATTTACTCTTTTAGCAACTTTCAAATATACAATACATTATTATTGACTGTAGCCACCGTGCTGTACATTAGATCTCCTGACTTATTTATTTTATAATGAAGTTTGTGCCTTTTGACCCCCTTCACCTAATTTTGCCCATCCTTCCCTCCCCTCAGGCAACCACCAATCTATGTCTATGAGCTTGGTTTTTTGTTTGGTTGGTTTTTTTAGATTCCACATATAAGTGAGACCATATTGTATTTGTCTTTCTCTGACTTATTTCACTTAGGATAATGCCCTCAAGTTTCATCCGTGTTGTCGCAAATGGCAAGATTTCATTCGTTTTTATAGCTGAATAATATTCCATTGTGTGTGTGTGTGTGTGTGTGTGTGTGTGTGTGTGACACAATTTCTTTTATTCATCCATCAATGGACACTTAGGTTGTTTACATTATCTAGGCTGTTGTAAATACTACTGCCTGAACATGGGGGTGCATATATCTTTTTGAGTTTGTTTACATATCTAGGCTGTTGTAAATAATACTGCCTGAACATGGGGGTGCATATATCTTTTTGAGTTTGTTTTTGTTTTCTTCAGATAAATACCCAGACATGGATTTGCTGGATTATATAGTAGTTTTTGTTTTCGTTTTTACTTTTTTTTGAGGAACCTCCACACCAGAGCTCTTCTTTAAACTGTAAATCATTTTAATTTTAACTGGCTGCTTACCAGGTTTTCTACTTTGTTTGCTCAAAAGCTTCATAGGACATCAATCTCGTCTTAATACTCTTTTGGAACCTCTCAGTGCTGTAGACATACTGAAGGCGCTGCACTCATTGGAGTGCAGCGGCACATAGGGAGTTGTTAAGTAGTAGTTTCTGGGTCTCTCAGTCTGCCAGGAAGCTCTCTGCTGTATTCAGAAAACTTTATTGCTAAAATGACTTGGATCTTAAAGTGGGTCCCCCATTGTAATCCCTTTACGTTTTACATGTCATCGTTCTGTGTTGTAGAGAAACTAATTGAAATCTGTTCAAATTCTATTACTTTGACCTTTAATAACTTTGATTTTTAAAAATCTGATACAGAATGGTATAAATTGTTTGGTTAAAAACTAATGTATGTTGTGTTTCATTACATTTTACATTTACTATAAAAATAACAAATTTTCTCCCTCAATCATATGTATGTGACTTTATTCTTGTATTAGTAAATTGAATTTTTACATGTAAATAAGCATCTCGTTTTCATTTCTATATGAACTTTTGGGGGACTTTACAGCATCGAATTCTAGCCACGTAGATGCCGATTGCTTTTTATGTGTTTTCCTGAGTCATGGTGAAGACAATCACATTTATGCATATGATGCCAAAATTGAAATTCAGACATTGACTGGCTTGTTTAAAGGAGACAAGTGTCAGAGCCTGGTTGGAAAACCCAAGATATTTATCATTCAGGTAAGACCGATGATGTTATAATCTCAATTATAAAGCCCAGAGTGTATACATGTAAATATAAAGAACTAAAGGCGATTTCAGAAGTAACTTTCTCCAGTAACTAGAAAGGTCCTTTTCGAATTCTAGCTACTCAGAGTTGCAATTTGAATTATTAGTAGTAATTCTTTCTTAACATAAAGAATAAAAAAATAAAGATTCTTGGTATCTTTACTACTTGGATTGATATTTGAAATGACTCAGAATAACCAGTGTGTTACCCGATGGCCCAGCCCAGTGTCAAGGTAGAGCCACCAGAGAAAGTATGTGCTTTCTGGAGAATGCAGTGCAAAGCAGCCTACTCAGACTGGGTCGGGTTCTCCTGGAGCTGGAGAGCATGCGAGCCAGTGGGAAGGATGCAGCCATAGAGGTCTAGTCCTAGCTTGCTTCATCCTTCCACATTCTCTTTTAAACCAAGATGCTGTTTCCCCTGTGCCATATTGGCATTAGGGATAAAAATATTTGGAGGCCTAAATAATGTCATCTGGTATGTTAATAAGGATTTTGAACAAAAAAGAGAATTCCAGATATTCCAGTGCTGTGGTCTGTGTTTCCACGAACGGCATGGAGGACATGACCACATTCTACCTCCCGCCATAGAGCCTTAAGGGGAGGGAGTGTGGGGTCTATCAGAAGTTAAGGGTGATTTCCTGGTTTCTTGTTTGGATAACTGCATTGGCCTAGCTGTAGGACGTGCAGTGGGGGTACAGCTCTAGGACCTAAGAGAGGCAGCCTCAGTGGGAGAAATAAACGTAGGAGTAATGAGATGAATGGTAATGAGAGCCATGGGGCAGATGGGTTTACTCACGTCAAGTATAGACTGAAAACTGAGTGTTACACAGAACTGAGGGACATGTGTGAAGACTGAGCATGAGATGCTGAGGAGGGTGGCCCAGAGAAGGAGAAAAATGACAGATGATTGCTTCATGGGAAAGGGAAGAGAGAATTGAAATAACTAATGAGCCACAAAGGAATAAAATACTTGGTCAAGTTATTTTATTTCTCTGTGTCTCAGATTCTTCATCTATGAGTTGGGGATAGCACAGCACTGCCTCATTGGGTGGTTGCAAGGACAAAATGACTTGGCCTCACAAATGAAAAACATTTAGAACAGTGCCTCGCACATGGCAAGCCCTCAGTTTAGGGCTGCCTCTTATTCTTACCACAGTTGATTTGGCAACCGATGACATGAAGTTCCAGGTGTCCTACATTATATTAAGAAGACAGTGAAAAATAAGGTCTGAAAACAAGCTCGACAATTCTACGTAAGATTAAAATCTCCCTGTAAAAATAGGATATTAGGGGCCTTCTAGTTATCTAACTTTGAAAGCACTCATGACTTTTTTTGTTCCTTTTAAAGCTTATTAATTCTTTAACCATTTCTTAACTGAAGGATGCATTTATAATGGTAAAACCTAATCTGTTAGGTCACTGAATAAATTTACTAGGATAGCCGGAATAAAGTCCACAGACTGGGTGGCTTAAACAACAGAAATTTATTTTCTTACAGTTCTGAAGAAATCTGGGGTCAAGGTGTTAATAGGGTTGATTTCTACTCAAACTTCTCTTTGGGTTGTAGATGCCTGTTTTACCCCTCTATCTCCTCATGGTCTTTCCTCTGTCTGAGTCGTGATCTCTTATAAAGACACCAGTCATAGTGGATTAAGGCTCACCCATATGACCTTATTGTATCCTAATTATTTCTTTAAAGACCATATGTCCAAATACAGTCGAATTTGAGGCAGTGGGGGTTAGAACTTCAACATATAAATTTTGGGAGGATGGGGACAGAATTGAGCCCCTAATAGACGTTTAAGAGTATAAATTAATGTTAGCTTTTGTGTGTCAGAATTAGTGGATAAGAATTTGAGACCTCACTTTCAAGTGGGAGCAAAAGGAAGAAGGCACATTAATAGCTGTCTTCTCAGGTCAGGTGGTGTCATTTTGACCCTAAACAGTTTCGGGCAGCAAGCAGGCAAGCAAAACCCAATCTGGAAACATATCTGATTAAATGGAAACACTTAGGCAAATACTGTAGCTTTTAAAAGGGGTGACTCTTGGTGCTGTGGTGTGGTTAATCCAGAAGGAGTTTTTAAGCCGCAGCAGTTTTCTCTATATTATGTACCTTTCAATCAGCATAATTTAGAGTATAGTTGAAGATACCAATTTTTCAAAAACATTAACTAAAAGAAAATGTAAGTAAGGAAAAAACTGTCAGCTTCAGTCTGCTCTAAACCTAAATGTTTTGTTTTTGAAGTGCCTATAAAGTGACTTCTGTTGATGTTGACATGAAGGGGTACTGAATTATATTTCCTCTGTAAACATTAAGCATTGGGAAGAAAAGAGTAAGTAAGTGAAGGGAGTGGTGTTTCTCTTTGTCTCGTAGGCATGTCGGGGAAACCAGCATGATGTGCCAGTCAGACCTTTTGATGCAGTGGATCATCATACAGACCAGCTGGGTGCCAATGTCACCCAAGTAGATGCAGCCTCAGTTTACACACTGCCTGCTGGAGCAGATTTCCTCATGTGTTACTCTGTTGCAGAAGGTGAGTGCTTAATACAAACATAGAATTGCCTTTCTTGGCTAATTTCCATTCCACCTTGGCTTGAGTTGGATCAAGTCTTTCTACTGGGATACGGTGATTTGGTCCTGAAGTTCACAGGCTTAGGATGGATTTCTTTGATCACATAGTACAGTGATACATGAAAGTATAAAATGCCTTATAGAAAAATCATCCCTGAGAACTAAAGTCTAAAGCTACAAGTCTAATCATATCGAATATTAGCACCTGCTATCAATTACTGATGGTATCATTGTGTTCATATTCATGAGCTTTGTTGAAAAATATTTGATAATGATTATTCTTTATCAGTAAATGATTTTGTTTTTTTAAGGTTTTCCCGTTTTAAAAAAATTAATTTATTTTTATGGTGACATTGGTTAACGAAATCTGACAAATGTTCTTTTTAATATCTTGTCTTTAAAAATCGCCTGGTGACTCTTGGGAACTTTTTGGTAATGAAGGAAATTACGCAGAATTAACCCTATTTTTATAGAACTATATAGAATTAATCCCTTTTCCCACATGAGAATAGTCAACAGAGAAAAAAAATTTTAAACTGTATCATGGACACATCTTAGTCTTCTCCAAGAATTTTTGAGAATTTATACTTCTGTAATGGTGATTTTTAGTCACAGTTACTGAAACCCAGAAACTTTCAGTGCCCTTTTTCTCCCTGTCTTTTTTAGGTTATTATTCTCATCGGGAAACTGTGAATGGCTCATGGTACATTCAAGATTTGTGTGAGATGCTGGGAACATTTGGCTCCTCCTTAGAGTTCACAGAACTCCTCACCCTGGTGAACAGGAAGGTTTCTCGACGCCGTGTAGACTTCTGCAAAGACCCAAGTGCAATTGGAAAGAAGCAGGTCCCTTGCTTTGCCTCCATGCTAACGAAAAAGCTGTATTTCGTTCCAAAATCTAATTGAAAGGGCTGTTTTATATAGTTGTATTCAAAATAGATTCCCCTTTCTTATATAAATAACACTAGGTTGAAGCTTAATAGTAGAGCAATTTGAAATGTTTTAAGGTTTAACTTTTTAAAAAGAAAATAGTTCATTTTGGACACAGTGAGAGGGTTTGCTCTATGTAGAAACAAAATCCTCAGGGAATTACTATAAAAATCCACAAGCATTTATAATACTTGATTTTTATAAGTTGCAAATATCTGGGTGACTTAACTTGTATTTTGTTTATTTTTTAATAAAGGGTTATAATGTTTTTAAAGGTTTTTGAAACCCAAGATTTAGTTGTTTTCCTTTAATTTTGAAATTCATGTTTTGCAAATTTTGCTAATTCAAATTTTCCTGTGTGTAATTTATACACAAATGTTTTTATTTATGTACACGAATTAATATACACGAATTGTTTTAGTTGGTCATGCAAATTAATCTACATATGAATTATCACTTTTTGTATAAGACTTCAAAAAAATCAGCCTTTAAGAACTATTATATGGCATTCTGAGGAAGAAATATAAAATTGTTAATTCTTAGTCAGTATAGCCTGAACACTTGCAAAATTTGATTCTGTCAATATCTTCCATGTTAAGTTACCGTACATCATCATTCTCACTCACAGACCATGATGTTGATAGGATAGATATTACCTTTAAGGTTCGATTCTTAATGATATATAAATTTGAATAATATTGTTTTGTTAATAACCTGCCAGAGGCTAAAGATGGTTAAATGTTTAGGCTTTTGGTAACTGAAACTTGTGAGTTGCTACTTCAAAAGCTATAGTTTACATATATTGTTTCAGTTGCAGTTCAAAAAGTATGCTAACTATGTGCTGTAGTTAGTGAGACATTTGTACCTTTTCTTGTGGTCATGACAGGGGCTTCACTGGCAGTTGAATGTTTTACTTTAAGTCCTTACCACAGGCGTCGCCATCACTGCCTCTGCTTCCAAGAGCTAATGATGACAAAAACACTCCTTAGCGTTTTTGATGAACTGATGAACACTGGCTTGGCCTTCTAGGTAAAGATTATACAATTCTGGTTACTTAAGAGAAATCAGCTGGTGTTAATAAAAAGCTCTAAGACTTTTTTTCCTCAAATGTGATCGGTCAAAGGGTTTATTTGAATAAAATCCTCTTGTTCAGATGCAGTGACATTGGTACCTACATATCTGGGCACCAAATTGCCATCAAATCTGAGGCTGTGGAAACAATGGGGACACAATTGAGTCCTGTACGAAACAGTTGTCTTAGAATAAGACAGTCCTTTTGTAATAAAAGTAACGTGTAATGTGCTCGGATTCCTTTAATTTTCTTTCCAATCCCTCCGGACTTACAACTTGGAATGTGAGTAGAAAGATCATATACTGTTTATGTTTTTAAATAACTGACCTATAAAGTTTTAACATAAATGACATGTGTCATATAGAGAAACTACATTTTAAATATTAAAAAGGTCAGAGTATCTATTATCATAGCTATATCATCCTCTCAGTACTCAGAAATCAGTCACCAATGTGACTTACACACAGCTCTTTCTTTGAAGAAAAAGAATTATACTTCTTATTTTACTTAGTAAAGTGGGAAGAAAGAAATCAAAGGAAGCTATCTTTACTAAGAATTAATTCATTTGTCACATGACTAGTTTTCTGAAGCCCTAAAAACATAAGTATTCTTTGATAACTGTCTTTCATTTCACATTCTTGTTCAGGGGTCAGCAAAATTTTTCCATAAAGAGCCAGAGAATAATTATGTTAGGCTTTGCAAGCCTGACTATTGCAACTAGTCGACTCTGCTGCTACAGTGGACAAACAGCCACAGGCAATACATAAATGAGCATTGTTATGTTTCGATAAAACTGTTTACAAAAATAGGTACAGGTATTAGTTTGCCAATTCTGTCCTAGTTCACCCCATCTTCCTGGATTTTCCTTTAGACTGTTTGCAAGAATTCAGAAGCTATCCTGTCCACTTTCCTAGTCTAGATTCTTTCCCCAGCTCTATGCCTGAAAATACCATGGACCTTTTCCCAGTCTTTCTTGGGTACCTAGTATGGGCCAGGCATTCTTGGCACTGGGATGGATATATCAGTGAACAAAGCAAACAATCCCTGTTCTGAAATTTACATTTGGGTGACATTTGTAGAGTATCTGCCTTAGGTTAGTACTTTATTTATCTCACTTTATTCTCATTATTTATCTCATTATATTCTCATTAAGGTCAATGGTATTGTTAGGTAGTTAGGCAGCCATGAGCATAAGGGAGCAAAGGCCCAGCTCTGTGACCACAGAAACGACAACACTGATGGCCCAACCCAAAAGGCTACCCCTAAGGCCTCCCAGGGAAAACACCTCGCTTTAAAAATAATACCCCTATATCCTGGAGTACAAGGAAATTAATGACCATACCATAACAACCAATCTAGGCCAGCCACAAAAGCTTGTGTGGGAGGGAGTACTCCGACCTTTTCACCTCAGCTTCCTCATATCATCATCATAATGTCATATATATGCCCAGAAGTTCATGAATCTAATTACAACAGACAATTCTGGGAAGGTAATGCACATTTGACAACAGGTTATTTAACAGCCAACTGTCAATCAAAATGACCTCTCACATCAATCAGCTAGCACCACCCTTGTAACCACCCATCATGGCCTAGCTATAAGACAGACCTCTCTACCTCTAGAGGGCTACAGCCCTCTCTAGTGTAGCCTGTTTCTCTCTTGAAACATACTTCAATAAATCTTACTTTTCTTAAACTTCACTGATTTGTAATTTTTACTGTGTCAGTACAAAGGACCAAAGCCCCCCAGTACCATTGGGGCAACGACGGTTAGATTGCCCCCAACTTTTAGATTGCTCCCAATCTAACAGTATTATAATTGTTTTGATGACGGGTCAAGGTTAAATGCCCAGCATCTCCAGCTAGTAAGTGGAAGAACCTGCCTGACACCAAAGCCCACACACTTTCTATCCCACACTGGATTTATTCTAATGTTTTTCTATGTTAAACCCAGAATCCCACTTCCATTACCTGACTTCATCCTCCCAGTTCCACTTTGTTTCAAGAAATCTACTTTACACTGTATGTCCTCTGCTTTGGTTAGAGAAATATCCCACCCATACACCCAAGACCCGCTTTGGGACTCCTCTCACCATGTTACATTTTACCTCCTCTCTAAATTCCACCCGAAAGGCAAGGCCTACCTTTTAGAACTGGGAATAGAGTTTCTTAAAGGCAGAAGGCATCCTAGGGCTTACTACTATATCGTGCTTTATATTTGGTCTTCATCCTCACAGCCCCCAGAACCTTTGGAATTTCTTAAGTACAGAGAGTGATAAAAGGTGTCTTTTGTTATGTTAATGAGATGACTTTTGGACCAATTGTGGGGGCTGGTTGCCAGGAGAACCAACTGTGTGATTAGAGATTTGAAACTCAGTCTCATCCCTTTCAGCACTCCCAAGGGGAGAGGGGCTGGAGGTTAAGTTCAACCACCAATGGCCAATGACTTAAGTCAATCATGGCTTTGTAATGGAGCCTCCATAGAAACCCAGGAGGACCGCTAGTTCGCTTTTTGAGAGAGGTTCCACGTTGGAGAGCCAAAACTTCCATGGGCCACCACGCTGGGCCTCAGACTTCACGAGGGCAGAGCTCCTTTGCTGGCACCTCGTCCTATGTATCTCTTCATCTGGCTCTTGATTCCTTTGTAATACATCAGTAATTCAGTGAATAATTGGGTTTTCCCGAGTTCTGAGAACTGCTCTAGCAAGTTAATCTAATCTGGGGAATGGTTCACAGGAAACTGATTTATAGCTAGTTGGTCAGAAACACAGGTGACAACCTGGGCTTGTACCTGATATCCAAAGTGGAAAGCAGTCTTGTGGGACTCAGCCCTTTCTTTACCTGTGGAATCGCATTCTATCTCCAGGTAGATAGTGTCAGAATTGAGTTGAATTTTCAGACACTCTGCATACTTCTGAGAATTGCTTTTTGATGTGGGGAAGTTATAGCCACACACACACACACACACACACACACACACACACACACACTGAAATTGAGTCTGAAAACCCTTTTCACTTGTCATAATACTTAGCCTGGTGATATTCATTATAAAAACATATTAGTACATATTCTTAGCTTAGTTATAAAACACCAATATATTGCTATTTCAGAATCTCCGTGTTTCAGAGACACTGATACAAATAGCAAGTGATCATTGTGTGTTGCTCTGGTTAAGGTGTAGGAAGTCTGAATCTGATTTGACTGCAAGATATACCCTGAAAATCATTGGAATATTTTTATTTTTTTGTTTTAAGCAAATCTTTGATATCTAGGTGTTATCATTACCCTTGTCAAACACAGAAACAGTAGAATCTTAGATAATATATTAAATACCATTAGTTGTAAATTTACAAAAATTTATGACTTACTATGTGTAGATGCTTAAATCTTCTAACTATGTCCACTCAGGCAGATTAACTTCTCTAAGCCTTATTATTAAATTGGGATTAAAATATAGCTACCTCAGAGGATTATAGGACTACAGATAACATATATGTAAAGTGCGTAGAACAGTATTTGACAACATACGATAAATAATATCTATCTCCATAAAGATTAGTTAAGATGAAACATCGCATGACATTTTATAATAATTTTGGCTATATTTAATGATAAAATCTTCCAATTACTATGTATTTAAAAAGAAATTAGACTTATTGTGGTTATTAGACTTATTGTGGTAATCAATTCATAAGATATAGTCATATGATATTGAATGACTATGTTGTACACCTGAAACTAATATACTATTGTATGTCGACAATAAAAAAATCTTTTAAAATAAATTAATGACAAGATGATTCTAAATGAAGTCTAACAAGAGTGAATGCCAAGCACACTGACCATTTCACCTCTGCTCAGGGAATGAGCATAGGACGGGCTGACGAGGATTCTTAGCATTAAGTGCCAACTGTAGCAGAAGCCACTCTGATTTTGATGGATGCATCCAAGCTTCTTCCAACATTAAACCTCAACAAGTCGTGAAACTCCACAAACCAAAAATCTTAAGAACTTCCCAGAATATCTGTGTTTTGCAAGCATATTTTTTTATTAACAAAAGAGATTGAAACAGTCAAATTCAAATGAACTATGAGACTCAAAAAGTTCCAGTTTCTAATTTGCAAAATCAATACCTAATGGAAAAATTCAATGACATTTAAAAATGTAAGATTAATTCTCTTCATTGAGTTCTTCTATGTGCGCTGGCAAATAGAGAGAGCGGCGTACCTGGCTCAGGGATTCTTTAGCCTGTCAACGAGAGAAAGAAAAGTCCCTGAGCAGAGAGCACTGGGAACATACCAGTATGGCTGCCAGAGAGGACATATTTCCTTAGGTCGATATGTACACTAAACTACTAGTGATAAATGCCGATGATATTTTATTTATATGGATCCTTTGTTAAAAGTGAGTTTAAGGTTTCTAATACATCCTTATATTTCTTGTTATGTTAATTTTCCCCTTTGGTAAGGGTTTTCCCAGTTGGTATTTAAAAAAAAAAAAACAACACATCTCTGTGACCTGTCAGCTTCCCTTTTTTCCTTGACTTTATTATCTTAAGAAAATACTACATCGAGTGCTACTTTAAGTCTTAAAGCCCAGGCTATAAACTTGTTGGAAGAACATTCCTTAGCCTTCTCGAATTGGATCATTCAAATGAAAGAGTATCCACTAAATTTTTTTTAAAAAGCATCATTATATTTTTTCTAAGTAGTGACTACAGAAAATTTAAAAAAAAAAAAATTAAGGCTCTTTAACTCTAATTTTTGAGTTACAAATTAAATTTAGCAGTATTTTCTCTTCAAGTTTGAGGAATGGGTAGTTTAGAAGGTACAGATAACAAAAGATATAATAATTCCTGGCTACTAGGTGAGCATGCATTGAGCAAGAGAAGATATTTTTACCAAAACTTTTTAATAAAATTACTAAGAAAAATTAAAAATCTAATTAGTTACGTGTTGAAAAGTCATCACCGGAACAATCTAGTGAGTCCACTGGGAGGCCAAAGGTAAAAGCTGCCTAAGAAATGGATTGTGAAAAAGTGCTTCACACCATAGGCTCCAGACAAACTTGTGGGTTCATACCCTGGTTTCCCACTTTCTAACATTGTATACGTAGACAAGTAGACAAGTTACATTAAACACCTCCATTTTCTCATTTGAAAGATGGAGAAGATTAAAGAAAGACTACCATATCGATTTTTCTATTTTTAAGGAAAAGAAACTTGCAAATTAACCTTCCTAAAATACTAATTTCTTTTATGTCTTTAATAGTTACAAATCAGAAAATGAGCTTGATATTGAATTATTTTCTTTAAAAACATGTACTTGCTTAGAAATAGATTTCTATTGAAAACTATTATTTTACTATCTCAAAGTCATTTAAGACAGTTTGGAATGCACAGTTAAAGCTATCTGCGTGTTGAATACAGAAGACAATAAACCTATAGGATATGGAATTAGTATCAGACAAGTCAACTCTTTCACTGAACAAAACCACAAACATGGAAGATTTAACCTGTGAGGATAAGTCACCAATTGTATTTCCCTGAACTAAGTTCTGGCTCCAAAAAAGACCACCTGTAAGATGCTGCGTTTGCGATAACGTACCTTAGCAAGATCTTCTTTTAATTTGTTGTATTGCACCACATCGAAATGCTGTTGCTTTGATTTCTTATGAAAGTAGTGAAGAAATTGCCTAGTCTTAATAGCTGAGTAAGTATAATCCTAAAAAAGGGGGAAAAAAAGAACATGTTTTAAATGAACATAATGCCTCCACAAGAACGAGCCTTAGCAACACCAAAGCAAGGGAAAGCAGACAAGTGAAATATTTGCAGTGGCCGTCAGAGCAAGCATAAGGCAACACAAGCAAAACATTTTGTCTCAGTTGAGATCAGCTGCTCATTTCAAAAGCAAGTGAGCTAGGAAAAGAAATCACACATACTGGCACAGAAGGGAGAAAAGAGGAAATGGAGATTTTTGACAAAATAATGTATGAGATAAAGCTAAAGTTACTGGGTGTTTTACAATACAAATTCAATTTATTTATAAATGAGGGCCCAAAAAACACAAACTTGATGTGTTTATCTCAGTGCCTCTAATTTGTGAACTGTACTATTTGTCTCTCTATAGAAGTTATGAATAGTTTCTGTGCTGTACACAAATCTCCATCCTTATGAAAAACAACAATAAAACTTATCAGCTTATAAAAACCCAGATAGCAGTAGTTCAGTAAATAAAAAGGCTTTATTGCTCATTATTTGACTTGGATAAGGAATTATTTGCAGAAGACATTCTAACTAATCATTTTCCTAACAAACTACTCACCTGTCGAGTGACTATGAAGTATGCAAAAAAGACCATGGAGTTTGCAAATGTGATGAAGTATGTCACTGGTTCCATGATATCCCAGGAGTACACCCACCACGTGAACCAAGCCAGTGCCCCACCCTGAATGGACAGCAAGGCTAAGCCAGCCCACAGGAGTCCATTGGTTTGGGCTTCTGAGCGGGCTTCGATTCTGGCTTTCATCTGAGAAAAAAAAATGACAGTTCAGTTTACAAGAAGAAAAGAAACAAGAGTAATGCACATCTGCATTAGTTTAAAGAGGTCTGATTTATAGGAAAAAAAACCGGAATGTATAAAACATGTACATTAATGAGTGATCACCTATTTCCAAATCAGTTCATTAGTAAATGGTTTTTTTTAAGTTGTAGAAAAATTTTTTGTGGAAAGAAATTTTTAAATAGTATGAAAGGGTATACAATGAAGCACTCAGAAATCATCCTCTGAAATCCACCTAAAATTACATGCCTAGTTTCTTCAACTCAGCAATTTCACTTCAGGGAACTCATCCTATAGGTACTCTTGCCACATGATCCATGATAGATTCATTTTTAACAGCAAAAAAACCCAAATTATCCACATATCCCTCAAGCTGCTAAGCAGCTATAATGTAGAAGCTCTCCGTGTACCAATATGGAAAACTTTCCAGGATACAGGCAGACCACAGAGATGTTGCAGATTCAGTTCTAGACCACTGCAATAAAGCGAATATTGTAATAAAGAGTCACACAAATTGTTTGGTTTCCCAGTGCATATAAAAGTTGTTTACACTATGCTGTAGTATATCAAGTGCATCGTATAGCTTTATGTCTAAAAAAAACGATGTACATATCTTAATTAAAAAATACTTTATTTATTGCCAAAAAATGCTAACAATCCTCTAAGCCTTCAGCAAGTCATAAGCTTTTTGCTGGTGGAGGGTCTTACCTTCAAATTTGCAAAAGATGCAATATCTGCGAAGTACAATAAAGCGAAGAGAAATAAAATGAGGTGCACCTGTATACTGTTAGTGAAAAAAGGCGAGAATAATGTGTAATAGACTGTGCTCTTTTCTAATAAAGAGAAGAAAATAATGTTTGTATTTGTACATAAAGAAAATCTGAAATGGTTCACAGGTGTGGGGATATGGTACTAGGAGGATTGTGGGAGGAAAATTTTCCATTGGCCACCTTTTTAGTTTCTTAAATCTTATACAAGTAAAAACATCATCAACTTTTTAAAAAGTAAAGAAAAAAATGTAGGTACCCAACTCAACAAATAATATAAAAAAGTCCCTCTCTCTGTCATCCCCTAGGTATCCTAGGAAGCAATCAATATTAAAAATTTCTTTTATCTCCAGAAACTTTCTATTCATATACAAAGATACACATACATGCACTCATATTTAAAAATCACAAGTGGGATCACAAATTTAAAATATGTAGTTTTTTCCCTTAAATTAGAACAAAGAGACTCCTGCCCCACCCCACCCCCAAAAGTTACTTTTTTCTCTACCATTGATTAACTTCAGATGTTAGGAAGGTTTCTCTAACTTTCTAGCTGTAGTTCTATTAAGCAGAGCTGGGGCCATAGGCCTATTCACTAAAAAGGAAACTGGTAGTACTGCACTTGGTACACCCCAGCTCGTGTTATACTCATTTAGAGACATTACAGCCCGTCCATGGAAATGAAGCAGAGCACAGAGGTTCAGATGGTAGCTGCAGAGTCAGACCACCAGAGTTCAAGTTTTGGCTCTACCACATGTTATCTATGTTTCTTTACTGTCTCAGTTTCCCCATCTGAAGAAAGGGAAAGATAACAGTACCAAACTCACAGCTTATTGTAAGGATTAAAGAAAATAAGCATATGCAGAGCATTCAGAAAAATGCTCACATGGAGAGCGCTCAATAAATATAGGGTGTTATTTTCAAACAGACTCAACGGTTATTTTCAAACCTCTTCAAGGGGCTGCAGCTGTCCCTTCAGGTGGTCGATTTTCTCCAGTAACTGGTGCTCCCTCTTTTTCTGAAACTCTTCTAAATGCAAGGCTGTAAACAGTCTATGAACCAAGGATTTCATGTTTTCCGTCTCAGTAGTGTGCTCACTATTCAGTTTTTCTGACAAAAGACACAAGGGAAACATAAGGAGTCATTACATTTTTTTTCTCTAGAGTCTGTAAGTCCAGGGAACCAAATCTGAGTCCCCGGGGCTGGCCACTGTGGCTGATCCCCTGAGCCCTCTCAATTCCTAGGGCGGCATTTTGTATTGGCCTTTCTTCCGGTCTCAGGTTATTCCATTAGTCCCCCTCATACACAAACAATCTGGAATGATGAATTATGAGACAGTAGGTTTAAAACTCATTATGTTTTTGTTTGTCTTTTTTCTTTATAATATGACTTTTACTGTTTCTTTAAAAATCTTCATACAGGAAGTATAAGGGGGATAACTATCTGTCAGAATGCAGGTGAATACCTCACCTTAGTTTGTAACATATTAATTTATGGGCTCAATTTTCTACCTGAATGCAATCCAATATCCTTCCTGATGTCCGCCAACCATCATTTAGACAGAAAATGAACAAGGAAACAGCGGCCTTAAAAGATACATTAAATCAGATTGACTTAATTGATATTTTTAGAACATTTCACCCCAAAGCAGCAAAATATATATTCTTTTCAAGCGCACATGAAACATTTTCTAGAATAGATTACATGTTAGGCCACAAGACAAGTCTCAATACTGAAATCATATCAAACATCTTCCCTGACTGTAATGGTATGCAACTAGAAGTCAATTACAAGAAGAAAACTGAAAAACACCCAAACACATGGAGGCTCAATAACATGCTACTAAACAATGAATAGGTTAACAACAAGGTCAAGAAAGAAATCAAAAGATACCTTAAGACAAATGAAAATGAAAACACAACAACCGCAAAACCTATGGGACATAGCCAAAGCAGTTCTAAGAGGGAAATTCATAGCAATACAGGCCTACCTTAAGAAACGAGGAAAATCTCAAATAAACAATCTAATCTTACACCTAAAGGAATGCGAAAAAGAAGACAATCAAAGCCCAAAGTGAGTAGAAGGGAGAAAAAATCTGAAAAGAAATAAACAAAATAGTTTTTTAAAAAAACACAAAGATCAATGAAACCAAGAGCTGGTTCTTTAAAAAAATCAACAAAATTGATAAACCTTTCACCAGATTCATTAAGAAAAACAGAGAGAGGGCCCAAATAACTAAAATCAAAAGTGAAACAAAAAAAGTGACAATTGACACTACAGAAATACAAAGAGTTATAAAAAATACTACAAACAATTACATGCCAATAAATTGGACAACCTGGAAGAAATGGATAAATTCTAATAAACATATAATCCTCCAAGACAATAAGAAAATCTGAACAGGTCAATAACTACTGATCAAATTGAATCAGTAATCAAAAAACTACCAGTAAAGAAAATACTGAACCAGGTAAATTTTACTAAACATTCAAGAAGAATTAACACCTATCCTTCTCAAACTATTCCAAAAAATTGAAGAGGAGGGAAGGCTATCAAGCTCATTTATCCTGATATCAAAACCATACAAAGACACTACAAAAATAAAATGAAATTATAAGGCCAATATCCCCAATGAACGTAAATGCAAAAATCCTCAACAAAATATTAACAACTTGAATTCAGCAATACATTAAAAAAATCATACATCATGATCGAGTGGGATTTATTCCTGGGATACAAGGCTGGTTAAATATCCACAAATCAATTAACATGATACATCACACAAACGAAATGAAAGATAAAAATCATAAGACCATATCAACAGATGTAGAAAAAGCATTTAACAAAATTCATCTTCATGATAAAAACCCTAAGCAAAGTGGCGATAGAGGGAATGTATCTCAACATAATAAAGGCCATATATGACCAACCCAGAGCTAATATCATACTCAATGGGGAAAAGCTAAAAGTGTTTACCTTAAGATCAGGAACAAGACAAGGATGACCATTTTCACCACTTGTATTCAACATAGTATTGGAATTACTAGCCACAGCAATCAAGCAAGAAAAAGTAATAAAAGGCATCCAAATTGGAAAGGAAGAAGTAAAATTGTCATTACTTGCAGATGACATGATACAGTATGGAGAGAATCCTAAGGACTCCATCAAAAAACTAAATAATAAATTTAGTATAAGAGGAGGATATAAAATTAATATTCAGAAATAGGTTGCATTTATATACACCAATAACCAACTATCAGAAAGAAAAATTAAGAAAACAATTCTATTTGCAATTTCATCAAAAACAATAAAATACCTAGGAATACATTTAACAAAGGTAAAAGACCTATACTCAGAAAATCATTTAAGTCATTGAAGAAAGAAATTGAAGAAGACACAAATAAATGGAAGCATATACCATGCTAATTGATAGAATTAGCATCGTTAAAATGTCCATACTACCCAACACGATCTACAGATTCAATGCAATCTCTATCAAAATACCTATGGCATTTTTCAGAGACCTAGAAAAAATAATCTTAAAATTTGTATGGAACCACAAGACCCTGAATAGTCAAAACAATCTTGACAAAGAACAAAGTTGGAGGTATTCCACTACCTGACATGAAACTATACTAAAAGGCTATAGTAATCAAAACAGCATGATAGTGGCATAAAAACAGATATATAGATCAATAGAATAGAATAGAGAACCCAAAATAAACCCATGACTATATGGTCAATTAACCTATCACAAAGGAGGCAAGATACAATGGGGTAAAGAGACAATTACAATGGGGTAAAGATATTCTATTCAATACATGGTGTTGGGGAACCTGTACAGATACATGAAACTATACCACTAGCAAAAGAATAAAACCAGACCACTTTCTTACTCCACATACAAGAATAAACTCAAAATTAAGTAAAGATTTTAACATAATACCTGAAACCATAAAACTCCTAGAAGAAAATAAACACAATAAACTCTTTGACATTTCTCTTAGTAATATTTTTTTGGATATGACTCCTTGGGCAAGGGAAACAAAAGAAAAAATAAACAAATGAAACTACATTAAACTAAAAAGTTTTTACATAGCAAAGGAAACCATGAACAAAATGAAATGACAACCCAAATGGAAGAAGATATTCAGGAATGATATATTCAGTAAGGGGTTAATATCCCTAACACCAAGAAACAAACAATCTGGTTAAAAAACAAGCAAAGGACCTGAATAGACATTTCTCCAAAGAGGACATACAGTTGCCCAATAGACATATAAAAAGATGCTCAACACCACTAATCATCAGAGAAATGCAAATTAAAACCACAATTAAAATCACCTTATACTTGTCATGATGGCTATCATAAACAAATCAACAAACAGTAAATGTTAGCAAGAATATAGAGAAAAGAGAATCCTTGTGCACTGTTGGTGGGACTGCAAATTGGTGCAGCCACTATAAAAAAAAAAAACAGTATGGAGGTTCCTCAAAAAATAGAACTACCATATGATACAGCAATTCCAATTCTGGGTATTTTTCTGAAGAAATCCAAAACACTAATTCAAAAAGATATATGCATCCGTATTTTCACTGCAGCATTATTTACAATAGCCAAGATACGGTAGCAACCTAAGTGTCCATTGATAGACAACTAGATAAAGAAGTGGTACATATATACAATGGAATATTACTCAGCCATAAATACAAATGAAATCTTACCATTTGTGACAACATGGATGGACCTGGAGGGTATTATGCTAAGTGAAATAAGTCAGAGAGAGAAAGACAAATACCATATGATTTCACTCATGTGTGGAATCTTAAAACCAAACAAAAAAGAAACAAACTCATAGATAGAGAGGACAAACTGATGGTTGCCAGATGGGAGAGGGGTTGTGGGGAATGGGTGAAAAAGGTGAAGAGACTAAGAAGTACAAATCGGTAGTTACAAAATAGTCACAGAGATGTAAAATACATAGGGAATATAGTCAATAATATTGTAATAACTATGTATGGTGTTAGGTGGGTACTAGACTCACAGGGGCATCACTTTGTAAGTTATATAAATATCTAACTACTATGCTATACACCTGAAACTAATATAATGTCGAATGTCAAGTATAATTTTAAAAAATTTTAAATATTATGTTTACAAAAAAAGGGAAGACATTGTGTTTGTTTTCAGATGACATGATTATCCATATAGAAAATCTGAAAGAATCAACAACAACACCACCAAAAATCCCTCTTGGAACTAATAAGCAATTATAACAAAGTTGCGGGATACAAGATTAATATATAAAAATCAATCTCTTACATACTAGCAATAAACAAGTGGAATTTGAAATTAAAAACACATCACTATTTACATTTTCACCTAAAAACTGAAATACTTAGGTATAAATCTAACAAAATATATACAATCTGTATATGAGGAAAACTACACAAGTCTGAATAAGATATCAAAGAACTAAATATATGAAGAGATATTCCATGTTCATGGATAGAAAGACTCAATATTGTCAAGGTATCAGTTCTTCCCAAATTTATCTATAGATTCAACACAATTCCAATCAAAATTTCATGCAAGTTATTTTGTGCGTATCAACAAAGTGATTCCAGGATTTATATGAACAATCAAAAGATCCATAGCCAACTCAGTATTAAAGAAGAAAGTAAAAGGATTGACACTACCCAACCTTAGGGCTTCTTAAAAGCTACGGTAGTGAAGACAGTATGGTATTGGCAAAAATACTGTTGAATAGATCAAGGGAACAGAATAGAGAACCTAGAAATAGACCCACATAAATATAGTTAACTTATCTTTGATAAAGGAGCAAAGGTAATCAATGGAGCAAAGACAGTCTTTTCAACAAATGGTGCTGGAAGAACTGGACATTCATATGCAAAATAACAAATCTATATTCAGACTTTACACCCTTCAAAAAAATTAACTCAAAGTGAAATATAAAATACAATAAAACTCCTAGAAGATAACATGGGAGAAAACCTAGATGACATTTAGATAAAATAAAAGGTACAGTCCTTGGACTTCATTAAAATTAAAAACATCATAAAAAATAAATTTATTTTAAAAAATTTCATAATAAAAACGCATAAATAAAAAAAAAAATTAAAAACCTGCATTCCGAAAGACAATGCCAAGGGAATGAGAAGACAAGCCACACATTAGGAGAAAGTTTTGCAAAAGAGATCTGATAATGAATTGTTATCCAAAACATACAAAGAAATCATACAAACAACAATAAGAAAATGAACATCCTGCTTAAAAATGGGCCAAAGACTTGAACAGACACTTCACCAAAGAAGATATACATGGTAAGTAAGCATTTGAAATCATGTCAATAGACAATTCAAAATTAAAACGATAATGAGATATGACTACACTAGCTATTAGGATGGACATAATCCAAAACACTGATGAGAATGTGGAGCAATAGTAACTATCATTCACTGCTTCTGTGAATGCAAAATGGCACAGCCACTTTGGAAGAAAGGTGGCCAGTTTCTTACAAAACTAAACATACTCTTACCTTACGATCCAGCAATCATGCTCCTTGGTATTTACCCAAACGAACTGAAAACTATGTCCACCCAAAAACTTGCACACAGATATTTATAACCACTTTATTCATAATTGTAAAAACTTGGAAACATCCAAGAAGCCCCTCAGTTGGTGAATGAATAAAAAAACTGTGATGCATCCAGACAATAGAATATTATTCAGCACTAAAAAGAAATGTGCTATCAAGCCATGAAAAGACTTGGAGAAAACTTAAATGCATACTACTAAGTTAAGGAGGCCAATCTGAAAAGGCTGCATATTGTATGGTTCCAACTGTAAAAGGTTCTGGAAAGGCAAAACTATGGAGACAGAAAAAGATCAGTGGTTGCCATGGGTTGGGGGAGGGGGAGAAATGAATAGGCAGAATACTGAGGATTTTTGGTCAGTGAAATGATTCTGTATGATGCTACAGGATGGACAAATGTCATTACACATTTGTCAAAACCTATAAAATGTGCAACACCAAGAGGGAGCCCTAATGTCAACAACGGACTTCAAGTGATGATGATGTGTCAGCGTAGGTGCATAGATTAACAAAGGGACCACCCTGGGGCTTGACAGTGGGGGAAGCGGTGGGGAGGGGAGCAAAGAGTATATAGGAACTCTGTACTATCTGTTCAATCTTGCTATGAACCTAGAATTACTCTAAAAAATAAAGTCTAATTAAAAAAGAGTTAAGAACTGTACAACAATACACACTTGTGTTCATGATTTCCAGGCCCACTTCTTAACCCAATAATGTCAGATTAAGCATTCAAGTTCCTAAAGTGAAGTATTAAAAGTTTAAAAAGAATATACAAAACTAAAAGCCCTCCTAGGCAACTTCTAATGATCATTTATTTACACCCCTGCTAGAAAAGCTTAATGCCCCATAGCTAAAGGGAAACACAAAGAGAATTGCATAGCTGTGTTTCTTACCTTTCTTGGGACACCGTACATCATATGTTACTTTATTAATGACAACTTTAAAATCATTCATTAGCAAAATTTCCATCAAGGTTGAACCTGCAATCTCACTGCCATCTGAAAGAAAGTAATGCAAAAATATGTCCTTTTTTTAGAACAGTAAGAACCATTTTCCAACATATAGAGAACCACTAACCCAGGTCATTACAATATGGTAGTGGACATCTGCCATTTGGGGGGCTCCCCATACCCAATGCTGTTCCCACTGGGAGGTGTCCTCCCTTGTTCTACTATCCATTCCAATGGACCAAGCAGAGCAGGCAGGTGCTTCCTCTCCCTCCCTCTGTCAGCTGGACTGGGATCCAGACTGATGTCCCTGGTAAGACGACCGCATCTTCAGACAGTCATGCAAAGATTCAGGGCAGGTGGGAACTCTTCACAGCAAGGCCAGAGCAGCTGAGGGGGCACTTGTGGGGTGGGGGTGTCACAGCAGAGCTCATGAGGCTGTTCCGGGGCCAACTGGGTCTCTGAGGTGTCCTCCCCCGGTTCCTGCCCTCTTCTGAGCCTGGCTTTCCATCAGTCACAATCTCAAGAGTCTGCTAACACACCCCTTGCCGGAGTCCGTTTCTGTTGCTTACAGCCAAGCCTACTGGTATGTAGAGGCACACAGGTAGGAACATTTTCAAAAGCCTGCCTTGCTCTTGTTTTTAATTTTTAGAGGTGTTTGATTTGTTAGTTGAAACTTGGTGGCCAAACAGCACTACAAACTACCACACACACAGGACCCCTTGCTTTTCTAGCTTGGGAAACATGAAAAGAGGCAAAGCTGAGAAAGGTGGAGGTGGCAGGGAAAGTAACAGACATAATTAAACCTAAGGAGTAAATGTGCATTTCCGTGGTTTATTTTAGGAAGTGGGGGTGGGGTGAGAAGTAGGAGAGATTCTAACAGCAATTAAAATTTCATAAAAACACTTCAGAAAAAAACCTCTCTTGGAAAATTTTAACCTCAGCGCGCTTTGCACAGCTTCTCATATAGCCTAGTTTGTGTTATTACACTTTTGAACTAAAGTTAATGTAGCCCAGGTGTTAAGAAAGCAAACTCACCGAACGAGATGCAAACAACTGGCTCTGGGTATGAGTTTCTCTATCATTACTCCTTCAGAATGGTCCCCTTATAACTACATGTTATGAAGTCCAGGATGAGAATGTTCTCCTGGCCTGCCATTTGCTTGGCTATATTCAACCAGAGCTATTTCAGCTATATTAATATGTGCGATGGCAGAAATACTGCTGGTAAAATCAGGAAGCCCCTGGTTGCCTGCCTCCTGTCTGGCTCTTTGTAGTTCTTTTGTTCCAGAGGCAGTCAGTCAAGTCTGCACCTGAGTCTGTTTCTAGAATTTGGCTGTTTGGGTTCCTGTTCATCAGTTGGGGTGAAATCATTTTCCCTGGAACTGCCAAATAATTCAACCCACACTATGGGCAAAACTGTGACAAGCTTAGAATACGCCTTTCATGCCCAAATTAAATGCAGGCAAATTCCACCCACAGAGCCTCATTTTAAAAAGATCAGCAACACACTAATCATTTTATCTGACTTAGCAAGTGTCATTTAAAAATTTACCTTTAAATGACTTCAAACCAGGTCCTTAAAATATTACTATAAAAACAACTACATATGATTTCTCAGTTGAAGTACTACATTATCCTTCATACTAATGGAAGAACAGCAAAAGATTGACGTGAAACACTTTGGAGAAGAGCTAATGATATCGTGTTGAATTTTTCACCTATCCTTGGGCAAGTATTCATTTAAATCCCAATAAAGTGTTTTCACTTGGTCTAAAAGCTCTCTTTCTCTAACATTTCAAGTGTTTTTATTTGTTTGTTTATGTTTCGAAGTCACTCAATTTTTAGAAATAAGCAGGGTACACATCCATCATTGCTTTAACCTCTCTTATTTCATTCATTTAACAAGTATGTATTGAGTACACACTACTTACCAGGCAAATACTGTGCTTAAGGTTTGCATCCACCTGCTCCTAGAAGCTTAGGATGGCAGGCCCTGGGGAAGGCCCACGGGTGTTCAGTGCTCCTGTGACTCGGGGGAATGTGTCTAGTTCATTAGAACTAGATGGAGTATTAGGCCATTGTGGCCACAGGACTAAAACCCTATTCCCTGACTGGTTTTATCAGGAAGAAAGCTCCCCTTCCAGTTAAATATAAAGCCCTCACAATAACCTACGAGGCTTTCCCCAATCTGCCACTTACCTCTACTTCCACCCAGCTCCCTTTTTTGCAGCCAGAGAGTTGGCTCCCACCTCAGGGCCTCTGCCTGGAGAGGTCTTCTGCCCTCTACAGAGCTCTCTCACCTCTTCCAGGTCATCACTCAAATGTGACCTTAGGGAGCAAGCACCTCCCCCCACAACTCACACATTCTCCCCACCTCATTCTGCTTTATTTTTCTCCGTAACACTTATTATCTAATATTTTATATATTTTATTTCTTTACCTTGTTTCTTTCTCCTTCTAAAATGTACGCTCCATAAGAGCTTGAGTTTTTATCTCTGCTGTTCTTTGCTCTACCCCTAGCAACTAGAACAGTACCTGGCATATGTTAGGCATTCAATAAATATTTGTTGAGTAAATAAATTCTTTAATCTCCATTTTTCCAACTTCCATATCTACCCTTTATTAGTTCTGAACTTGAATAGAGAAGAACGTCTATTTCCTTTTCAAAATTGCAACAGTATTCAACTTTTAAATAAGTATTTTAATCATCTAATAGTACCATAAAATAATAATGCAAATTTATTCATTTACCTATCCATTGTAGGCTCTGTAGGTTGAGCTTGGGTAAACAATCATTTATTCTATTTTAGGAACAGTAGGTCTAAGACCATTTCAGATGACAAGGACATAAAAGCTATATTTTAAATTTATAATGTCTAAATGATTAACCACATGTGCTCGTATTAATAAATATACACATATTCTTCCTGAGGAGAACTAATTCTGTCAAAAAACATACTAGACTGTAATTGCCTCATAACAAAGATAAATGCACTGTTTGTGTATTTTAATTACTCACTGGCTATTTTAATCATTGAAACTGCATTTCATTTTATTATTCAAATTTTGCTGAAAATTACAAATTAATGCCTGTGTCATTAAGATTTTTTCATAGAAAAGTTTTCAGGCTAAGTTTATGAAATAAAACTGCAACTTAATGGACTAATAAAATTTATTCCATTAATATTTATTCACTAGTTAATATTTTTATATTACTGATTATAAAAATGAAGTACTCAGTAAAGACAAACCATTTATTATATAAAGCATTAAAGAATCAACTTCTTTCCAAAAAAGTAAATAACTAAAGATTCAGAAAAAGAAAAAGACAGAGCCGAACAAAATATACATATATACCTGCTGTGAAGATGGCTGCTGTTTTGACACCTTTATCTTCATTTTGTAGGTCCTGAAGGAATGAACCAACTGTTGATGACATTGGTTTGACTACAAACTGACAGCGCTCTTTTCTGGATGGCAAAGTAAGTGTTATCAAAGGAAGGCCATGTCGGTAACTAATAGTTATTTCTGTTAAGAAAAAGAATATAATGTAGAAATGGATAAATTTTACTTTATAAAAATAACTTTAAAATACAAAAATTCTAAAAGAAGTGCTTAAACGTGAAATTCATAAATCTGTAATCATTTGCATGGCTCTTACAGTGCCTTCGCCATACTACGGTTTACTTATT
Source organism: Pteropus medius (assembly GCF_902729225.1). Taxonomy (NCBI): domain Eukaryota; kingdom Metazoa; phylum Chordata; class Mammalia; order Chiroptera; family Pteropodidae; genus Pteropus; species Pteropus medius. Next base: position 7,207,463 of record NW_024352786.1, on the reverse strand, counting down.
TCCTTATCATTCTATGCTGTTTTGTTATAGCATGTACCACACTTTATTATAATTATCTTAGACTCTTCTTAGGTCAAGAGTTAAGCTCTTGAGGGCAAAAACTGCTTCTAATTCATCTATAATTCCTCTGACTGCTGGGTAGGAGATTGCCAAAAGACATCAGAGATATTATAGGAACAGAAAGGGAGGAATTGAACAGAGCCAGGTATAGGGTGGCATGGGGTGGGAGAAACACAAGAAAAGTCTGTTTTGCTCAAAACTCATATTTCTCACCTTGTTAGGAAGAATGGAAATAAATTAGCATAGGAACCAAACAAAGAAGTGCTAAGAAAGCTTACCATCAGGTGGCACCACTGTACTATAAAGATGTGATTGACAGTATTTCAGATTTCCACACAGCTTCACACACAAAACCTGCAAGAAAGATTATTTTTTCTTTCAGAAAAAGGGATAAAGTTAAAATAAGTATCTTTACCTGAAGATTCCTTTTAACCTTATATAGCAACAAGCACAATGAAAAATTCAGGTTCCCGTAGGCATCCAGGTAAGCCCTCAGAGAAGCTCACTAAATCTTTCCGGCTGCTGAGGTGACACCAGGACAGTGTTCTCAAGCTGAGGTGTGAGAACTCCTGAAAATCCTAGAGGTCCGTGAGAATTTTTAAATTGGGTCCTTCCTTTTAGGTGATCATCTAAAATAAATGGATATAGTATATTCTGGATATTTGCCTCTCAAAGTACGGGCCCTGAACTGGAAGCATCAGCATGCCCTAGGAGTTGATTAGAAATGCAGAATCACAGACCAAGCCCGGAAGGACTGAGCTTGAATATGTATTTTAACAAGATCCCCAGGTGATCCTCACGCATGTTAGACTTTGATAAACACTGCTCTATTAGACTGTGTTGACCAGTATGGTAGTCACTGGCCACAGGTGGCCATTTAAATTTAAATTTAAATTAATTAAAATTAAATAACACTAAAAATTCAGTTTCTCAGAGTCACCTTTGACACATTTCAAAAGCTCCACAGCTCCCTGTGCTGAGTGCTACTATATTAGACGGCACAGGAAGAGAACATTTCCATCACTGCAGAAAGTTCTGCTAGATGGTTTCTGGTTTCTCTAGGGCATTTTGCTTGTGTTTTTCTACTTTTCATGAAAAGGTCTGTTTTAGTCTTCCTTTTCTACCACTTTAGAAACCGCAGATTGAGCGGTTTAAGTGTTTAACACGCAAACAGACTTCATTATAACTTTTCTAACAAAGTCTCAAGGTTTTCATTATCTTCGCCCTTGCCCTGTGCCCGACAAGGGTATTCACATGGTCTAGGGATCCACTGCTAGGTCCAGAACATCTGAACGGTTGCCTGTCTACGGAGCATGTTTTCAGAGTTTGCACTGGTGTCTGTAACTACAGTTGTACTGGCTGCTTAATACCAAAGGCCAAATGACATCATGGTGCAGTCGGTGTGTGAACAGAGACAGAACTGGGGTGGCAGAAGGAAAGGGCGCTGAAGAGCCGGTTCGCAGGCATCTGCGAACTTGTGCCGGAGGAATTAGTACCAGAGTCACACCACGGTAGCTGTTTCATACTGATCCAGCTTTTTAAATGCATCACTTTGCAGTAATTTATTAACAAAAAACTTGCCAGTAATTATGCAATGAAGAATTCTTTTATATATTGCATTTTTTAAGTTTTCATTTATGTGAGGGTACATTATTAAATTTAAGTAATAAATAGTTAAAAATGCTTTCACTGCTAGAAAAAATAAAATGACATAGACTCGATGTTTCATTATGCTCAAAATCGAAACAATCTCATTAATAAGTAAAACATTCAAATGCGTATTTCTGGTGTTAAGCATAACCTAGGTAATTAGTTTCCAAAAAACATCACCTGTCACATTAACTTCAGACTGTCATTTGAATTTTATTTTAAAAATATAATTCACTACTAAGATGAGAAAAAACCTATTTCTTAAAATAGATACAACTCTCAATAAATAAATATATGTCATAGAGTTCTCCAAGTTTGATAATGGATATTACGATATTGTCTATTACTTTTTGTAAAGTTACATATAACTGAAAAAAAATGGATCCATTTGAAAATTAATTCTCTACCAATATATGTCTTTTACAATATTTAATGATATAAATGATTCTCCATGTGTACAGGCTAAATAGAAAAATGTAGGAGGTAAAAGTTAAAGTCCCTCCTTTTACTTCTCTACAATTCCACAACTTTCCCCAGAGGTAATCACTGTTGGTGACAAAGACCCTCTCCTTGACCAAACTTTGGTCAGGCTCCTATAAGCCTCAGTAAGCCCCATCCTTGGGCATGTTCTCCAACAGACCAGTTTTAGCAAGAATCTTGTCAAGTTGGTTTAGCCAGAATCCCCCCCTGACACAGAGAAGAGGCATGAGAACTACACAAATTGACTAAATATTAAACCAAGTTGTATTCAGAGCCTGCAATGTGCTGCCAGACCACGGGGAATCTACAGAACAAAGGAAGATTCCTGCTGAGATTGCTAACAAACTGTTTACCCATCCCTTAACGTAGCATACCCATATCATGAAAGGAAAACAGGAAAACAAAATCTTGAAGCTGTACCCTACACAATACAAACCCAACCTTTCGTTCCCCATGGCCAGACCACAGGGAACTTGCAGAACAAAGGCTGACATGTGTTTAATGCTGCATACCCATACCATAAAAAAACAAAACAAAACAGGAACTTTAAGCTGTCATTCATAGAAACTACAAACCACATATAAAGTGGAGTCTCATTCTCTGGCTCTGAGAGATCATGTCTATGTGTTACTGCTTCTCTAATAAACTTTACTTCTGTCTCTAACTCTGGCTTGTGCTTGAATTCTTTCCTGCATGAAGTCAAGGACCCTCTCTCTTGGGAATAGGGCTTGAGTCCCCACTCAGGGAGATTCATCCCATCCTGCATCACCACCATCGGTACCTGATCAAATTCTTCATCCTCTACCATACTCCAGGTATCATTTGATCACCCTCGTCTGCCTTCAGCAAGAATCCTGTTAGCAAAGAATTCCCCTACCCTCTTAGTCATTTTCCATCCACCAAATACTCCCACTGTTTCTCAGATATAAATCCCCACTTTTTCTTGTTGCATTTGGAGTTGAGCCCAATCTCTCTCACCCACTGCAAAACTGCACTATTGTGGTCCCCTGAATAAAGTCTACCCTCCTCTTCTTCAACAAATGTCATCAATAACTTTTCCTTTAACAATGGTTTGGTGTGTCTCCTTCCAGACTTTCTCTAAATATTACTATCTTTATATATGAGTTAAATTCTATGCTAGAGTCTGTAGAAAGCTAAAGACAGTTGATGCATCAGGCTCCTCAATACTGACAATAATAATAATAACTCCTCATCATAAAGTACTTATCATTTAATGGGAACTTTCTGCTCTACTACAGAGGAATCACTTTAAGAGGCATCCACTAGACATGAGGAAATGCAGAGAGAAGGCAGAGTGGCCAGATAAAACTCTCAGGGCTTTCTCAAGTGTTTGCATGACTAACAATCGCCTGGGGGGCTTCCTTAAAACGCAGACTCATGGACTCCACCCCTCAGAGATTTTGGACCTACTAAATCTGAGGTAGGGGTGTGAGAATTTGCATTTTTAATAAGCCCCAAGGTTATATGAAATTGCAGATAAAGGGTAGCTGGGCTCTTGTGAACCCTCCTTGGCTTTCACAGCACTTAAATGTCTGCATATGATCATTTTTAATTCCAGATTTTAGTGCTGAGTCAAGGGTTACTGCCTCAAATGATACTCAGTATCAGGTCAAAAAGATGACTAAGGCTTCTTTCATCACGTATCTTTCCTAAATACAATTTTAATCACTCTGCACCCTTGCATAAAATCCCTTAGCCTTCATCAGCTTATATGAAGTAGAAAGAATAAAGAGCCTACACTTGAAAAGAAGGGGATTCTAAATTCAATTCAGCCACTTAGTAGCTCAGAGATTGAAAATAAGTCATAGGACAGACCACTCTCTGCTTCCGTTTTCTCAAGAATTAGGTGGCAATAACATTTATGTTGTAAGGTAACATAAAGCTTAAACAGAACAAAGTGCTAAACTCAAGCGCACTTCTGTAGCTTTATCACTTACTGTTCCCTGAAGCAGGAACTTGAGCCCCAGGCAAATGAGATTGGTGCCATTAAAGTGATTTCTTTATCCACTTCTGCCTAACAAATCCTGTCATCCCCTCAAGGTCCGGCTCAAAAGCCATTTCCTCTTCCTGTGGGTCATGATGGTCTACTGGAAAGAGCACAGGCTTTGCTTTCAGAACCAAGATGGACTCCCAGCTATACCGGCTACTGTGATCTCTGACGGGCAGATGGTTCAGGAAGAAATGAGTTGTGAGAAAAAGAAGGGAACAAGTTTGGTGTGTAGGGGGAGGGCGGGGGTAGGAAGGAACCGGGGCTCTAGTTAGAAGACTACAGAAGAGGAAATATCAATATGGGAGAGATCTGTTTGAGCTTCAGAGTAAAAGGGAGATGGCCATTGGGAGAAAGATGTATAACAACCACACACTGGGGTCTGTTAACAAGATCAGGCTGCTTCCAGAGCTATGTCACAATTCAGATTAAATATCTTTATTATTATTAATAAAACAAAGATGCAATTTCCATTCAAGATTAAGAGAACCCTGAGCTCCATGTTCAAAAACAACATATGTACTTCCATGTACCAAAAACAAAAGAGAAAGCGGCACGGTGGCATGAGAGGACCCCAAGGTCTCCCCTTGAGGTTGCACCAAGTCGGAAAGCTATAATTCAATATAGGATTCCCTACTCGACACAAAAAATAGGTCTGAGACATCACGCAGAGACATCTGAAGGTGTAACTGCACACAGATTTCACTTCCTTAAGATAACCTTTTCTCTGATTCAAGCTGGCTTTGCCTAATTTACTGGCACTGTGACCGGTCTTTTCTGCTGGTATCCTTCCACGTTTGTATGTCTACTCCCTTAATCATTAAGCCTTAGGACATATGGATCTGGCCAGTGTCAAATCTTTTAAGAATAAAGCAGCAGGTCTATGGATCATGAGAACAATAAGTTTTAATGTAGGGAGGAGGCAAGAAAATAAAAATGTTAATCAAGCTACATTCAGAGACTGCAATATGCTGATCAGCCCTGCAGCCAGGCCAGCAGTTTTGAACAAAGGAAGATTTCTGCTGGGATTGCTAACAACTCATTTCCCCTCGCCTGTGGAAGGGGAAACAGGAACAACAGAGTCTTTAAGTGGAGCCCCACACAAATAAATTCATTCATTCCCTATGGCTAAAACCCTGAGGAATCTATGGATTAAAGGCTGGGACCGGCCAGCAAGCCTTTCAGGCTACAGACTTTTCCCCTTCCCCTTCCTCACTGTATGTCCATATCAAAGGAAATGGGTAAACAAAGTCTTTAAACTGTAAATCGCAGGAACTAAAAAATGATATGTAAATTGAATTCTCTGAACACTGGGGGTCCCTCTCACTCTCTGCCTCTGAGAGGAGCCCATGCTCTGTGGAGTGTTACCCCTTTTCTAAATTTACTTTTGACCCTAACTTTGGCGTGTGTGTTGAATTCTTTCTACATTCTCCGCTAAAGGACCCTCTTCTCTCAGTGCAGGGCTTGGTGTCCCTCCACCTCGGAGAAATTTATCCTCTCCTACATCAGTTTCATGAGAACAATAAGTTTCAGTTAAACTAAGGAAAACGTCTTGGCCTCAGGTGTGGTTCAGCCCCAGACCCATCACAGAGGAACAGCTCAACTGACCAGTCAGGAGGACACCATAGCTGATTCCAGAACCAGACATGACCATCAATTACCCCAGCCCCATCCAGTCAGCAGCACCCATGACCCAACTCCCTTAGTTTCCATGATTAATAAATTTTCCCCTCAAGACACCTGGGAAGCCAAGCCTTTGAGCTCACCAGAGTCTCTGCGACGTGGCAATTCTCTAAAATAAACCTCTACTTTCTTTGCTGCAAAACGTCTCTCACTGGATGACTTAGATGCTCACAGGCAGATGTACCTCTTTGCTCTGGTAACGAAGGTGGGCAAGGATGCAGGATGGGAAAGGACAAGGACAGAGACAGCAGCTGCACACAGCCCTGTGCTTGCCCCAGCCCTAGCTGACAGGATAGCAATGAAGGGCTGGGGTGCAAAAATATCATCGAGCTCCAAAGCCCCCCAGCATCAGAGGAAGAGCAGAACCCAGGACATGGGAACTCACTCCCTGGCTCTTGCTTTCTCTCACTCATATAATCTTCCTTATATTCCCTTCTTCATTCCAAAGCATAAAAGAAACTGCAAAAGCTCATCCTGGGAAGCAGTTTTCTCAGCCTGTTGAGCTCTTGCTTCTAGGCGTGTTCCTTGTTTGGCTCAAATAAACTCTAATAAACTCTTAGAAAATTTTTTCTACATGTTCGGACATTCTTAAGTCAAGACTAAATAAATTCTAAAATACATTCTTTAATACGTGTTCATTTATATAACTGTATGAGAGTCCTGATTTTTTACCTGTCTCTAAAAATTATCTTTTAACAGTCCAGAACAGAAGTAACAGAGTTTGTCTCTTTTGGAGTAGGAGAGATCAAAAGTAGCCCAGGGCAAAATCAAGCCAAGCCTTCCAGTGATCGGATGACTTGCTCTGTGACATCTCCAACATCACTGCAACATCTCAGGACAAGGACCTTAAGGTGTAATTTAAGAACTGATTCTGGGCTTGGCTCACAGAAGCCCAGTTGGAGATAATATAAAATTACTAGCTAAAATGGGTAAGTATAGAATGGAGGATAAACTGCTATTAATAGTCTGCAATCCAAAATTCTAATATATGAGAAATATAATGCTCAGGAAGAACCAACAGATGTATTTTTAAGGTTAATTCCACTTGTGGAAGATAAAAATCAGAGAGTCATCCAAATCTGAATTTAACATTGATTATATTTAGGGTCTTCAAAGAGAGTAAAGAGAGAATTTGCTTCTAGGAAATGAACAAGAAATTATCATACTAAAACTGGCAGAAATGAAACAAAAATAAGTTACTGCGATCAACTAATTAAGAGTCCTAGAGAAAAAAAAAATCTACGTAATAAATTCTCCCACCTTAATGAAAAAAAAAATTGGATGAGTTCAATAGAAAAAAAAATTAATTTTTTTAGACGATATTTCACCCAGGTGCAGCACAGAAAAATATAGAACCTTTCAGAATACAAAAAACAACTAATTCTCATACAGTGCTGTCAAGAATGTAAAATGATACAACCATCAGGAAAACGTTTGGCAGATTCTTATAGAGTTAAACATACAGCTTCCATGTGACCCAGCAATCCTGCTCATAGTGATTTACCCTAGAGAAATGAAAACACATTCACACAACCTGCATAAATGTTATTTCGTTTCCTCCCACTCCCTGGGAGAAGGAAGGGACTTGGTCTAGTTCATCGCTGTATCTATAGCACCTGGAATAATACCTGACATATAATACAGGGGCTCAAAAAATATATATTAAATAAATGTATGAATATCTTCAAGGTGTTAAAAGAAAGTAACTATCAACCTGTTGGAGGAGGCGATACCTGCCGGAGGAAATTGGATGCTTAGACAACTTTGTTAGAGGAAGGAGAATTTATTGCTGGCAGAATGTGTAAGGCTTTAAACAGCACAAAAGCACAAATTGGTCCCGGTTAGATTTCTTACAGCTTGTATACCTCTGCGGTGCCCATGCAAGGGGCGCATGATTCCTTTGTCTGAGGTTCTATGTACACTTTGTGACTCAGGATGGGGAGGAGGAGTTTTGGTGGGGAATGTAAGGGGGAATTCCCACACCACCTGTCCTATCTATTTACAGATTGTTTGTCTAGTAGGTGTTTCCAGAAGGCCATTTAAAGATCTATAGGGTGTGGTTAATCTATAACTGGCCGAGTCGGTCATTTCTGCGAGCCCTTCCCTTCACATTTCTCAGATGCCTCCTCTCCTCTCTTAAACCTAGAACTCAGGAAAATTACTTTAGGTTGAAGGAAATGAAGAGATTTTCAGATATACAGAGATCATAGCTTCTTTATCACAGATCTTAGTTAAGGAACTTTTTCAGAAAGGAAACTAAACCCAGATGGAAGCAGAATGCAAAAAACACTGTTATGGGCTGAATTGTGTCCCCTCAACCCCGAATTCACACGTTGAAGTCCTAATTCCCAGTACCTCAGGACTTGACTGTATTTTAAAGAGGTAATTAAGATAAATGAGATACAGCCATTATGGAAAACAGTCGGGAGGTTTCTCAAAAAATTAAAAACGGATATACCTTTTGACTCAGCAATTGCACTTCCAGGTATTTATCCAAAGAAAACCAAAACAATAATTTGTAAAGATCTATGCACCCTTATGTTCACTGCAGCTCTATTCCCAATAGCCAAGATATGGAAGCAACCTAAATGCCCATCAACAGAAGATTGGATAAAGAAGTTATGGTTCATATATACAATGGAATATTACTCAGACATTAAAAAAAAATGAAGTCCTACCATTTGCAATGACATGGATGGACCTAGAGGTTATTATGTTGAGTGAAATAAGTCAGAGAAAGATAAATACCATATGATTTCACTTACATGCAGAATCTAAAGAACAAAAAAGAACAAACTAATTAAAAACAGACTTACAAATATAGAGGACAACCTGGTGACAGCCAGAGGGGAGGGAGATTGGGGAGCTGGGAGAAAGGCGTAAAGGTTAAAGAAGTACAAATTAATAGTTGATAGATGGCCATGAGGATGAGGAGCACAGCATATGGAATGCAGTGAGCAGTAATATAACGGCTAGGTGGAGAGCCAGAGGAGAGAGAGAGCAATTAGAGGAACTGTTTTATAAACTATGTAAATGTCTAACCAATGTGCTGTATACTCGAAATCATAAAATAAAATTTTAAAAAAAGATAAAATGAGGTCATGAGTATGAGCCCTAATCCAATATGGCTGGTGACCCTATAAAAAGAGGAGATTTGAACAGACGTGTATGTGCCTTCACAGAGAAAGACCGTGTGAGGACACGATGAGAAGACGACCATCTCCAAGCCAAGGAGAGAGGCCTCAGAAGAAACCAACACTGCAGAAACCTTTACCTCCAATCTCTCTCTGGCTTCCAGAATTTTAAGAAAATAAATCTGTTTAAGCCACCTAGTCTGAGGTACTTTGGTATGGAAGCCCCAGGAAACTAATACGAACACCAAAGCTGTAAAATATGTCCATAAAAAAACTACTTATTTTAAACATGTTTTTTTTATATGTTAAAATGAGTGGGAAAATGCTAACCAATATTTGGTATGTTATATTCAATGGATTCCTAGAACATGTGAATAGCTTTGTCATGTTCAGGAGGAGGACAAAGATGATGAAAACCTTAAGACTTTGCTAGAAAAGTTATAATAATAATTAAATATGTGTTTATGTTAAACAGTTAAAGGAAACCACACAATCTGCTGTTTCTCAAGAGGTAAAAAAGAAAGAATAGAATAAACTCTTTCATGGAAAGTAGAAAAAAAAGAAGCAAAACTTAAAAGAAATAAAGATGAGGAAAAGAAAATGTAAAAGTCATTGCGGAAACTTGGAGAATAGAGAAAATAAGCATTCACAATCCCGCCAATCTGATTTTTTTTATGCTAGCCTTTCTATAGCCTTTCTACGTTTGTATAATCATATAAGCTATTGAGAGCTGATCACTAATGTTTTATAAGATTTACTTACTTCATTAAAAACTTCTCATAAAATAATTTAAATAGCTCTATAACTACTTATCTTACGGGTATACCAGAATTAACCACCTATTGTTAGACATTTCCATTTTATACATTACTTCTACATTTTTTTCCTTGTTAGAAAGGAATGCATGATCATTTTAGAAAATCCATAAATCAAAGACTTGCAAAAGAAAATGAAAGTCACCAATAATGCCATCGTCTAAAATTATTACAGTTAATGATGATGTATACCTTCCAGTTTATTTTCTATGAATTGTGAACACAACTGAATAATTTTTTACCATTACAGCTAAACTGATTCTAAACATCTTTGTACATAAATCTTTGATTTTTTTTTCTTTTGGGTAGGCAGCAGAATGACTGGATCATAAAATAGTAATAATTTTAGAATCCTGAAAACATATTTTCAAACTTCTTTGGGGAATATTTTCTTTGCTTTGTGTTGTTTTACTCAATACAACCCCAGAATCATAGTAGTCTGAGCCCCAACAAGCTAATCTTGTTGTTTCAGAGTCAAACTACAAGGTACATTTGGGCATCTCTGGAGCAACAAGCTTCCTGTGGGAGGCTCACTCCCAGACAGGCCACAGGTATCTCAGCTCAGTACTTCCTCAATTGAGCTCTTTCTTGTTCCTCCACAGACCTGTGCCTCTGATGAATTCACACCACTAATTACCAGTCATTAAAACTAGAGGCCTGAGAGTTACACTAAACAACTAATATTCCATAAAATCAACTGGTAGACCAGTAATTACAACTGAACTGTCACTGAGACCTACTGATTCTATTTCACACTGAGCTAGCTCTCAAATCCAACCTGTCTCCTCTAGCTCCACCTCCTCCATCCTAGCTCAGATCCTCACCATCTTATCTAGATCACTGTAGTAGCTTCCTAACTGGCTTCTCCCACCAATCCATTCCAGATTAAGATCTATTCCAATCTTCTAAAATCACATAAGGTGAAACTATTTCTAGATTTAAGACCTCTATTTGCTCTCCTTTGCAAAGAAAATCAATTCCAAACAAAATCTTCCATGAGCTGATTCCTCATTTTATCATCTCTAGCACCACCTCTATATTCCAGAGATGTGGAAGGTATTTCAGTTCCTTGAATATGGCACACTGATGAATGCTTCCTTGCCTTTGCACTCATTCCCACCTTTGCCTGGAAAGCCCTGCCCAATGTACCTATGTTGCATGGCTAACTCTTACTCATAACTCTCTCATCGTTCCACAATAACACCTACCGAATTACAGGTACTAGCTCTCTTTTGATGACTCTTCTGACTTCTAGATTTATATTTTAAATCTGCCTAATGAAAATTGCATTTTATAGCACACACTAGGCAGTTATTTATCTTAATTAATACTTGTAGTCTCTCTCTGGTACTACGTGAATCATCATTGCTAAAATAAATTTTTTTTTGATCTGGGTGATCCAAGAAGAGTAGTTAATTCACATGATCAAAACAGAACAGAACAAAAACAGAAGTAATGCATACATCAGTGGCTAGCAACCAACAATAATTTCCACATACTGAGTGTAGTGTCTCAGCCGTCTTTCTCTCAGCCAGGTCACATGAACACCCCTTCTGAGCACTTGGCATTTAAGTCAGTCATCCTCTCATTCTCTGGACTGACCTCAGCAGGACTCCTGAAATTATATTCTTTTAAATATATATTTCTTTCATTCTTCCTTCCTTTAGTCTCTCCCTCCTTCTCTCCTACTTTCCTTTCTTCAATTCAATAAGAAAATGCTTTTGAGAGTAAATAATGAAGGATCACAATCTAGAGAGAAGATAGTAGACTAATATGCTTGTCCTTACAAAATATTTGAGTATACTGGCTTAAAAATACATTATTTATAATTAATAAATGAGAAGTCAGAAGAGTTCACCAAAAGAGAATAACTATATATAGCAGTGTGATTTTTTTTTTTTTTTTTAGCAGAGAAGCAAAAAGAAATCATGAAAGCTTGGAGCTCAGTGTGACGTTCTACACAAAATCATGATGCACCACAGGATGGAAAACTAATGAACCCAAGAACAAGCTTCAAAGCAAAACATTATCTAACCAAGAGTTTACTTCCTTGGTTCACACATTCCACAGAACTCTGTATTAAGTGGTACATTAAAGAGGGTTTAAAATGATTGAGTTTTTATTCATTTTTTTATGCTTATATTTTACCCATTTTCTTCAACACTTCTGCATTCTCATTTCTTCTGTGTTAAATTTTGCTCACTATAGCTTTGAACAGTGTTCTCAATGAGAGCCTATGTGTGGGTAGTAAACTCTCAGTCTATGTTAATAAATTCTACAACTTCTGTCCTTTTCACTGTTGAGTTTAATCTGTTCACATCTGTTATTTCACATAAATTTGGATATCTGCCATCTTATTTTGTGCTTTCTATTTATCCCAATTTTCCTTTCCTTCTTTCTTCTTTTTGTCTTCTGATAACTTAATAGTTTGTTGTCGTTGTTTTTTTTCCATGCTCTTTTTCTCTCTCCACTGGTTTGGAAATACATGTGTATTTGTTTCTCTATCCTTTAACGTTTGCCTTGTACATTCTGAGACATTCTTACTTGGCTGAGAGTGTAAGCCATGATAAGAGTCTTAGACTTCATCGACAACAATTAAGGAATTATTTCTGCCTTATTTTTTAGAACCCCCAAATTATCATCATGACTACTGTTTTATATAGTAATTGTTTCTTAGAGACATCTGTAAAATTTCTGTTTTGCTCTCCATTTTTTCTTACATCCTGTTTTCTTATGTATTCAATTTTATTCTTCCAGAGAAGAACTTTCAATAAGGCTCTTTTCGTCTCTCAGACTTTATTTTGTTGAAACGATAGTTTATTGGATATAGAATTCCAGGTTGATTGCTATTTCCAATTAAAACCTTGAAGATATTCCTTTGCCTTCTGGCCTCTATTTAGCACATCTTTTGTAAATTTAAGTTTTTCTGTAAATTTAAAGATTTTCTTCTATCTTTCTGCTTCTGGGGTTCTGCAGTTTTATCACAGTATGTCGGGTATAGATTTAATTTAATTTTTCCTGTTTAGAACTCATAAAACTTCTATATTCTAAGGATTTATTTGAGAAGGGCGCTCATAGAAGGGGAGAGGAGTGGCCTGAATCCCAGTGTGACTGGAGGGCATCCATGCAGAGGGGCAGCTGGCATGGGGTCTTAGAGCCTGCACATAGCGAGGAGGGTGACCACACAGTGGAGGGAGTTGGTGTGGGTGGCAGAGCCTGGATGGGATGAAGAGGCCATCTGCATGGAGGGTAGGGCTCAGAACAAGGTGTTCGAGCCCAAACTGGGTGAGGAAGGCATCTATGTAGGGGAAGTAGTGGTAACAGAGATGACAGACCGCCACACATAGGAAAACTGATTAAATCAGCAAATACATTAAAAACAATAGAAGCCAAATTTATCCTGTTAAAGGAGGGAGCTACAATATAGCCTGAGAGGAAACAAGAATGAACTCTGTAGTATTATAATGGAAGTACTAGTATGAATTCATAGCTTTTAAAATGTAAAAATATAAGCAAATATAAATAAGTAAAACAAAATAAATATAAAACTTTTCGAAGATGCAAACGTTTAATGTATATGTGTGTATATTTTTAATTTTACATATTTGTATTTTTATACCTCTGTATGTGTATGTACATATATATGTATATCCTCTTTCTGAAGGAGACAGAGAGCAGTAACACTCCCAACAATGAGCATATCTAGTGTCCAGGTCTTGCTTCTAAATACCATTCTTATCCAAAAGGAACCAGGGCTCCTCGGAGAAATGGCTAATTCCAGGACTGAGGAACAGGAAGGACAAGATGAGCCTGAAGCAGCATCTCGTTGTACCAGAAAGCAAGGAAGTGCTCAATGAAGGATGGGAAGCATATCAAAAGGATGCAGAAGTAAGCCTGAAGAGAATCTCAATGGTCAAAGCTGGAACAACTTGAACATTAAAATAAATAATAATACTAACAGATCTGTTGAAAATACTAACAGATCTGTTGAAAAAACAGGAAACCGTGAGTTCATCCTGATACAATTAAATAAATACCTAAATTTAAAGTTTGATAAAGAACAAAATATTTACAGTTTTAATATATCTTCACACAAAAGCAATACCAAAGGAAAAATAGTAACTTCAAAGGGAAGAAGTCTGGTAGACACCACCTTAATTAAATGATTATGTAATTAATGTTATCATTAATGGGGCAAAGCAAAATCATACAATGAGAGAATACATGCAACATATATGTGATATTCCTGATAATGATGTATAATCTGAATCAAGCTGTAATGAAACGCAAACAAATCCAAACACTGATATTCTACAAAATAACTGTAATATTCAAAGGAATGAAATCACTGAAAGTCAAGAAAAGAATGTGATTGTTTCAGATTGAAAGAGACATGACAACTATTTAACTGTGATTCGGAACTTTTTGTAACCAAGAACATTATCAGGGAATAGGCAAAATTTGAATGGTGTCTAGGAATTAGATGGTAGTAATGTAGCAATGTTAATTTTCCGATTTTGATGGTCATTTGGTGGTTAAGTTGGAGAATGTTCTTATGTCTGCGGGGGAATGCCATCATTTCAATAACTTATCCTCAAATAGTTCAGAAACAAAACTTTCTTCCTACTGCATTTACAATTCTTCTGTAAGTTTGTGACTGTTTCAAGCTAAAATAATAGGTTTAGCCAAACACTAAAATGACCATTTATAGAGAAGTTAATGGGGGCTAAGGAAGCGGGGGGAAGGCGGTGTCAAACATTACATAAAACTTTTTTCACATGCAATAGGAAAACATAGTTATTTAGGGAGTTGAAAAAAATTTTTAAATAAGAAAAACACAAACTCATGTGTCCTTCACAAATTCTTGTTTAGAAACTCCAAGAATGCTGGCATTCCTCTGATTTGTTAAGTAAAGTTTAAAAGAAAAACTACCATACTTATCCTATGACAACCCTTTCTTAGAGACACATTATTAAAAGACTATTCTGAAAATCTTACACAAACCCACCAAACATGCAGAGCTGAATTATTTCGAGACTGACTCACCCAAACTCAGCTCCTCCTTTCAATTTGCATCCCATCTATGCCCCATCTTGAGAAGTCTGTCAGATATTAATACAGTTAGGGGATTTACATTTTCCAGAACAGCATCAGTTATTTGTAAAATAAAGTTACCTATTCAGTCAAATAAGAATAATACTGCTTCTCTTGGATATTAATAAATGATAAATTATTATCAGCTTTAAAGCCTTGTAGAGACTATACTCCCACTACATGTCATTTAACTAAAAATACATCAGAGAATGTGATTGAAACATTTTTTAAAATTTTTTATCCCTATAAAATAGTTAGAGTAGCCTTTTGAGAGCCAACTTTACATTCTAGATGCATTAATAAAATGTCAAGTACCAAGAAAGAGAAAGTATGACCTAAAAAGAAATCCAGCTCAGCCGAAAATGAAAAAGCAGCAGCATTACCTCAAAAAGGAAACAATTTCTTGACATGGGGTGAAGAAGATGATATTGACGTATAATGGACAACAGCAGGAACTAGCATAATTTGCATAATGACCATAAATCAGAAAGTAACAGTTTTAAATCTCCTGGTTGAAAAGCAACAGTTATACACTGATACAGAAAAATAAAGAAAAACAGAGTACTTCTAATTACAAGCCTTTATAGGACAACTTTAATTGCTCTGTTACAAAAGCACTCCATGTGACACTAGTCTCAGTATGAGGCTTTCAACAATAATATGGTGCTACAATTTGTCCTTTCAACTCCATTATTGCTCTGTTCAGGGATTGCTCAATTGTATTCCACAGATATCATTAGATCATATAATTTACTTTAAAAAGATTAAGACACAAGCTAGAAATCAGATAAGGTAAAGCAACAGACTTGAGCCCTAACAACCTTTGGCTGTTCAATCAAATTCCCGTTGAAAGGAAGAATTTTTATCACATATCAAAAATATTCAAAATAATGCGGCTCAAGATCTGAAAACAATTCCAAAAATGTAGTTGTAATATTTTGCAGTCAATACAATTATTATTTACTTTTCTAAAGACAATATTTATTTTAGATACGTATGGTCTAATGTATATATAAACACATTAGAATATGTATACACACATTTATTTAAATTTGTGTATATATTTATAGTTATGACTTTTCTATATTGCAGAAGTACTGAAGATCTTAGCATGACAAAGGTGGCAGTTTCATTTTGGGAAACAAATAGTCACTGTATAAAGGGTACACATCTGGATTTCTTTAGCAAGCACACATTTCGAGCTATTACACATTGTTTTGGTAGTCATGGAAGTGACTGCTCCCCTCAGTAACGGAAGCTATACTGCTGTCCACAAAAGAAACGTCCAAACCTGCAGAGAGTTTTTAAAAGTTTATTTGAGCCAAACTTACGACATATGCCAGGGGAGCAAGATGTCAAATGCCCCCGAAAGTAACAGTCTTGTCACTTCTTTTATGTAGCATGGAAGTGGGAGAAGCAAGGACAGTTAAGCAAGAATTACAAGATAGTTAAGATTATGTGCTCTCTTGAGGGTGGTTATGGCTTATTTCAAAGGTGTGTTAACCTAGATGCACAGAAGCAATGGACAGGGCTTGTGTGAGACAAGATAAACCTTTTACTAAAGAACTTATGTGCCTGGGATATGACTACCCACCATGACCTGCCCGGTTAGGAATTTAGATCACCCTGTGAGGTTACTTTCCACAGAATGCCTTTTTTCATCCACATAGCAGACCCCTTTTCCCTGGAGATTTGGATGTGCAGAAAATCATAAATAAAACTGCAGTATAAAATGCCTGAAAATATAGTCATTGAGTCAACAATTAATTCAACTATTATTTGCTGAGCACCTATTAAGTGCTGAGTAACCAGACTCTTGCAAACTTCTGCCACCAATGCAGCCATCCTTCTGTTTTCTAATTGTTAAAGGGAAGAAGTCTTTCTGTGTACCCCCTAAAGCCAACATATTTCTCCTGAGCTCTAGACTGCATATTCTCCTGCCACAATTGTAAACCTCACTTTCCTGACTATTTTCTTCAATCTGATCTTTCCTATCAGCCGGTAAACATGCTCAAGCCTCTCCTACCTTCTTTCCATCCCCGCCTCCTTCTCTATTCTTAGCTATGTGGACAAAAAGGGATTCTATGGAAATAACCTCACAGGATGATCTGATCATAAATTGATAACATGGTGGGTGATCATACCCCAGGCCTATAATTTCTTTAGTAAAAGGTTATCTTTGCCTTTAACGAGCCCTGTCTATTGTTCCTGTGCATCTAGGTTAACACACCTTTGAAATAAGCCGAAACCACTCTCAAGAGAGCATATAATCTTGTTAACTATCCTGTACTTTCTCTCACTTCCATGCTGCATAAAAGAAGCTACAACACTCTTATTCTTGGGAGCACTTGAGATCTTGCTCCTTGGAACATGTTGTCAGTTTGGCTCGAATTCTTTTTAAAATTCTCTACAAGTTTGGACGTTTCTTACATCAACAATGCTGGTAATAGTTTGTTTCTTGATCTGGGTTCTAATAATATGGATATGTTCACTTTGTGAAAATTCATTAAACTTATGGACAATGCACTCCCAATAAGTATGTAATTCTTCAAGTTTTTCAACTAAATCTGAACTGGACTCAAATTGAGTTTTAAATTCCCCTTTGTGAGACTTCTTTACAATGGGCTTAGGACAAGAATAATGAGAGTAAGTATAATAGAGAGCTCCAGAAAAAGAAATAATTAGGAAGGAAAACTTTACATGGGAGGTTCTTTTCAGTAAGAACTCATGCCAATTTTTCTCTTCTAATCTAAGCCAACTATTGTCAAGAATTATCTCAAAGGAAGAGAACCGAGACTTCGGATGTCTAGCCAGATGTCTTCCAGAGAACCACATGGGGTAGCACAGCTGGCAACTCTGCTCAAGTCCTGCAAACCAATGAATAAAATGCTTTAAATTTATTACACCGCAGGCATATTTAATGACATAATTACAGTTTCTTTTAAAAATTCCTTGTAAAATATTATGTTCTACTCAAATACATGCAAAATAAAAGACTTCAACTGAAAGCCAGATGATTTAAAGTGGACTTCAACAGGTGTTTCTTCACTCTGCCATTTCCAATGAGTTTATAATTATATATTTCAATTTCAACTCTTTCTGAAAATACACTGTATGTATTCTTAGCTTATGTCTGCCTCTTACCTCTGCTTTTTAACCTTACACCTTACTGCCCACATCACTGGTTCAGTCATTATTTTGGAGTATCAGCCTCATGGCCTGACATTCACTTGGCCACCACACCTCGACACGTAAGACATTGCAGATCAAAATTGGCCATAATAAAGACTCGAAGGGGGAAAAAAATAAAAACTAAAAAAATCATCGCTACTCTCTCACCTCTGAAAATAACTATATAGCAGAACATATCTATGGTAAGATGCTCTTTTTGGTCTATTGGCATCCAAAAATTTTTTTTAGGGGGAAAGAAAGGAAACTGACATGAAGATCTAATTAAACATAGAAAACATTTTTTTTAAAAAGTGTTTCACTGAAATCACAATATGCAACCAATGTCAATTAACTCAACACATGGATGACAGAGTGACTAGGAGTCTAGGACCATATTTAGGAGTCACAGTAAGAAGAGATTGCTGTCTGCGCCTTTAAGAAGTCAGCCCTCTGGCTGTGAAGACAATAGAACCTCAGAAGAAAAAAAAAGTGTAATTGGTTGCTAAGGAGGATCAGGCAGATTACATGTTCAAATGTCATTCAGAGGAGAAAAAAATTTATTAACTCTGTTGGAGGCCACTGTGTTGGGCCTTGAAGACAGAAATGTAAAGGAAGAAAGCATGGGGGCCGGTATCTGGGCAGATCAGCAGAGCCAAGAGAAGGGAAGCAGGCATTTGTACAAGGACGGACTGTAGAACAGAACTCTGATGGCTCTGATGCAGGAAAGGATGAAATAAAGGAGTAAAGAAAAACAGTAGTTTTTAACAATAAAAACTATTTTCAGTACGGTAAAAGCTCATTAGATTTCTTTCATTTGAATTTAGCAAGATTCAGTTAAAGTTATTTAAATGTGATGTAAGATTAAAGGGCTTGTAAAGGAAAGAATGGAAAAAAACAAAACAAAGACAAATTCTCTCAGAAACTACTAATCTAAGGAGAGAGAGCACAGGGAAGCAGGCTCCCCCAGGTTTTTATCTTGTTGGTTCTCTCATACCTGACTCTAGCTATGTGCTCTTGGGCAAATCCCATAAGCTCTTCCAGTGTCTGTTCAAGCATATAATTAAGAAGTTGAATTAGATAAGTGGCTCCAAATGTTTTTTTAAATGTGAAACCCTTGAGTGTCCAAATATATTTCTCCACAGGAAGAATGAATAAAAGACACATGAGAAGCTGCTCTGGAAGACCACAGCCCCAGTGACCACCCTGTAACTCCCCTTACCCATTCCACCTCTTCCCCTCCCTGTGAAAGGTAATCCCAAGGATATCTTCCAAACCTCCAGCGCCCTCTGGAAGACCAGTTATAAATTCCTGGACATGATTCCAAAACCTTGCCAAGTTTACGATTGAGGGGGAGAGGTGAGGAGGGGTTCCTCTTATTAAATACAATTATGATCAATAGTAATGAGAGGAAACATACTAAATAATACAAACATACCTTAGACATTTTAATTTTAAAACTAATAAATGTTTATTAATAGGCTAATATTTTATTTTAAGGTTTAAATCTTATTTTTGAGAGGAAACCCATTGATTGGTATTCTGCAAACACCGTATCCATAAGGTGTCACTTAACATCTCCCAGTTTGTTTCTTTAGAGAAAGACCTTGAAGACACTTGAGAAGCAATCTGGTTTCATAATTTTTCTAGATTTTCATGACTTTTGTTCCTGGACTTGTACTGTTGGCTTGCTCATATCCAATTCAACAAATTTGAGTAACTCATTTATCAAATTATCTACAGCATTTCACTTAATTTTCATAGATAACTCCTATTCACATTTCTATGGTTTATACACTATTTAAAGTATGTAATTAGAACAAATATAACTAATATAAATGTGCTTTGGAACTAACACTTGAATCCTGGAAATCGATAATTAGATGGACATGAACGGCCTCAAGAATTCAGCATGCTTGTATGTTTTACAGGTGGAAGGAAGAAGTTTAAGTGGAATTTGGTCAAAAGAAACTTGACTAAATGGATGATAGAGAACATTTTTCCTGTACATAATTCTATGTAACTTAAGCATTTTAGAGGCCGCTGTTTATACGTAACTTTGTGTTGGACATTATTTCATTAATCGAATTTCTAAAGTACTGGGTTTTCAAGATTCTCTACTTATCAACACTTTATTAACTTAGTAAACATCATTGTATACACTTAAAAACAATTACATGTAAAAGTCTGTGGTAGGCAGCTTCCAAAATGGCCCCTAATAATCCACACTTCCTAGTATTCACAGCCTTGTGTAACACCCCCCACACTGAATTAGGGCTCACCTGTGTGGCTAACATACCAGGGAAGTTAGAGTGTGTGACTTTAGAGGCTCGGTCATAAAAGGCATTGTAGCTTCAGGTTGGCCTCTTGGGTCACTCTCTCGATATTCTCCCACGTGAAAAGGAACTAAGCCACCAGCCGGCAACCAGCCACATGCACCCGTGGATAACTGCAGCTCTAGCCAGCATCTGCAGCCTCATAAGAGACAGGGAGCTAGAACCGCCTAGCCAAGCTGCTCCTCAATTCCTACCCCACAGAAACTGTGGAAATTAACACATTCTTATTGTTATTTTAAGTTGGAAAGTTTTACGGGGATTTGTTATTCAATAATTCAGACTTCTCGCTGTTTTAGGTTAGGCTTCTCCAATTTAAAAAAGCAAGAATTTAGTTAATTCATACTCTAAAGCCAGGGGTCAGCAAACTATGATCCATGAGCTAAGAATGTTTTTTACATTTTTAAAAGGTTAAAAGTGTGCTGACCTCTGCTCTAAACGAACTCCAATAATAGAACGAGGTGTTGCTTCAACTTTGTCCATTGATGACATTTATTTAAGGTCAGAAGAGTGGAAGACTTAGGGGAGGCTTCTCTCCCCAAAGGCTGAGATTCAGATGCCTTTGCAGAGGGTGTGGCTATTGGTTACATGAGAAACATGCACCTGCTGGTGGCACAGAAACTGGAGGTCAGCCCCAGCCGGAGCTGGGCTGTAGAAGGGGCCTACTGTTTGTCAGGGGTGTGAGATAGTCTGGAGGCCAGCTCTCTCGGTGGGAAGAATGCAAGCTAGGATACAGCTGGAGTTATTTCAGAAACAGCCAGCAGGAGGAGAGAGAAAGGCCTGAGAGTGTTGCTTAACTTGAGGTGTGAGGACCACTGGGTTTTTGTGCTGGAGAAAGGAGAACCAGAAGCGGGAAGGGAAGTACTTTCTGCTGCTAACACCTGTCGTATATCCCCAGTTCCTCTACTGACAAAGCCTAACACTGCACCAGCGGGAAAAATGGAAATGTTGACAGGGTCCATTTCCAATAACACAGAGCAAAGAAGAGTAGATCTGGAGCTGAGATGTAATAAATTAATAACTGACACTATGCTTCTTTTTATCTCATCTATTTTGTCCTGTACTTTTAAAGAAAAGTACGTAAGCATGTGTTGTGTTCAAATGATGATATTCAATATCTGTCACTACGTTTAGTAAACATACCACAGACACTCAATTTAATTCTACTATGTAACTTATTTTCTGAATAAAAAAGACCTGTAGTGAGTTGAAGGAGTTTCACATTCCTATCTAGTTATCCAATATTGGAAAAAAACAAAAAAGGGAGTGTGATAGATGAAAAACAAATTCCTAAGTCCCAAAGTATAAAAGACTGGGTAATAGTCATAAACTAGAAATGTGTATTCATCTTAAAAAATCACAAATCAAGTGCCTGTGTATAGTGTGGTGGTAAACACTATATCAGAGTTTTACAGACTGGATGTGCACTCAGTTACTTACTTAGCAGGAATTATTTATACAACATGCTTCCTGTAAAAGAACATCTTCTATGGCAAATTATACCACCTTAGTCGCCACTGTGATGCTACTGACCACTACCGAGATTGAATATTTAGGCAGGAAAGAAAGAAGAGAACAAGTTATTACATAACAAATTAAAATAAATTTTATATGCTCTGAAATCTGTGAAATGGTGAAGCTTAGTAACTCTTTGAATAGAAATTTAGCTCATTGAACAGGAAAGGCAGTTCATATAATGCAGCTGAAAATTATATCTTCCGACTGAAAATAGTCTTGAAGAAGAAAGTTTTAGAAGATTCTTTTTTAATCTGATAAAAAAGAAGCATGTTCCTCAAATCGAATTTCTAGTAAAGTTTCAACTGGAGAAAAGGTCTACCTTAAGTTCTTAAAAGTTCTCAAGAGGAGAGACTGGATTTTAATTTAGAGAGATCAAGAAGGAAACTAGATCCAAGTTTCTCTGAGACTCTACCAAATAGGACCCACGAATAATTTTCTAGCAACGAGTTCCAAACTGTTGCTCCAAGTATTTCCTTTGTTGGCTCTATGCCTTTGCCTTGAGTTTCCTCTGCCGTGAATGCCCTCTTCCTAGACTGTATTCTATTACAATTCTACCCATGAAAACCAAACAAGGTGCAAAGGTCAGAGCCAGACTGCTTGTAGGACCCAGGCCAAAGTTCTTAACCCTCCTGAACCTCACCTTCCCACTCCCTCTCCCTCAAGAAAACTCCAATTTAGCAGAAGAGTAGAAATTATTTTCCCTCTCATACCAGCCCCTCCAGATTCTTCCCCATCTCAGTAAATGGTCCCGCCATCCACTCGGCTGCTCCATTAAAATCAAGGCGTCGTTTCATTTCTTCACTCCTCTTTCTTTTCACACATCCAATCCCTCAGCAAGTGCTACCAGCTCTACTTCCAAACAAACTTCAAACTACTTCCACTGTCGCCTAACTTGTTTCCTGGCTTCTACTCCTGCCGTCTACAACCTTCCCCATATGATAGCCAAAGTGATATTCTAAAAGGATAAAGCAGACCTTGTTACTCCCCTTCTAAATCTCCATAGCCTACCACTGCACTTGTAATAAATTTAAATTTCTCCCATCTGGCCTCTGCCTACATCTCCGACTTCGTCTTCTACTTTTCTTTCCTTCACTCTATCTTCTCTAGGCACTTGGGTCTCCTCTCTGTTCCTAAAATACATCATTTCATTCCTGCTGGGGGACTCTGCATTTGCCACTTCCTCTGCATGGAATACCTTTCCACGGAGTCTTTGTACCACTGACTCTTGTCGTCAAAGGCTGCCTCCTCAAGCGGGCCTTCTCCATCACCCTAGAAAACACCGTTCCTGCCACATGACTGTCCCATACCACTCCCTGTTTTAACTTTTTTCTAGTTCTTATCTCAATCTGCAATTAAATCAGTTATCTGTGTGTTCCCTTCTTTACTGGCCTCTTGCTACTGAAGTTTCAAGAGAGCAAGAATTTTAACTCTTGTGTCTTCTTGTGTTCACCACTTTATCTTCAGAACCAGGGATCATGCCTGGCATACGGATCTCATAAAATATCTGTTGAATGAATGATTGTATAAACAACTACCATACAATGTAACAGCTGTTCTAGTGAAGTTATAGAGGAACACTATGGGAGTACAAGGAGGAAGAGTAGGGGAGGAAAAAGCTTTACTCAACCTTCTTCGGGCCCCTGATTGGATCTAAAAATTAACAAAAACAAATGAACAGGAGAAAAGCACACAAATTTCATTCAATTTTTTCATGTACACAGGAGCCTTCACAAGAAAATGAAGACCCAAAGAAGTGACCAGATCAGGAAGTTTTCATGCCTTTTAGACAAAGAAACAAATAAGTTTGTGAAGAATTGACAAGACAAAGGGGTTTGGGCTCTGGGTGGTAAACAGTGAAAGAGTAACTAGGAAGGCATGAGTTAGTTTAACAAGGTTTGTATGGATTTCTTGCCTCCAAATTCCCAATCTCTGGTGATAAGAATGTGCTCCCTCCTGTACAGGGAAGGTATCTTTCATTTGGAAGTTTTACGACCTGTTGTAGAGAAAAAAGAGAATAAGGGGAGGTCAGCTTGACCTTCCTGCTTTTGCCATTTAAAAGAATTCCTTCAGTTAAAGATATTTAATATGCCAAGGTGCCATATCTTGGGGTAGCATGTCCTAAACCTGTCAACCAAAGGTTGTTGCCACCAATTCAGTGCCAACAGGAGCCCCCAGTTTGGGGTGCAGTGAAGGAGGAGAGACTTTTTTCAGTGCAAACAGCTCAAATGTGATGCAGCTTGGCTGTGGAACAGCTCAGTTGAGGCAGCTCTGCCTTGAGGCAGCTCCATACCAGTGATGCAATTTGGGCCCTCTCCCACTAGACAGCTCCATTCCATGCTGGTCCACTGCAGTCTGCTCCCCTGAGATAGTTCCACTCTGCTCTGCTCCATCTAGGGAGGCTTCAGTGTTACAGCTGCAGCTGGGGAAAAGTAGTTTTCAGTGGAATGAGAAAGTGTACTCCCATGAAGCAGAGATGAAACTGGCTTATATATACAATAGTACCCATACCCAGTCCCTAACTGGTCTGTTCTCATGCAAATGAAGACTCTAACTCTTCAGGGTTTGGTCCAAAAAGCACTGTCCTGATTGGCTGGTGCAGATGCTAATGAGGATATAGCACCAACTGGATGGGAAAGTCTCAGTCCTATTGGTTAAAATATGATTCTAGGAGCTCTCTCAAAAGGGTAAGCAAAGTGCACAGGCTGACAGTTCAGCCTGTGGCTTTTATCTTACATGCAGTGTGCCTGTGAGGCCTCTGCAAACAATGGCTGCTAGACTCCAGTTATGAATTTGGGTCCCATTAACTACAAAGAGTCGTCCTTGGCAGGTATTTTCTTTCTCAGGGTCTACAAATCCCATCAAAAGCTACTCATTTCCTAAATCACTTCACAGATTCCACTTGAGGAGGCAAAGCCTGGACTCCTTCATTCTGCTAAATCATGCAGAACTTCACTTTACACTTAAATAATTACTGAGATGAATTTAACTCTTCCTCAACACCTTTAGCTTTGTTAGTTATGTCTAAATATTTCAAAAAAATTAAACTTCTTTTGTCATTCCTTCCAAAATGTTCACAGATACATTAAACAGTGTCATCTTCCATCGGTCACAGAAAAACTTGAAGAATTAAGATTTAAGTATAAACTTAGTATCTTCCAAAGAAAATTTTAAAACTCTCAAAAAGCTAAATTTGGAAATAATGGTAATAATGGTCAAGAGATTACAATTGAAAGGTGAGGTGCATCTTGAGCTATGTTAATTTTATTAGAAATTAAAAAAAAAAAAAATGAGCCCTCCAGCAAAAGTATATAATAGAATCATTCATCCATTACTTCAATATGTAATATTAGCAGCATTATTTTTCACATATTAATCCTTACAGTTCTTCCTTCTTTTGTCATCTTTACCCTTTAATGTTTAACAAATATCCCCAAATAAAAAATGTTTTGTGGTGGAGGAAAAAAAATCAGCCTGTTTTAATCATGACATAATAAAATACAGCAAATGCACCTCAACTTGTTTCGTACAATCTTGCAACTATGAATGTGACACAGGCTTCCTCAAAATAGAAACACAACTAATTAACAGCAAATTCCCAACACGTCTGCCGGCTTCCGTTTAACTTTATATTAAAAGCCAGCTTTAACTTCCAATAGCTATAAACACAGCATCTGCCTGCCCTTTTTCACTTTAGTTGCTTCTTTTAAACCCAAACTTTAGCTTACAAAATGAAAATGAATTAAGCAAAGCACTCAGATACCACATTCAGAGCCTCGTTAAGTCTGAGTACCTGAACTAATAACTACACATCTGTTTGGTAAATAATGCAATGTCATTAACATGTATTATAGTCATAACTTCTTAAAGAAAATATCAGGTATTAAGATCATTTGTATTAGTCCAAAGCTTATATTAGTTTAAAAAAATGAGGTGACCATTTCATGATAGCAGCTAGTTATGGCATAAGCATTTTTCCAGAGAAATTTAATATCTACTTCGCCTTTCTATTTCAGAGGTCTTTCATTCATGCTCCACATATCTTTATCCCAAACTATCTAAAAGGTTTTCATACATGAAGGAGGAAAGGTTGAATTTCTGAAACAGACTGAGCTGAAATGATAACAGCTTGAGCATCAATCCTGATTCTTAGACAAAATGTATAACTTTGATGAGCCACCTAACCTCTTCAGGTCTCAATTTACTTACCTGAAGATGGAAAGGAACAAAGTGATTTCTAACATTACTAGAATCTTTGAAATTCTGTCCTTGTAAAAAATCCCAAATAATTACAATACTACAAATAGTTACAGAAAACGCAAGTGTAAATAAATAAAACCATCACTTACTAAAAAAAAGATGTAGAGTTCTTACAAGAAAATTGAGATGCTGGCGGGAGTAAAGAACAAATAACGCTGGAGGCCTACTTACGAATTTAAAAGTTATTCTGATTTTGTCTCTGAAGTAAACTGCAGAATAATCAAACTGCCACTAACTGCATCTCTTAGGCAAGTCATCAATCCTTACACATTTGTGAAATCAGGCACAGGGCCTGGCACGTAGCATGTTTTCAAAAAATATTTGTTGAATGAATAAATGAGCGAATAAATACGTGCTTCTGCTCCCTACCTTAAGAGCCAAAGTTTCATAAGTTAAAATAAAAAAAGTATTTGAAAACTACTTCAAAATTTATATAGAGGAGACACAAGTCAAATAGTTGTCCTATCTAGAGTAATTTTCCAATGGTCAGACTCTCTCTGGCCTTTGTGGCTGACCAGGGCTGACAGACCCAAGCTGGGCCAATCAACTCCTCCTGGGAATCAGAAAACCTGAACAGGTAGGAAGGGACTAAGGCTGCTGAATCGTTTTACAGTGGCGCCCTAGAGAGAGAGAAGAATCCCTGCTCTGGCTCCTGTCCCTCCAGAAGACAGGCATTCAGCTATTCTGTCTACAAGCTACGAAAATGTTCTTCCCATAGGTTTCTTGTTGTTTGAGATGGTCACAGTCAGAGTCCATTATTTTGAACAAAATGAATTTTAATTAATACAAAAAAGGCACAGGACAATGCAGATATACTGCATTGCTTTAACTGTATTACAGTTGAAAAAGGAGCTACCACCTATTGAAAATCTATACAGCAGCACTTTGCCTGTGTTACATGACTTACTTCTCAAGCAAACCCCATGAGGCAGGTGTTCTTCCTATTTCCCTAATGAGGCTCCAAGGGTTAAGGAACTCACAGGGCCCAAGTCACAGGGTCCAAGTTCACATGCAGGACGTCTGACTTCAAAGTCACCAGGCCACATTGCCTTTAATACTATTATTTTTATTTTTAAAACTCTTGGCTTACAAAGGGCTTTTCATAAGTCTGAGTATTCAGAATTATAATTATTTATCTGTGATGCAACTGATATTACTTATGTAATAGAGCCATGATTTCTGAAAATTAAATTTACTAAATCTCTTCTATAAAGCCTTTGTACTCTTCTTAAAACTAGCTTATTCTTGGAGAAGAAAACTGTGATGAGAATTTTTTCTTGTAAATTTTCTCTGCTAGAAAAAATATTCAAATTGTACATACTTTCTGTAAAATTTCTAGGGAGAATTTGAGATAAGAGAAAGCGATAAAATTAGTCAAGAAAATGAGGTAGGAGAGAATCCAGTGCTAAGTGTAAACAGCGTGAGAAGTCACTATTGGCAACAGTCTGACATCTAAGTTTCATTTGGGCTATTATCTCAGAATGTACGACACTGTCTAATAGGAACCCTAATTTAGGACACTCATTTATTTGTAGCTGAAGCAATAATAGAAAAAGGTTAAAACTCAGTTTCTTCTAAGCTTTAATTCTGAGGCCAATGCACTCTGGAAAAATCATGAAGGAAATGACTAGAGCAGAACGTAACGAAGATTTTTCTGACTATATCCAATGGAAAAATGGCAATCCATTCAGAATGAAGTGCCTTATCTCACCCTGCATCCTCTCTTACTTTCTCCCCAAACCATTTGCTGAGCACTTATTATATTTACTATATATTGTACCAGACCTCGGAAATATACTGGTAAACAAAATATAATTCCTGCTCTATGAGACAGATAAGTAAATAAACAATTTAATACCGAGCGATAAGAGCTATGATGGATTAAGTTTAGGGTGCTGTGAGTCCACCCATAGAGACATATATATAATTTAATCTTGGAGTAATTGAAGCGCACTTTAACAAATTAAAGAATGGGTTTTAAAATGCCTCAAATGATTCTCAATTTTAAGTGATAATGGCATTTCTATTAAAAATGAAACACCCTAGAAGTCACACAGCTACTTTTCAAAATCCTAAAGTTCCTTTAAGATCTTTCCTAGTAGGTTTTCTTTAACTGTTAAAACTTTTTGCCAATAAATAATTTGGTTATTTTACATGTTTCATCCCAAATTTCAGAAACCTTGGCTTTTGTATTCCTTATTACATTGTCTTTTAACATAAACAAACCTGTATTATTACGTTTTACCACCTAGTGTGAGAAGGGAGGGGGAACATGCAGAATAGACTTTTGTCTCCCAAGCCTTTAAGGTGTTTACGATGAGCACATATTTCTTCTGTAACTAAGAAACGCATTTATTTATTAATAAATAAATAAAATTCACACATTGTGCTATGTTCATCTTTCCTAAGAATCCACTACAGAGGTGCAAATCATTCCATTGTGATTTAACTCTGGTAGTAAAATTATAATCTTGTGACTTGGCATTAAACGGACACAAGTATAAAATGATAATGCTCTATTTTATGTACTCTGCCCCTTATTTTATTATAGTAATTATTGGAAAATCTCGAGAGATAAAATTTGCTTTATTTCTACTGTGTGCAGCTGCTACATAGAACATTATGATCTTTTCTCTCAGGGTATTACACTTCAGTACTGCCAATTTAAACTTACGTACTTTTTCTTCTAAGCAATTTAAAGTGCTATAAAGCTTTCATTCCAGCTATCTTGCAACATTTATGCATGATATATTAGAAATAACAATAGTAATCACCATCTTTCCTTAAATATGTAGGATTAAGATGGAAAATGAGTAAATAAACAATGTGTACCACCCAGATTCTAAGAGGAGCCTTCATGGAACAGTTTGAGAATCAAAAAACACTTTCTAGTGCCTTAATCTTTCCTCTTCATCCCATTCTTTCTTTCTAACCAATGCAGTCTGTTAATAATTATGGAGGGGAAAAATTCAGCCAAACCGGTAAGATTTACTAGGGCCCACTTCCAGAGGAATGCTGAAGTTCTGGCTCCTTGAGCAATTTAGTCTCTCAGAGCTTCAGTCTCATCACCTACAAAGAGGGGATCAAGGTGTCGCTTTACTACCTAGAGTTGCTTGAAGGCACGGAGTAAGAGGGTTTGTGAATTCTCAAGCATCATAAAAACAATGTGTTCTTAATATAATAAATGCTCTTTACTCTTAATTAACTTCCAACCTCCTTATATACATAACAACAACAAAAAAGACATAATTATTGCCATCAAATCACTGGTGTACAGAATCAGTTATGATAACAATCTAATGTTAATTTATGTGTGCGAGATCACACTTGGCATTTGGGAGGCTCTCAAGAAACATTCCTCCTTTACCCCATCTCTTGTTACATCTAGCAAGTTATTTGGAGTTTCTTCATAAATAGTTCTTTAGGGCACATGAACAATAAATTATAGCAGTGAAGGGGACCAATTGAAATCCCTCTGGAATGTAACTTTGAATAAAAAGGCTAAAAAAGGAGGATAATTATGATGCAATAATTTATAATTAGCACTGTCCAGTGATAAACTGTTTCCTGCCCACAATGTGCAAGAAAGAACTCAGTAGGAGATATGAGGCCTTACTTTTTTAAATAATTTTTTTTCAAATACAGTTGACATACAATATTATATTAGTTTCAGGTATACAACAGTGTGATTAAGCATTTATATAACTTATGAAGTGATTATCCTAATAAGTCTAGTGCCCATCTGACACCACGCGTAGTTATTACAATAATACTGACTCTATTCCTTATGCTACACTTTATATTCCCTTTTTTATAACTGGCAATTTGTTCATCTTAATCCCTTCATCTTTTTCACTCATCTCCCTAACCTCCCTCCCATCTTGTGATCATCAAAATGTTCTCTGCATCTATGAGTTTGTTTCTGTTTTGTTTTGCTCATTCTGTTTTTTAGATTTTACATGTGAGATCATACAGTATTTGTCTTTGTCTTGCTGAAGTGATTAGCATAATTCTCTCTAAGTTCATCCTTGTTGTTGCAAATTGTAAGATTTCACTATTTTTTATGGCTGAGTAATATTCCATTACATATACCTACCACTTCTTTATCCATTCATCAACCAATGGACACTTAGGTTGCTTCCATATCATGGCTATTGTAAATAATGTTGCAATGAACATAGGGGTGCATATGTCTTTCTGAAATAGTGTTTTGGATTTTTTTTTTTCCAGATAAATACTCAGAAGTGGAAATCTTGGGTCATATGGTAGTTTTGTTTTTAAATTTTTTTTAGGAACCTCCATACTGCTTTCCATAGCGGCTGCACCAATTTACAATCTCATCAACAGGGCACGAGGGGCACGAGGGTTCCCTTTTCTCTACATCCTCACCAACACTTATTGTTTGTTGACTTAGTGATACTAGGCATTCTGATAGCTGTGAGGTAACCTCTCACTGTGGTTTTAATTTGCATTTCCCTGATGATTAGTGTTGAGCATCTTTTCATATGTCTATTGACCATTCGTATGTCCTCTTTGGAGAAATGTTTATTCAGGTCCTCTGTCCATTTTTTAATTGGATTGTTTTTCTTGGTTTTAAGTTGCCTCAGTTCCTTACATAGTTTGGGTATTAAACCCTTATTGTATGTATTATTGGCGAGTAGCTTCTCCCACTTGGTAGGTTGTCTTTTCATTTTGTTGATGGAGTTTCCTTTGCTGTGTAAAAACGCTTTAGTTTGATGTAGTCCAATGTATTTACTTTTTCTTTTGTTTCCCTTGACCAAGAAGACATCCAAATAATATTACTAAAAGTAAGGTCAAAGAGTTTATTGGCTGTTTTCCTCTAGGACTTTTATGGTTTCAGGTCTTACATTTAAGTCTTTAAACAATTTTGAATTTATTCTGGTATATGATATATGAAAGCGATCCAGTTTCATTCTTTTGCATGTGTCTGTCCAGTTTTCCCAACAGCATTTATTTAAGAGACTGTCTCTGCCCCCATTGTATATTCTTGCCTCCTTCGTCATAGATTAATTGACCATATAGGTTTGGGTTTATTTCTGGGTTCTCTATTCTGTTCCATTGATCTATATGTCTGTTTTTATGCCAGTACCATGCTGTTTCGATTACTATAATCTTGTGCTAAAGTTTGATATCAGGTAGTGTGATACCTCCAGCTTTGTTCTTTTTTCTCAGGATTGCTTTGATTATTCAGGGTCTTTTGCGGTTCCATATAAATTGTAGGATTATTTGTTCTAGTTCTGTGAACAATGCCATTAGTACTTTGATAGGGATTGCATTGAATTTGTTGATTGCTTTGGGTAGTATGGACATTTTAATGATGCTAATTATTCCTATCAATGAGCATGGCATATGCTTCCATTTATTTGTATCTTCATTTTTTTTTTCTATAAAAATAATATAATTTTCCAAGTACGGGTCTTTTACCTCCTTGGTTAAATTTATTCCTAGGTATTTCTTTCGATGCAATTGTAAATGAGATTGTTTTCTTAATTTCTCTTTCTGATAGTTGATTATTGGTGTATAAAAATACAACTGATTTCTGAATATTTATTTTATATCCTCCTACTTTACTAAATTCGTTTATCAGTTCTTATAGTATTTTGGTGGATTTTTTAGGGTTATTTATATATAGTATCATGTCATCTGCAAATAATGAGTTTTACTCCTTTCTTCCCAATTTGGATGCCTTTTATTTCTTTTTCTTGTCTGATTGCTATGGTTAGGACTTCTAATACTATGTTGAATAAAAATAGTGAAAGTGAACATCCTTGTCTGTTCCTGATCTTGAGGAAAATGCTTTTAGCTTTTCATCATTGAGTACAATGTTAGTTCTAGGTTTGTCATATAGAGCCTTTATTATGTTGAGGTATGTTCCCTCTATCCCCACTTCGCTTTAAGTTTTTATCATAAATGGATGCTGGATTTTGTCAAATGCTTTTTCTGCATCTACTAATATAATCATATGATTTTTTTTATCCTTCATTTTATTTATGTGGTATATCACTTTAATTGATTTGTGGATGGTGAACCAGCCTTGCATCCCAGGAATAAATCCCACTTGATCATGGTATATGATCTTCTAAATGTATTGTTGAATTCAGTTTGCTAATATTATGTTGAGGATTTTTGCACCTATATTCATCAGGGATATTGGCCTGCGTGAGCCTCAGTCTTGATCTGTTGCTGGGGTTGGTGAGCCAGAAGTTGTTGCTCTGTAAACCTCTGATGCAGGGCTCCGGAATTTAAATTCACATTGGTGTTAGAGGTTATCAAGGCCTCTGTCTGGGATTTGTCAGAATCTGTGCACAAAAAGTGAAGGAACAGAACGCTTGGTAGTTGACCATGAAGTTACCCAGTAGTGACTCTAACACTGACCTCAGGGACATTGTGTCAATCCCTAAGGGCCTCAGAAACTATATGATGAAAAATGAAGTATGAAGTATCTAAAGGCAAAGGTAAACTAGGCAGGCAGGGATGGACATCCAAACTTCACTCAACAGCTATGTGATCTAGGTACATTAACTTCTCACAACCTCAGGTGTTCTCATCTATACAATGGAAATAACCTCACAGGAGAGTACCTACCTCACAGGTTGACACGAGCATGAAAGATGAGTAGGTGTTGTTCGGGGTTGTCATATTAACTGGTTGGTGCTACAAAGATGGTGAATAAAGCCAGAGATGCTAAACATTCTATGATGTACAAAATAGAACATAAAAAAATGCCCTACCAAAATGTCAACAGTAAAAATGATGAGCTAATGAATAAACACTTAGAATGATCTAATAATGCCAGACAACAGCTCGGTTTTGCAAACATCTGTGCCAGAAAGTTGAGGCAAATTTGGACTATTAATTTGCATATGTCACTATTTTTATAAAACTGAGTTGAGATAGGTACATCAAAATGCTAATAACTAGTGTTACGAAGCAGAGAGATTACAACAATATGGTTGGGACAAAGAAGGAAATCAAGAGAGGTACAAAGAGTGGTGATATTTTACTAGAAAACTGTATTTGTACAATCGAATATATATTTGCCAAATGAATAGAATACGTTCAGTTATGAATCAAAAGAACAAAGTTAAAGATCATGTTCCAAATACTAGAAATGCAAAAATCACAAACTGTGCCTAAAAAAATGAGGTATCATTTGCAATTTTATGACATGCCCTTGCTTTCTTGGAAGAGAACAAATCTACAAAAAGTATATTGTACACATTTGTACTTTTGACTTTGGTACATGTTTTTAAGAACAATTATGTGCAAACATGATTGCGCACAGAGAAAAGACTGGGAAGAAAAATAACAAAATATTAGTATGGTTATTTCTTAGTGGTGGAATTATTAGAGGTTTTAGTTTTTTTCTTTACTGAAATTTTAGTGGCTTAAATGAAAGACATAGGTCTCCCACTCCTTCAAGAAAATCTACAAGTCAGCAAAAGAGCCTAAGTCAGACACGTTTAAGGTGAGTGTCAGATCCAAATGAAAGCAAAATAAGGCTGGGTTTGATGAAAGGAAGGCCAATAAAATTTAGCCGTGTCATTTCCTCATACTTGGTTATTCTGTTGGGTAACAAATGGTTCAGCAGTGGACAATATAGCCCCATTGTGTATTTTCTACTAGAGGTAAGGTATTATAAAGAACTTATCTGTTAAGATAGTCAAAATCCAGAGAAGCAAAAGGTACATTAGTTATGATAGTGTACATAATAAAGACCTAAAAGTTTGTTCTACTAATTAAAACAGTAAAAATAACATGTAAAATTCTCTAGCCTGAGGTAGTTACAACTTAAGCAAAGCTGGTTACTGGGAAAGGAAGTAAGTTAATTAAAAAGGCAATTTAGAAATATCACTAAAGGGGAAAAACAGACATCAAAAAGTACATTCGTTAATTATTAATTCCACAAATGTTTGCTGAGAGCTGAAAGGCACTATGGATCTATTGCTCATCATTTTACATGTATCCTCTCTGAACTTAAATTTTTGGTCTATGTCCTCTCTGTGGTAATTATTTTCATAAGTTGCTACACACCACATTGGAGGTACTTGTTTTCCTTGTCCCAAGTGGGCATGATGTACACAGGTGATGACACCTGCCACTCACTGATAGCCAGAACTGATATGACTGATAGATGTCCTTAGTCCTCTCCCTCAGCACTACATATAGTGAGTGATCCTTGAAAGAAAAAGATAGCCTTTCACAAATAAAGGAAGATTCTTCTTTGAGAAGTATACTTGTCCTAAAACCGCCTTCTTTAAGTATGTCTTTGTTTTAATTTGTCAAGACTTAGCAAATAAGCTACATCTATGACAGTCATATCTCCACTGTGCCTTATGAACTCCGAGATTTCTTTCAGGTGAGAGAGATGGCACCTGCCCAACTATACAGAGTAGAAAGAGAGTCTGGGGGGTCTAATAGCTTCTTAAACAGATTTACTCCATATTTCTGGAGATATCTGTTCCATCAAATCCTAAAGTTGAATGGTACAAATTAGTTGTTTCTTGGCTTTTCCCACCACTACCAACAGTCAGCTTCTGGACTGTGTATCAGTTAGGGTTCAACCAAAGAAGCAAACCACTATGAATGTGTGTGTGACTACAGAGATCTGTTACAGAGATTTGGCTTTGTGCATCTATGGGAACTAGTTAAATGGTTTCTATGAGGCTGTCATTTTCATGTCTGATACTGGAGCTGAAGTTCACGGGGCAGGTAGGCCGGAAAGGAAAATGGATGCAAAGTTGGGGAGCGAAAAAACAAGTTAAAAACCTCAAGAATAACTAGGAGCCCATAAGGATGGATTAAAATTTGTGTCAGTTTCTGCTGCCTCTGACCTTGATGACACGGGGATTCTGCAGAAATTGGAGCCCTTCCTCACAGAGCTAAACACACACACCTAGTCCAGGAGTCAGAGACTCTGAGGAAGATCCAGAGGAAGGTAGAGCAGCTGCAGGCCCAGCTGCTGCTTCATGTCAACCAGGTGTCATCAGATCAGCAACAAAGTGTGTTAGGGCAGAGAACCTGTCTGTTGAGTTTCATAGCCGTATAGATGGAGCGGGGGTTACTGGAGGAGCTGTACTCAAAGGCCTGGACATGATTCAGATGACATGATTCTGGACTTTGAGTTGATGCTGTAATGGGATGAGACTTTTGGGGCCTTGGGTCGGGGTCATCATATTTTTGAATGTTAGAGGGATGTAAATTTTAAATTTGGTCTTCTAATACAAGAGATACTTGATTATGGTGGTGGATACACAAACCTACATATGTGATAAAACCGTACAAACTTGTATAGAACTAAACACACATACACACAAATGAGTACAAGTAGAACTGGGAAATATGAATAAGACTAATGGATTATAGCAATGTTAATATCAACATCCCGGTTGTGCTATTAAACTAGTTTTGCAAAATATTACCTTTGGGGAGAAATGGGTAAAGTATACACCAGATCTCTCTGTATTATTTCTTACAAACTATCTGTGACTCTGCAATTATCTCAATATTTCCACTAAAAAGAAAAAGCAATGGCTATCTGTGATCCCGTTCCTGGCACTTTCACTTGTGTATAACCCCTTCCCTTGAGTGTGAGCAGGACCCAGTAATTTGCTTCTAACAAATGAAATATGGCAAAAGTAATGGGATGTCACTTCTGTGATTAAGTTTCAGAAGACTGTGGCTTCTGTCTGTTGGACTGGCTTGTGTGCTTTGATGAAGCAAGCTGCCACGTTGGCGAGGCCCATGTGGCAAGAGATTGAGGGTAAACACCAGCCAATAGCTAGTGAGAAATGAAGCCCAAAGCCCATTCCTCTGAGAGGAACTGAATCTTGCCAAAAATCACTAAGTGAGCTTGGATGCCTTGAGGCATGGCTACAGCTACAGCCAACACCATGCCTTCAGCCTGGAAAGACTGAAGTGTGCCTGGATTCCTGATCCATGGAAACTGCATGGTTTTAAGCCACTAAATTTTTAAGTATTTTGTTATGGAACAATAGATAACTAATATGGGCTTATTATTTGTCCCTCTGTTTTCTAGCTCCAATATTTTGTTGCTGATGTCTCTTCCCAATTTCTTGATCCTTATGGGCTTCAACTTTCTATTCATGTATTCTTGTTTTGTTAAGTTTTCAGGAAGGAAACCATACGTATTTGTTGAACCTTCCATCTTTTACTGGAAGTCACCCTTAAATCTTGTTATAGACTGAATGTTTGTGTCCCATCTTCCCACCCCCAATTCATATACTGAAGCACTAACCCCAACGTAATGTTATTAGGAGGTGGAGCATTTGGGACGTTTCGATGAGGTCATTAGGGTAGAGCCCCTATGATGGGATTAGTGCCCTAATAAGAAGAGGAAGAGACGAGTGAGGATATGGTGAGTCAGAAAGTGGGCTCTCACCAGGAACCAAATCTGCCCGCTCCTTGATCTTGGACTTCTCAGCTTCCAGAACTGTGAGAAATGAATGTCTGTTGTTTAAGATACCCAGTTTATAGTATTTTGTTACATCAGCCAAAAATAAATAAATAAATAAAATAAAGAAATAAATAACAAAGCACAAGACCAACAAATTAATAAGAAAAAAATTAATGAGTAGTCTCTTTTAAATGATAGTAATTTTATTCTAAAAATTTCACATAATGAGTCTAGTCAAGGAGATCAGGAGAAAGTCTATGTTACAAAATGCACCCTTTTCATTTTAATCACTTGATCAATGCAGCATAATCATAGGGCTTTATTTTCTTCTTGCAGTTTTAGCTAGCAGTGGAATTTAAAATGCCCCAGTTTGCCATCTGCTTCATTTTCACCAGCATGAGTGATACCAATAAAAAGAAATAACCTTCAAACCATCAGCCCTTTTGTAACAGAGACAAAAAGAAATACATGCCTAGACTGTGGATTCTATTTGAATCACAGTGAGGTTTGGGCTTAATTTCCAGAAATCCTCACTCATAGGATATATGAACAACTAAATTACTCTTTTTGCTTCTCTATTAAGTTGCTCCTTTTTTAAAAAGAGAGAGATAATGTAAGAATAATGCGAGCATCTTTGGTACATATGGGGCAGTAAAACGTCCCCGATTTCTCAGTGCTCCTGGAAAAAGTCCTGGCCTCCCGAGACATGGAAACATAGAAGATATGGATATAAAGGATGTCTGCTTTCACTTTCTCTAAATGCGTTTTACTCTTCACATACTCTGAGGATTAGATCTACGGCCATTTGTCTAGCTTATTGCTCCTATCAGAAAGAGATGATAACAATTTCCTTATCTCCACAGGAGGGCCAACAGTTACAGCCTAGGCTAAGTGCCAGGAAGTCTGCAGAGCTGTCTCCACATAACTGTGGCTATGTTCTAGGTAGTTACAGAAATTCGGAGCTTGGAGACATCTCCTTGTCATAAAAACCTGAGACAGGGATGTTTATCTGGCCCTCAGAGAGATGCATTTGCCTTCCAGAAGGTTAGGGTAAGAGTCCAGGATCCTTTCCATCCTATCTCAAAGGAGCAAAGGTTCTTCTCCCTTCTTTGGGGAAGAGGGGGGTACGACTGCCTCTCTTCTGTATATAAATGGAGAAAATATATTGTTCTCTGTCTCTTGTCTTTGGGTAAAACTTGACACCTACATGGGTTGCCTGTGGGTCCAGGTATGGGGACCAAAGCTGCAATGGTGCTCTAGTTGTTGTCTGGTTGTATCAATAAAGAACTCTTTTCCTGACCCAGATGCCTCATCTTTCTACAGTATTCATGTATACACACATACGCTGTGTATGTTTATGTATATAGGCCTATCTCGTTTTACCACTCTTCATTTTACTGCACTTCACAGATGCTGTTTTTACAAATTCCAGGCAAGAACCGCCACTGGCAAAAAGATCACAACTCACTTTAATGCAGAACCAAACCCATAATATCACCAGAGTATGCCTGTATATCCATCGCATAACTGCACAAGTAGACTAACATCTCAAACCCTTAACAGTTCTTGACAGAACAACAGGGAACAGCAGACATAAGAGCAGAGACGCAAGTTAGAAAGGGAATACCAATTAGGAAGCAAGTGACACTCCTCAATATATTTTAGATTAGGCTTCCAGAAAAAGCCTTCTCAGAGGTAGAGATACATACGGGAGCATGAGATTAAAAGGTATAATAAAAACATCTCAAAACTTCCCATGTTCCCCTAAGAAGGGACCGTGGGCCTCTCAATTCTAGTCCATCCTAACTAGATCTTGTTCTCAAAGCTAAGTTCAGGAATCAGGATTTGTCTCAGCCCCCTCGCAGAGCTATTCCTATCCCTACCTGATAGGGAGCCAGGGATGTCAATGAACCTAACACCGTGTTTCAGCCCCCAAAGAGCTGATCACTTATAAATGAGTGTAGGCTTCCTCAAGCATCTGACAGATGATTGTGTTAGACTGATCTCTAAAATAGCTTGTAATCTAGGAATCTACCATTTCACTACAATAGCACAAAAAAGCAGAGAGTTGAAAATACAGGATACTCACAGCCTCTGGATGAGGGTCAGGATTTATCACAGACATCGAAAGGAAAAGAACATGCCAGAGGAGGTGCAAAGGCTCACAGACTCTAAGTCACCTAATTTTACCCCTTCTTTTTCAGATGAGGGCCCCAGGGCCCCAAAAGGTGAACGAACTGCTAAGGTGGCAGAGGTAGTAGCATAACTAGATCTAGAACCAAGATCTCTTGAATCACAATAAAGCACCTTTGCTATTTAATCATTAAAAATTTGCATTTCCTGTAGTGGAAATGGGTTGTTCATCATAATCTAGATAATACGTGCCTAAGTCCTTGTCCAACAAGTATCTCCAAGATATCGCCAAACCAGGAAAACACTGCTCTGCATATGACATACATTTCCAATTGTAAATTATGTTAACATGATTTTAATAAGAGATATAATTTTGGCCAGCACAGCACAGCCTAGGGCCAGACCCAGCCCATGAACTGACAAAGTCAGAATTTTGAATCCCAAGACCACTCCAGGATCCAGCAGAGCAGAACATGCTGAGGCAGAGCCACCTCCAAGGACCCTCTAGACCCTAAACACTGCCACAGCACAAGACCTTAGATACTCTAAAAACACATGCTTTGGGGCTAAAAACACTTAACTTCTGAAAAAAAGAGTAAAGGCTGCAAAGTTGTTTCCTACAGTTCAGATGTTTTCTATAACTTCCAAGATTTTCCTGTCACAGAAGATATAGAGCCAGGAGGTTGAAGAGGATCTAACAAAGCTAGGAGGGATGATGGGGTTTTGAATGAAACTACGTAAAATAAGTTTCACCTGATTTGACATTCAATCCTAAGCAAAGCTCAGCACTTAAGTAAGGCTTCAAATTCCACTGTAAGACATGATATCCAATTCTCTTCTTGGACCAGAGAACTTAACTAAATATCCATCATTAAGAGTATCTTCTACCTTCTCCACTTCCACATTTTTTCCCCAAATGAAGTGATAGCTGTTTTGTTTTGTTTTATTTGGTGTTTTTTGAAAAACATGTTACGTGTCAAGGACATTCAATGATTTTCCATCCCAAAGTTAAAATTCAAGCATTCTTCAGAGGTGATAAATGCCCAGCCTATTTATTCTGACACAATCTTTGGCTGATATGGACGAGCTGACTGACTATATTCTAAAGAGCTGAATATATAATCATCTATTGAAATATTTTCACAATTATTTCTTTTGATGCCAATCCAGAAAACAATAAAATTAACCATTTGGCTGTGGAAAGAAAACTGCATATATGTATTGTAAAAGTAGAAAGAATTCAGTGAGAAAAGTGTCAGTTTGAAGTTCTCAAAACAAATCTCCTTTTTAATCGGGCCTCACTGGCAGAATGGAAAATTAAAGTCCCAGATCATAATCAAAAGAGAAATTATCCAGTTCTCCAGAGATTTAAACTTGCTCTAGAAGATTCTCTTTCACAGTTGCTGCAGTAGCAGAGTCCTCCTCCACCACCCATCTTTGTCCCAGTCTGGGACACACCTGCCCTTCTAGTCTCCCCTTCCATTCTCACTTCAGGCTGAACTGCTCTGTCTTCATGAGGCACTCCCTTCATGGGGATGCGAGGGAGCTGCCTTTCCTTCCCTCTCTTTAATGCCAGTGTCTAGTCACCTGACAATAAGGCCCACCGTGCCTCTTACAGTTCTCCTGGAAAGCTTAGGAATGTCTTGCAAATAAGACCCCAGGTAGACTGCTGTGACATTCCTGAAGAACACATGGACCCCACTGTAACCCTCACGACAGAACCACATGTTTCAACAACCTGAACAGAATCTACGAAGCAATTTTTAGGCAGATATTTACTGAGTGTGCAAAATCCACACAGATTGAATATCCTGTGGTCAGTACTGTTTTAGAAATTCTCACAGAGAACCGATGAATTTAGAAGTGGCAGCCCACTAAGCAGCGGATGCCATTAAATACAAACGGAAGAAGTAAGGCTCTTCCCTCGGGCTTTTCTCACCTAGTGAGACTGAGCCACACATGGCCAAAAATTTTGTCTGAGAACAAGTAAAGCTGACAAGTAATTCTGAAGGGCTGACATTAACCTTGGATTGACTGACTATACCATTTAAAAGGCAGAGAGGCAGCACCAGGGAAATTTACACAGACTCAAATTCTATCTCCCTGATTTCATATCTCTGATATAGTGCCAGAGAATAACTGAGGTAAATAATCCAGAATAAGTATTTACTGTACTTTATTAATGAAGATGGCAAATTAAAGTTCAAAATGACTAAAACTTCTAATGTGGCATTATTAGCTTACTTTATGCCTAGATCTAAAGGAGGAAATATAAGCGTATATTGCATTGACAACTTCAAAATAATCAAGTTTTCTCAACAGTAGAGCCAGTTTTCAAGTAAGTTTTTTTTCCATCTTTCTGAATAAGAACATTTATTTTAGTGTCCTACATAAATTCTACTAAAAATAATCATTTTATACTTTGGGCACTTTCCTGCTGATAATTACACATACAGGCAGAGAAAGAAAAGGGACACACTTACTTCTCAGAATGCCCAGAAGTGACCTCAAATAATCATTTGGTCTCTTGTTCTTAAATGTGCTTGAAAGGCAGGAGGACGGATGCACCAAGTGGGGTTTGAAGTTCCCACGGTGGCTTTACCCAATTCTGTGTGATAATTGGAAATAAAGGGCATTGGGTATCTTTCTCAAGTTTTCTTTTTAACAAAAGACGGAACAATAGTGTTTCTCATTACTCTAATGATTTCCTGCACACTGTCCCCAATCTTTAAGGAAAAAAACTCCCATTTTCTCTTAATTATGTTGGAAAATACTGATTGACGCGAAATAAGATTTCTGAAATACTACTGGGTATTATCCAGGCTGCCCTTTTTGAACGGCCCCCTCCCACGAGAAAGATGTGTGTGTTTGTATTTGCACACATATACACAACCAACTTGCTCTAGCCTTGAAGTGAGTATTGGTGCTTTCAGCATTAAAAGAAACATTAGTCAGGTTTGTACAAATAATTCAAGGAAAATTAAACCATGAGTGGAACTTTCCAAGTAAATGCCTAAAAAGGACAAAATTTGTAACAGAACTTACCTTAAAAATGTTTTTTTCCTGGCTCTCTTACTGTCATTACATCCATGTGTACATAATGATTTTTAAATTCTTTCCATGACTGATCGAGAAAAAGCATGCAGGAATTTTCTGGTGTGATGGAATGTTATATATCTTTACAGAGGTACAGGTTACACAGGTCTATGCGCATTGTCAAAACTCATAAAAGTGTGCACACAGGATTCGTGTATCTCATTGTATGTAAATTTTATATGAAAAAACTATAAACATTTAACTCTAGTGAGTAGGTTTGCAGTGGCACAGAATATTGATTTTAAAACTACTATTTCTCTATGTATT
The DNA here is from genome assembly GCF_902729225.1 of Pteropus medius. Lineage (NCBI taxonomy): Eukaryota > Metazoa > Chordata > Mammalia > Chiroptera > Pteropodidae > Pteropus > Pteropus medius. The sequence goes on along the minus strand of NW_024352786.1, from coordinate 7,165,329 downwards.
CTAGGCTTGAGCAACTGATTAAATATATTGACATAATTCAGTCAGTTTCCTTAATGTTAGAGATGTAGTTTTTAGTGTTGGATCGGAATTGTTGGTATCAAAAAATGAACCCAAGGCATATCTAATTATTACATCAAATATATAGAGGGTGTTATAAAAGAAACAAAAATAATATTTAAATATATATTATATATATACATTTTATTTTTTTCTTTTTCCTTCTTCTTCCTACTAGCTTGGTCTTCTGAGAAAGTGCTAAAATTGTTAGCCAAGGGCACACCTAGCCAGCAGATCTTGGTTTCTAAATGCTATTATCCACGAAAAGAAACATGTGTTCTTTGAGAAAAAGCTAATTCGAAGGTTAAGGCAGGTAAAATACAGAATGAGCCTGGAATACCTTGTTGTATAAACTAAGGAAGTGCACAAAGGATGATAGGGAAGACATCAAAACAATGCGAAAGTCAGACTAAAGGGGCTCCCACTGGCCAAATCCAGGACAAAGCAACACGATAAGTAATGACAGTAAGAAATTACAACCTAGTTAAATAAAACAAGAATCCGTAAGATACTATTGATATTGGCACTCAGAATTTTTAGAATTTTGTAACTGCAGATAAGGACTGGCACCTATACAGAAAAGAGTGTTGGCAGCGTTAAACTCCATCTAATTGAAAAGAGCTTCCCATAATCTGTTTTAGTACCAGACATCTAATATAAAGGAGGGAGCAACAAGAAAAAGCAATCTGAAGTAAACAAAGATTAGGTAGGAAAAAGATAATAAAACGCCTCATTAAAATCTTCAGCGATAAGAGGAGACATTACATCAACAAAGCAAGAAGAGGATGCAATTTTTTTAAAGGAGGAAGTTCAGCAAATAAAAGAGCATTCTTGGAAAATAAAGAATTAAATAGAGCAAAATGAAAACCTCAGATGAATACTTAAAAGATCAAGAAAATCTCCCAGAAAGTAAAAACAAAAGACCAAGAAATAGAAATTAAGAGAGAAAAGATTAGAACGGCAAAATAAAGGATCAACCTGTGAGGTCCAAAATCTAACTAAACAGGAGTTCTAAAAAGCTCACTTACAGAAAAAAAGAATGGAGGAAATAAATTAAACAAACAAACAAAAAATTTCCAAGAGCTAAAGAACACAAATTCCCAGATTAAAAGGGCATACCAAGTAGCCAGTATATGATGAAGACATCTGCCGCAGACCCATGTTTATGAAATTTCTGAACACCAAATTTCTTTGTAGGGCAAAGAAAAGGCCTTACGAACTTCCAAAAAACAAACAAACAAACACACAGAAGTTTTATACTGAGAACCAAGAATCAGAATGGCATTGGACTTAACGCTAGACTCTAAAATAGAGAAATGTCTCCAAAGTTGCAAGGAAATGCTCTATCTAGAGTTTAGCCTGCAGCCATTGAAACCAAACTACTCAATGCTACATCTTTAAAAAATATCTTTCATATATGTAACCCCCTCTCCCCAGTCTACAGGAAGAGATGCTCTACCAAATTGAGTGAATAAACCAAGAAAGTTCTTCAGGTATCAGGATCCAATAGGAGATCAAAGGCAGACAGGGCAGGCAGGGGCTCCAGGAAAGGCTTCCCCAAGATGATACAATTGAAAGGATTTGAAATGGGTTGCAATGCACTAGGAAGACATTTACACGACTGAAGAGAAGACGGAGATGAAATTACTGGTGTGTGTGTGTGCACACACTTGTACATAGACCAACAATTTTTAACTTCAGGCAAGCTAATCATACAGAAAAGGAGAAGTAATCACGGTTTTCTACATGACTTACCTATAAATAGAATTTATGTAGTCACAAAAAGGTAAATCCTGAATACTAAGCTAAGATTATAACTTTATAGAGAGACAAGAAGTTTGGGGCAGGAGTGAAGAGAGCTAAATCCTCATCTTTCATAGAAGGTCGACACAAAATTCCTAAAACTGAAATATCAAGTGATAGCAATAGAAGCATACTATTTAGAGCCATGAAGATAAATAAAACCTATCAGCTAAAAGAGTAATAAGTGCTTGCTTTTAGGGAGTGACTAAAGCCTGTTTTTCATAGCAAGTTGTATAACTAAATAAAAATAAAAACTAAATTTCAAAAATTCAATTGTTTTTTTTTTCTTTTTTTAAATATGGCTTTTCCAATGGGAAAAAAGCTCAATTTTTAAATTCCATAAAACAGCTAGATAAAATGGAAACATAATTAGATGTAGTTTTCACTATTCTAATCAAATAATATTTTTAAACTGGATATGAACTGAAACTATAAGCAAATAAAAGCAAAAAAAGCCAATTATATAGAGCAACAACTGTTGTAAGCACCTTGCTGTTCATAAAATACTTTCAAATGTACTCCTATTTTTATGTCTCCAAAGTCTTGTTATAGGTAAAGAAACCGAGGATCAGAAGGTTATTAACTTAATCTTAGAATTGAGAGAAAAAGAGATTTATGATATTACTAGTAGCATAATTCTAAGAGCCTTATAATCTTTTAATAATATTCTCTCCTTACAAAACAACAAAAACAAAACAGATAATTGATAAGAATTTATCTTAATTGAGGGGTACTTCTCTGAAGTTAAAGAAACAACGTAAGAAGCTTATCACCAGATAAATTGGTTAGTGGAAAATTTTTTTTTGGATCTGTATCAACTAGAGGGAAGAAACACAAGATATGCCTAACATTCTTATTTAAGATATGATAAGGCAGTTCTGAATACAGGCTGTGTCTAAGAAAGAAAGATGAGGATTCCTACATGATCAGGCAGACAGACAGAAGCCAGTCAGGTAAATAATATATACTGAGCTCCTACTATGTGCCAGGCACAATGCCAGGCACTGGGAATACAAACGAGACATAATCCCCACCCTCATCAACCTTACCGATCAGCAAAGCTAAAAGAAAACACCTGATTTCAGAAATCTACTGATTTCAGAAAGCTACAATTAAAGCTCACCCAGGAATTAATCTGGGCAACACCAGTGAAGAGGCTCAAATCAATAAGAGAGTCGGTGTCCATGTCTCAATTTCCATATCCCAGAACGGGTGATGGTGACTAAAAAGAAGGTTGTTTGTAGAACTCTGCCCAAGATGCCTAACCCTAAGGGCTTTCTCTACTGCTTTATAGTAAAGTAAGTGGGGGTAAAGCTGCGGTACCCAGCTCAGGATCTGCATCTGCAGAGAGAGGGAAAGTACTTACTGAAGCTCCAAGCACTCCCTGGGTTAGAGTGAACCAAGTGTTTTTCTGCAGACAGATCCCTTAAAAGTTATTTCTACAGGGGAGATATATGCCAGTGTGTAGATAATTGGCTAGATGAGGAAGCAAACTAGTTCTGCCCTGGCTTCTGACAAATAGGGTTCTCCAGGAACATCAACCCTATTCATTCATACAAGGCGGAACTTGTCAAGCCAGCATGGCCTTCACCTTAAAGCAAAAAAGTAGCTAAGACCTTACACTTTAGTCTCTACCTTCCAAAGAAATTCATGAGGACATCTGTAGCCGTCATTTGGAGCACTATTAAAAGAATGCCAAAATGACTACGTATGCAAAAATAACTTCAAAAGCACAATATATTCCCTTTCAAGAAGACTGGCACTTATTCTGGAAACCTCACTAGGTCTATTACTCTAATCACTATACCCTTCTGCTTTTCCACCTAAGCACTGTTGTTACTAACATTCAATGGTTTTCAAAGTGTGTTCCAAGAAGTCTGCAGAGGGGCCCCACAAACCTGGAGGGGACCGCCGGACGGAAAGGCTAGACAGTTTGGAACCCGAACGCCTTTTACCACAGGTGTCCATTTTATCTGTTTTATAGTTTGAGTTTTGTCCAAAAATAGCTCTTGAAAACAAGATTCCACTACTTAAATCTGAAAATCTTTTAATTCTAAGTTGTTTATACTTTGTTAAGATTCCTGATAGTTTACCACAATAGTCACAAGTAAAACAGGGGAGCAAACAAATTGGTAATGATAATTCTAAAAACAAATCAACTTTAAAAGAGCAGTGTTAAAATGCAACTTTAAAAGTCACTTTTTAAAAAAGAGCCAACATAAAAGTGCATTTCTTAAGCTAATCAGAATAGCAAATGTGAAATTCCAAGGAAGAAAAGTATCTGGATCAAGAGGGTAAAATTTAATGTTTTTCTTGCATTACCTGAATCAGTTCAGAGTATCATCTGTTAGAATACATAAGTCCACTTAGGAATTTAAGCAATTTTATGGGAGAATCTGAAATGTACCTGAGAATTGTTATGTAAACAATGGCACAGCTGCATTATGGAGAATGATACAAACATTACAATAGTTTATTAAGAGTTTTACTAACATAATGCACAAATCTTTAAAAACTTTACTTTTGCGTAGTTTAATATGAAACGTCAACATTTTCATTGATAACTCTTATTCAAGATTATCAATATTGTCTTATATTTTCTTGTACTACTTGCAAAGTTTTGCATATTGAGTTCTTTAAATCATATAAAATTAATTTCTGTGAATGTATGAAGTACAAACTTACACTTCCGTATTTTTCCAAATGGATAACAATTATTCCCAAATCATTGACCAAATAAACTACCCTTTTCTTACTGGGATGAAATGCTGCTTTTATAATACACTAAATTTCCATCAATACATAGTCTGTTTCTCTACTCATTCTTCTATTTCCTGATCTATTCAGATATTCTTAAATCAAAATTACACTGTCTTAATTAGGCCAAGTCCCTTCTCATTGTTCTTTTTCAAAATGTTGATGATTTATCCTTTTCCAAATGAATTTCGAAATTCATTTATCAGGTTCCATTAAAAAAATCTCATTGCACTAACATTATAAATTTATTTATCAAACATTCTTTATATCCCCTTCAATTCCCACAAAAATACGGAGTTACCAAACATGATAATTTAAGACAGGTGTTAAAAAATGAAAGCCAAGAATTGGTGGTGTGGGGTGGTATGGAAAGCTATCTTAGGGAGGCATAAAACTTGGCCTTTATTTTCTCTGATAGGCATGACAGAAAAAAAGGTCAGGATGACTTATTTTGTACTTATTACCTAACAGAAAGGCTTCAGTTTGTCAGGAGAGAAATTTTGCTATATTGAAATAAGAAATGTAACCTTTCCTAAGGGATAAAAATAGCAGATGGAATCTTCAGTTTGGGGAGGTCTGAGTAAAACAAGATTTTCTTTCACTTGGCCATTTCCAGTATCAAACTTTGCTAAAAGCCGATGATTTTAGCATTAGAGTGCAAACATCGAAAGCTCAACAGAAAACAGAAATGTCAGTTTAACTAACAGAGTAAAACACATGAGTTCAGTGACTCAAACACCAAACTCCCTCAAGTTGCAGTAACACAACTTCTTGGCGGCTGCCCAGGGAAACAGATTGAGTTACTTGACGATTTGCATCACCATAGCAAAAAATGAGAAACACACATCTATTGGCTGCAAAATTTTACCCTCACTTAGATCTGCCTTCCTTCGGCAAGAATATATTTAAAGGTGAGAAATAAATGATACATTTTTAAAGATGTATTCTTGCCAGTTCAGCCACAATTCTGCCTCACCCTATAATTAAGATGTTGAGGTGAAGAGGCCATCACAAAATTGTGATTTGTCTTCTACGACTGTAAAGATGAAGGTTAATGCTAAACTAAGTAGTTTTTAAAAACCAACTCCTTAAATGACAAACAAATTAACTTTTTAGATCTTTCACTTCGGTACAGGATGTAATTTTAAAAGTTGCTATATTTTAGATGATATTTTACAGTCACTTAGGATTTTGCTTCTAATTATTTCAAATCTACCAAACGAAATAGCTAGCAAGTCTTCATTTCTACCATGATAATTTTTTTCAGTACAGAAAGGAAGCAAAATTACTACTTACAACATCTGAGAAAAGAAATATTTATGAATTTAATTCATTTACGAAGCTTTCAACACATGCTCATATCTATTATTTTCATGTGCTCATTTCTTAGAAAAAGTTAAGATTATGATCTCAATAATTATGCGACACTTTAAAACAAAGCTTTATAGTCATTTAATCACCACTTCTTATTAAAATCTATAACTATATCTTTTAAGAGAATACTCTCTTTTCCCATAAACTTTTGTTTCAAGCTTGTTGTGAAAGTAATTTTTAAAACGTTTTATGTTTCTTTACAGGAATGTGGTTCATTATTTCTTCTCTGATCTGCTATTTTTAGTCAGGCTTTAAGCATCATTTTTATTTTGACTCAATTTATGAATGAATTTCAAGTTGACTATAATACATAAATCTCTTCTCTGAGGCAATGGTCAGGAATTTTGCACTGACCATGGTTGCCTTTGAGTGAATTTAAAAGTGAGCTCCCCCTCCTCAGACATGTTCACCCTAAATTTACATATCTACGATGTCTGCAATGTGAAGGCTACCTCTTAGATGTAGCAGCCTTGAATAAGTACAAGCCTGCAAAAGTTTTTGTGGTGGTCCTGCTTTGGTTTAAATATAAAGTTTAATCAGAGTCCTGACAACTAAACTGTGCTATGGAAGAAAAATAGAAATCAACCACCCATTTTGCGTTTCTAATCCAGAACTATGCATTTCAAAGAACAAAACAGAAGTGTCACACATGGATCCTGACTTCAGAGAACACATAGTCTCATTGGGTTAACAAGTACAAACCACTGGGAAAATCGAGGCTCTGTATGATATGATCCACAATAAAAAACAGTGGAATCAAGTGTTAAGTGACATTCTACCAACAAAAACTAAGAGTGTGAAAGGGAACGGCACTGTTAAGGAAATGTCGAGGCAGGAAGCCATTGGGCAGAAGTTAGATAGATAAGCGGGTGGAGGGAAACTGGGATATGAAAATCGGGGTCCCATCAAATGACGAGCTGCTTTTTATTTGCTACTTGTTCACTTTTACCACCCAGAAATTGAGAATTTCCTTTTTAGGATTAACCTTGGGTTTGCCCAAGTCTAGTTTATTATTTTTATGCTCCAAAAGAGAAGAGAAAACTGGGGCGGTACAGTTTACTCAAAGTATGTAGTTTACTAAAATTACTCTTGTAATTTCCTAAGTGATAAGAGCTGTAGGAACATCTCTTGTTCTAAAAATTGTCTTGGATCTCGTCCCTGGCACAGGGCCCCTAAAACCCTTGTGAATTTCTAAGTGATAAGAGCACTAGGAGCATCTCTTTCTTGTTCTCATGGGGAGACTCTGAGTGGGCTTCTGGGTGGGGGCTGGTCACCAGAATGATCAAGCCAGGATTACAAGCTTGGAATTTTCAGTTCAGCATCGCCCCCCAATTCTCCAGAGAGGGGAGAGGGGATGGAAATGGCGTTAATAACTGATGATACTACATGAGGAAGGCTCTATAAAATCCCAAAAATACCGGGTTCTGAGCGTTTCCAGGCTGGTGAACACGACCACACCTGGAGGGTGACTCACCCCGACTCCATGGGGACAGAAGCTCCTATCTCAGAACTTTCCCAGACCTCACCCTATGTCTCTCTTCATCTGGCTATCCATCTGCATCTTTATCATGTCTTTTAATAAACTGGAAAATGTAAGTGTTTCCCTTAGTTCTATGACCCGCTCTAACAAATTTAACCTGAGGTGGGGGTATTTCCCTACATAGGAAAATAGAAAATGAGTTTTTTCCTTATTACAGAGACTGAGGGAGATAACTCATGGAAAGAGCTGATGGCAGTGTCCAGCACATGCTATGTATTACCTATCATTATGTATATTAACAAAGGGAGGGCTGACTTCAATAGCTGCTGGTATAAAAAAGGAAAAACAATACTTTTGAGAGGTTTGACTTTGAAAAAATTAGCTTCTTCATTAAAAACGATTTAATGAAGTACCTAAAATCTTAACCTGGACCAGTAAACTGATCATTTTACAACTTTAGTTTTTGTTTTTGTTTTTATTTTTGCAGTTTCAGTTTTAATGAATGATAATGTTTAAAGGAATAAGGAAATGGCTTCTGAGTGACTATCTGGCTGGGTCCTTCAACTCGGGGTTGCTATGCCCCTTGAGGTACCTTGGGTGCATTACATCCCATCCCCCCTCAACTCAGCCCAAGGTTCCTCACCATCCCTGTGGTTCCCCTGCACCCATGCCTCTGTGAAAATTCCTTTATATATAAACTCTAATTATCCTTATCTGACCGAGCCATCTGTTTCCTGTTAGGACTCTGAATTATGTAATCATTTTATATTCTCACTAGCGGTCCAGGAGAGTTCCCACATAATGACATGCTTTATGCTTTGAGTCTTATCTTTGTTTTTCTTTGTCAATATGATAGGTTTAAAAAAAAAGGAAAATGATATCCGTTGCATTTCTTTCACTGTCAGTGATACCATTTTTCACGTTTCTTCGGTATTTTTAATTTCTTTTTCTGAGAATTACTTACGTCCTCTGTCCATTTCTCTACTGAGATCTTACTGTTTCTAAGTTTGAATGATCATCATATATATTTGTTATTTGGATGAAAGGAATAAACATCAGCTTAACTTAGTTTACGCAAGAATGGAAATTTACTCAAAGGTCATAGGGGCGTCTCTCAGAGAGCCGCCTATATGGAAGGATCAACTTAGCCTCAGGAATGGGCTAGAGCTAGGGGATGGAATGTCATGTTGAGCTTGGGAAGTCCTCTTGATCCATATTCTATTTCTCCTTTCTCTTTATGTTAGTCTCATTCTGCTTTATCACTAGAAAATAATTAGCACTGCTTCCTGGTCCATGTGGTGGAAAACAATCATTAGCAAACAGTTCATTAGCTTACGACTCCACTATTCAAAAGAGCATCCAGCAGAGATGGCAATCCTAGACTTGATTCCAAATTCCTAGGTCAGGCAGCCAGTTGAATGAAAGTCGCATCTTCCTAAGATGGCCGATTCTGCTGTAACCGTGTATTTAAGAGTGAGTAAGTTACCAGAAAAAGCAAGATGACTAGCAGAGACCACAAAGGTGTTTTCTAAAGCTTCAAAATCAAGTGTAAAAGTAATAGCTGCAATGGTCACTGTTGTGCCTATGAAAGACCTTTTCTAATGTCTAATAGCCTTAAATAAGCAAGAAAATTACAAGATACCTAATCCTAATTCAGTTCCAACAGTCCATTCAAATAATATAATTTCTGTCCAAGAGAGGTTAGACTTGGATATTTCCATGTTAACTGCAAGCATAACGCCAATTGTTGATTATAATGCTTAGTCACTGGCACAAATTCAGACTCCACTAATTAGACAGTGGCACTATCACACTAAATAGAATTTTAAAAATTAAATGAAACTGCCTAGATTCATCATAAAGTGAATTTCATACATGGGAAACCTGTGCTTAAGTTCAAATGGACAACGTTATAACTGTAGTGAGTGCACCTGTGTCACTTCCAGACAAAACCTCACAGCAACGTTCAAAACCCAAACCTCCACAGAAAGCATAATATCATATAAATAAAAAGCTACAACACAAACCAAGTAGTTATTATGCTATATACAATCAAAAGCTTTTTCTTAGTGGGAGAGGCAGAAAGGGATGTATAGCAGTTGACTAATTTTCATCCAGCTAATCTGAGTTTATCAATCTCCAGACTTCAGCAATCTCTGACCTTGTGATGGATACCAAAGACTGTACCTGAGACCTCACAGAACATTAAGAGATGAGAAGAACCTTAGGTCTCCCCAGCTGACCTCCCATTTTTGACCTGGACTTGATCTAGGTCCCCACTACCCCTCCTTAAGCCTACTTCATGGCTTCTCAGTAATCCACCCCTCATTTTCCTATCTACTCAGTCTAACTCCCTCATACAATTATAAGTCTCATATCTTTTTCTTCTTATTTAAATTTCTCTATCTCATCTTTCCCTTTTTTGGTTGGATTTTCTGCTCCTAGAACAGTCAGATGCTGCTTCCCTGATTTCTGATCTAGACTATAGCACTGTATTCAAAATGACCACTCCTCCACCAGTGCCCCAGCCACAGTCTGGCCTCTGTTCCCCAGCCCACTGTGGCCTGCCCAGGGTGGCCATGCTTGTGAGCACAGCTGCCACTTCCAAATATTGCAGAGATGCTACTGCATCCCTCCTGTGGTTGTCGATTTACCACCTAAAAGCTCAAAAAACTTACTCTTCTTGACTTCTCTGTGAAAACGGATCTGGGACCTTGAAATATTTTTCCTTTTCTGGTTGGCACTAAAGTTTTGTCAGTAGCGGGCACTGGACAGACCCCGAAGGAGGAAAGAGTTCTGCTTTCTGGTTCTGGGTCGTTCAACTGACTGAGCTCCCGCAGCACTGGAGGCTGCTCAGGGTTTCTCTAGCTTCCGCCTGAGTTCTTCTAGTAACTTAATAGTCCTGCCCTTTAAGAAGTAGTCTATTCACTGGTGAATAGCAGAATATTTTCAAATAGTCTCTTAACTCATCTGAATTCTGCCTATCTATTCTGCCCAATCTTAGGAGTGATATCCTTGCTCTGAAGCAACACAGAATGACAACTTTCTTTCACATGGTACCTTCTCTGATATTTGAAAACACGTATTTTGCCTCTTCTTTGCCTTCTTTTCACCAGATTAAAAAATATTCTTCCACTTTAATCATCTCCTATATAAATCCTCAACATCTTAATTGCCTTCTGGATTCACCTCCCTCCCCACCAGCTTGTCAAAGTCGCTTCTAAAGTACTGACCCAGTGACAATCCTGATACCATGTGATGGAACTATCGCTTGGTTTGATCAGGAGGCTGCACCTCCCTTCAATCAGTCAGGAGCCATACTGGTGTTCTGAAAATCCAGCGTTCTCAGGGGGCTTGTAGGTCAACTGAAACTCCTATATTCTTTGCACATAATTAACTTCCAAACTAGGATTTTACTCATCCTACACCTTTTTACTCATTGGGAAGCTCTGCCTTCTCCTAGCATTGCTCGATTGGTTTTCTTCTGCTACTCTTACGGCAATGATGCTACGTGCTTATTACCAAGGCCAGATTAATCTGCTGCAGTATGGGAAGAACATAATAAATCTCCAGAAGGAGACAATTCCATGGCACCTAGCATGATCTCTTATGTTTTGACATTGTCAGGCCAGGCACAGGCACAGTTCATAATGTCATAGTACATTCATATCAGTGATAATACCATATATTTCCAATTATATATATTTCATATTATATATATATTAATATATATGAGCCCTTTGGACAACTTTTATTAAGACTTTTACTAAAGCATTATTAATGTTTCATGAACAATTATATGTCGTATTCAAGTTCAAGGATTGTATTTATCGCAATCTGGCCATTTCATTATATAAAACAATAAGTATACTAAAGTACATGAAAAGCACTGAAAGGAAAACATTTCTAGTATCTCAAAGTCAATCAAAGTTATGTATTTCGGACTGATCAACAGTGATATCCGAGCCTGGCAAATTAAAATTAAAAAGTCTGTGTATAAGCCAAAAGGATGTAATTTTTTAAAATTTTATTTATTTTAATTGTTTCAAGTATACAGTACATTGGTTAGGCATCTATATAGTTCATAAAATGATCTCCCAATTGCTCCCTCCCTCCCTTGACCCTCCACCTAGCCAACATATTAATGCTAATTGCATTCCCTATGCCGTGCTTGCTTCCCATCCCCGTGACCATCTATCAATTACTAATTTGTACTTCTTTAACCCTTCACTCATCCCGTTCTCCCAGTCCCCCAACACCCCTTCCCTCTGTCCGTCACCAAATTGTGCACTATATTTGTGAGTCTGTTTTTGATTAGATTGTTTTTTTTGTTCCTTAGATTCTGCATGTAAGTGAAATCAGATGGTATTTATCTGTCTGACTTATTTCACTCAGCATAACAAAAGAATGTAATTAAGTAAATAATGTGATGCTTAGACACTATACAAGATCATATTAATACACCACTTTCTGAATATGGCCTGATCTACTGTAGATTGGTTTCAGTATTGTTATATACTAAGGCACTAATTTTCCTAAGATGCAGTTAGTTAGCACCTTTCAAGCACCCTAAGTTTTCCTCTTTTTTTTAAGGCCACATTTATAATGGGCTAGCTTACAAAATGCCACTAAATTCATAGACTAGCTATGCATGATATTTTTTTAAGTTTTACTTTGCTCCTTTGTCTATTAATCACCACAACTGCTCTATAGGAAATTCTTCCCTAAAACTGTATTGTCAGCATCTTCTCTCAACTATACTTCTTTTTCTTCCCTATCAGGTGTCACTGCATAAACTTGAATTCTGGCTTCAAATTCTAATTGAAGCATTAGAGTTCTCCTTCTTCCTTAGCTTAGAGTTCACAGGTGAGACTACACCCCTTCCTGTTAAGTTATACCCCGGAGGGCAGCTTATAATGAACCTAACAAGGTGTCAAATGTTCCTACTCCTGCCCAAATTGAAAATGCTGCATTTCCACCATTTATTTCCCAGGGAGAAATAATGTTTTCTTGTGTCCTAATATCTACTGCTGAGGAACACATATAAATGAAGCTCAGTGGAGCCTTGGAAATTCAGTACCCACCAAAAAGCAAAACTGTCCTGTTTCTGGCCAAAGAGACTGTAGGAGAAACAGCTAAATTCCACTAAAACCCATTCTCCCTTTGTCAAATTTTAGCTGGAATGTGGCTTCCAGCTAAGACTCTCTCAGCCGCTTTGCAGCTAAATGGGCCATCTGACATATTCAATAAAATATGCAATGGAACAGGAACACATCTCCAGGCGTAACCCCTAACACCCTGCAAGCCTAAAAAAAAAATATTCTATGCTATTTTGACTTTGGAAGCCATGTGTTGAAGATGACTGAGGAACTAATCAGCTTAGGTCCCTGAAGGAATGTGTCGAACAGAGCTACTGCTGACCTGAAAAGCTCACCTCGGAACCACTTCCCAGAAAAACATGGCTTTAAAGAATATGGAAGTTTAATTATTGTTAGGTCTTTTGTTTCAGTGACATAGCTTACTCTAACCAACAGAAATGGAAAATTTCATTTTAAAAAAGTTTTGTAAGAGTTTATTTGAGCCAAACTGGCAACATATGCCGGGGAGCAAGATCACAAATGCTCCCAGAAAATTCATTTTTTAACAAAAAGTTCGGGGAAGGAAAAAGGAGTAAAAACATATATACATTAAGTTCTAATTCCAGGTTCAGATGAAAGACGAATGATACCATGGTTTAATGACAATTCCAGAGAAATAAACCTACGGCAATAAGTGCCCATGCCAGTGCGCTGCCTCTCGAACATTCTTTAGGCAAGTCTTCACCTTTACACCCGCGTCATGTCACTTTTCCCATAACAGAACTCACTACGGGATTCTGACTCCTCCTCTGACTTCAGGAAGCAACTCATGTTCTTAGTCCAGCCTTCCCATCCTCTTCACTCATTTTACCAGGTACCATGGCCCCACAGTGAGGTACAACTCGGTTTGCGGAAATCTCTACACATTTTTATATTCTTCGTCTTGTCTTTGCATTGCGCCAGTTCCTGTTATTCCAGTTCCATGTATGATAACCATGACTTTGTGATTAGTCTTTACTAGCATGCTCACTTCTCATCCTACCGTATGTACACTGGATTGCCAGGTCCGGATTCATCTTCCAGAACAGATCTATCTATTACTATTGCCAAAATCTTGGTACAGAGTCTACAGACTAGGGGTTGGCAAACTACCACCTATGGGCCAAATCCGGCTTACTGCCATTTTTGTTAATCAAGTTTCTAGGAATATAGTCACTCCTATTTATTTATGTATTGCCTATAACTGCTTTAGGACTACAATAGTACAGGTGAGTAGTAGTGACAGAGACCACAGACTGCAAAGCCTAACATGTTTACTATCTGGAGCATCTGGTCTAGTCCAACATTCTCTCTCATAAAGACACTGGCAACTGTATTCTTATGCCTCATTCATTTACACTACTTCAAGCACCTGTACTGGCAGAATAAGAAACACTAAGACATAATATGCTGCAAAATGTAAAAGACATAAAAGACCTGCTCTTTAGGAGTTACGATGTACAGAGAAAGAGAATACTCATGGAGGAGGCAGGCATGCTGGTAAGATAGAAACACAAAAAGTCCAAATAAGGAGTAAAATGAACGAACTATAGGCAGACATAGGAAGGAAAGAACATTTCTATCTAGTAATCAGGAAAGGGTAAAAGTGGTAAAGTCAAAACTAGACGTTAACTGGGAATAAAATGGGTGGGTGACAGATGGAGATAGTACAAGGTAAACTGCTTTGCTCTATAAAACACATTACATCTATGTATTGGTTATCGTTCTATTTAGAGTTTATGCACGTGGCTTCTGAGAACCTCCCATAGCAGCCACCTCATCATGTCTCTGCTCTTCTGCTTTAAGCTCTATTCAGAGACTTCTGGTTGGGCTGGTCCTTCACTGGACTAAACGAGGCAAAAGCCAAGCCGCTTTAACAAAGAGACCTAAAAAGACATGGGACTCAAACAAGATATGTGTTTGTTTTTCTAGTGGGTAGGCAGTTGAGGGTGAATAAGATGACATTAAGGTCATCCAGGGATCCAGGGCCCTTCTATCTAGTCATTCCACCATCATCTAGAGAATTATATACCTCTGCAGGGTCCAGGCTGGCTCACCCTTTCCGCACATGCGTTCCAGCCCATGGGAGGGAGAAAGGGTAGAAGAGAGAAATCAGTTTCCTAATTAAGGGTGTAAACTACAAGTTGCACTTCCATATCATGTAGGATATCCAGAACTTGGTCACATGCTGGCTGTAAAGAAGGCTGAAGAATATAGCATTTAGGAATGATCCAATCCACTAAAGCCAGAGTGGCAATATTAATTATGCCTGAGAAATAGGCTATGAAGTAATAGGATTTCATGTATTTTTCAACATAATCCATCCCCAATCTAATTTGTTAATGTAGTGTTTCCCAAACTGTATTCCATGGACCACTATTCTAGGAAAAGTTATTAAGAATGCTGCAGAATTAAAAGAGGTCTGTGATCTACCTTTTTCTCACTCTCAGATTGTCCCAATGCCCATTAACAATGTAAAGTTCCCAAAAGTTTGTAGGAAAAGAACCCATTTAACTTGGTATGGCTTAGCTCAGAATTCTTCAAACTTATAAGAACAGATAATTTGTTTTTTCTGGAAACAATGCTCTGCAGGATGCAGTTTGTGACAGAGTTTAATTCGATAAAAATAACTCCTGTAAGATTTTAATATGATGTCTAAAACTCTAATCCAAGTCAGATCAAGGACCACGCCTCACAGTATAGAATACTTCCTGTAGCCGGATCACAGTTCTTACTAAACCCCGCAAACCCCTTTTAGACTCCACTCTCTGTGCTTATGCCCATTCTTCCCACTCACATATGTCTGCTAAACCCTTAGCCTGCTTTCAGAGCTCACGGGAAATCTCATCTCTTCTCATATTTTCAATATCTAATAATGTTCCTTCTCTGAATTTTTTTTAGTATATATAGTCTCCAATACTTGTTTGACCCTCATGAACCAACTGACAAACCACCAAAACTCCTTCACTGACATCTCAGGGCTTAGGGGCAAGGAAAATACAGGCAATTAACTTGCTTACCTTGGTTTCACTAATAACAAATAATCACACACTAGGACTTAGCTGTGAAAGACTAAAAGCGTGAGAAGTGGCATCTACGTGTCAAAGTAGACCAACCTAACCAGGATAGGGGAAAGAGAAGCCAAACTTTCAGTGAAAACATTCTTAGAAATCAAGCCAGAACCAGCTCTTGGGGTTAGGGAGAATGGTAGCAGCACAAGTAGTAGCAAAGGCTCAGGTAGCAGCTGGACCCTCCATTACCATCCTGCTTATCCATTCTGTCCCCAAAGTCCAAAAATATTGGCATAATGGCTACGGTCCCTGCATGAACCTTCTAGATTTATATAAAGTCCCTACTCATACTCAAGGACTTCAGATTTTAGGCTATGTAAGTAAATAGATAAATGGCGACCTCTGTATAGGGTAACCTACCCAATATTTGAACATTCAATAGTATTCAACACATTTTGCTGTGCACATTTAAGGGCCTCCCTTAACCATTTCCCAAGTACTGGAGAACCAATGGGTGATCATTTCACTCACGGCCACTCCATGCTCCAAAAGAGTGTGCCCCACTTCTGGATGGTAATAGAGGCATTATTACAGTAAAACACCTGTGTGTTTCCTAATATAAAACTTTATATTCCTTTTTTGAGGGTTATTTTCCAAAAAGTTAATTTTATATTTTGCCCTGCAGTTGTATCTTACAAATAAACATTTTTAGAATCGACTTTTAATGTTCTAAATAATTTAAGTTTTAATGATTAAGCTTTTAGTACTAACATGAATAACTTTTGGCAATACAAAATAGCACTTCACAAATCAAAAACCAATATGATCTGAGAATCTCATTTACAGAAGTCTTTGTCTGCAGAGACAAATGCTTCTGTTCCCACAGGTGAGCAATCATCCTAAATCAACACCACACTTTAAAATAGCCAAGAAAATACTCATCCAACAGGCTGTCCTTACAGAACTTGTTTCATTAAACTATGTTAATAATGTCTTCTAAAAATCCTGATGTGGAAGTAAAGCAATTAACCAAAACATGATATAAGACTACTGCTTTCTTTTAATAGAAAATACAGTATTCAATTATTCATGGCTCATGTCACAAAAAGTAGATAAGAATGCTTCAGGTGATTCCTTGGCTAGATTAAGAGGAGAAGAAATTGAGACGCTAAGACCTGAGGGAATACACCATTAAGGAAGTCTGTATAATATCTGGTTTTTAATCATCCATTCATTCATTCCTCTACCCAACCAGCATCTATTATTTAGCTACTGTGGCAGGGAAGAGGCAATCAGAGATAAGGAAAAATAGTTCTGACCAGAGTGCTGACAGAATCCAGGTAGGAAAATCATATGAGCACAACTAACTACAATGCGTGGTAGAATGAGGTGAGTGTTGTAAGTGCTGTGGCAGTGAGAAAGTGTATAATTAATTCTGCTGACAGAGATCTAGAGAGACCTCATAAAAACTGGGGTGGAGTGGGGTGAGGTGGGTGGGTATTGGAACTCAGCCTTGGAACAAGAACAGAATTCAAGGGGGAAACGGAAGGGAGGCATCGATGCCTGGGAACAGCATAAATAAGAGAAAGGGTGAAAACACACGACCAGCCACAAGGAGAGGTATTAGTCCAGCATGGCTGAGTGGGACGCAGAAGGCAGGAAACAGAAAATGGGACTGGAGGGACGAGGCCAGAGCATGATTTCTGGATCAACTGTACCTTGTTTTAAAGCTCGCTTACCTTGGTTTCACTAATAACAAACCCATAACAGGATATTTACAAGGTCAAAAGAAACCATACTTTCTCTTGAAAAGTGAAAATTGTTTTATTATTCATTATCTGAAACATTCCCAAAGCAGAATTGCAGAAATGAGTTATCAGACTACAAAATGTTACAAAAAAATATCCTCCAGCAAAGGCCTAGAAAGCCAATGCTATGCTGATGTGTTTGCAAAACATTTTCTAAAACAAAATTATTTTCCAGGTTTATGGTCACATTATTGTCAGTCTCTTTTATAAAAAATACATGCTTGTATTCTAGCTCCATTATTGCCAGAAAGAGCAGTAACTTATCAACACCTTTTAAAATTCCTCGAATATCCTACTCAGCCTATCAGGGAAGTACATATGCCAAAAACAAACAAGATGTTTAGCAAAAAAGACAGCCACAGATGAACGAACACACACACACACGCACACACGTTCGTGCACGCGTCAGAAAAACAACAAAGATTTGTCAAAAAGAATGATATCTTCTTTCCTCCTCCAATCAGGTTCAGGGCATCTATTATTTACTGTTATGCCTAAGAGGCTGAAAATAAGCTAATTCATCTTTAGGTCTTAGAAATGTGATTTGAGTACTGCATTCATTATAAAACCACTCCTATCACAGCCAGATAATTGAGAGTTCCCACTAGAGCTGAATATAATAGGATTACCACCTTTGCCTACAGCAGTTGTACAAACCAAACCACCTAATCAATCTAGTAACTATAAGACCCTCCTGCAGAACTCACACTTCGGGATGACCCTTACCAGTCTCCAAGACTTTGAAGATTTCCTCTCTAAAGTTTGACACAATAAAGCTTTGCACACCTGTCGGTTTCTTGACATGAGGTTTAATGTTTTGTCACTTTTGGTTTCTGTTCGCAGGCTATAAAAATTTCAATTCTAGCTCTGTCTCTTGCCTCTCTTTTCACTGTTCCGTATTTCTTGCCCTTAGATTTATTCCGAGAAATTCTCTTCAGTGGACTTTGTTTATAGTGCAGATTTCAGACATCGTTTCTCACCAATACCGTGACTTCTAGACAGAAATCTAATTACACCCCCTAAACCCCCCAAAGAGCTGCCAAAGGGAAGTCTGGACTGCAGTGCTTTTTATTCCCCTTATGATTAACCTGTAAACTAAGGTAAAAAAAATAACTTAAAATCAAATAACACCACTTATGATTTAATGAAATAGGAAAATCTCAGAATAAAGAGATTTACAGGCCTTGGTAGTTGACCCAAACTATATTTTAACTCAGGTGGGGATACCAGAGAAAGCAAAGACACAGGAAGATTTAGGGGTGGCTCCATGGTGTAGTGGTTAGCACATCCGCTTTACACGCAGAAGGTCCTGGGTTCGCGCCCCAGGTGAAACCATGGTCCAGGCCCTGGGTACATGCAGCGAGCGTGTGGGAGGAGACGCCCTGCCTTCAGAGATCCAGTTCTTAAGGGGAGACTCAACATCCATAGGTCAGAGGTGGAAGGAGGGGTGGGGGAGAAACAGTAAGATTTAGGCCAAGTGAGGATAGTAAAAAAAAAAGAGAGAAGTGTGAACGACTTCAATGCCACCATATTTGTTTCAGAGAGACAGCAAGAGAATTAATCTTATAGCAACTCCATTCAATACAATCAATATCTCTTTCTCTGGGAAAACACCAAGGAAACTGCTTGAACAAGAAAGAGATTGGTTTGCCACACTTTGACATGTAACTGCTTAGAATATACTGGTTCGCGCTCCAAAGAACTGATTTTTAAAATTTCTTAAAATCTTATTTGTCACTTTTTCCCATTAAAACATGATCACAGAAAAATGGATGATGACATGAATGGAGGGAAAAATGAAGGCAGAGAAGACGAAACCAGGATGCATGTCATAAGGTCTTTCACATGTTAGAAGATGAGTCTAAAATTTGACTCCTAAGCTTTCTGGCACAAGTACAGAGGAAGGCCACCACTGGCTGTCACTTCACTGTCTAGACAATAAAACCCGCATCTGCTCAGGAGAAACTCAACAATTCTAATACTAGACAGCAATTTCTCCCATGGGTCCTTTTAAAAGTCACCTTTTAATTGACTACCATGTTTCACAGGGCTGTTTCTTAGAAGGTATGCCAACGTGGAAAATTCAGTGAAAACATTTGGTTGGGAGATCTGATACTATGCAGTCTATGTAAACAACTCAGAGAACAGAGAGTGGTAAGTGTTCTATTTTACCACATTAATACTGTGGTAAATTAAACAGGATCAAAAAAGAAGATACTTCTAAAATATGTCTGAGATAATGCTGTTTTATTATCCATTGGTTTATAGCCTGTAGGTTAGCTCAAGATGTCTTTTATATAATGGTTTTAGGGTTCTAATGCCAAATATTTTTGCATAAGCAACATTTCACAGATGAAAACACTGGTAATGACAGAATGAAGTTTTAGTGCAAGACTTAATCTATTCTGTTATGACATGTTCATCCTATCAAGTAAATTTCAATTTCTTTTGAAAGGGAAACATTACTATGACCACTAGGTAAAACTGCCATTCTACTGACTGCCTAAGATCATAAAAGAGAGGATTTTTCAACTATTAAGGCAACCATCTGACACTGATAATATTTTATTCAATGGTATACTTATATCCCCTGGTAAAATAACAAAATGGTAATTTCAGAGGTGGAAAGCGCTTACAGGACCAATCAAACAAGTTCCTTTGTTTTGAAAAGGGGATAAAACAGGCCCAAATAGACTGAATGACTTGATTAAGTTCTCAGAGATAAGTGGGGGCAGGGCCAATTCAGCACTCAGATGTCCCAAGTGCCTAACACCAACTATTTCTATTCTACGATGTAAACACATTTAGTTTATATAACTATGACATCAACCAATATTAGCCTTAGGTTTTCTACCTCAGTTTCATAGGTACCTTAATAAACAAATGTTTATCTGCCAAGATACAAAATGATTTTCTAACTTAGAGTTGGCTGTAAAACAACACTAATACTGTTAAACTGCAATAAACAGTAAAATCTAAAACAAAACAAAAAACCCAATACCTAAGTGCTAGGTGGATGGCAATGTTTAATATTTAATAGACAAACCTGTCTGGAATTACTTTGAGACCACGGCATCAATGTCTTTTCTATAGTATAAGTAAAATCACCAACCATACAACCAATCGCTCTCCTCAGGAGACAATACAATACGCCAATTACACACACAAGGTAGGATGGCAAGAAAATGTCAAACAAGAATGACATGTTTATGACATTCAAAAGATGAAAACAATTTCAAAATTAAAATTTGGTGATGGGATTAAAATAGGTACATGCTTTGTTTCTAGAAGTTACAAAAAGCACACTCAATATTCTCTGCAAAGTATATTTTTGATTTTTTCAAGTTTTAAACATAGCTTACGTAGAGACTCAAATGCTATACTGGGGACTTGAAACTGTATCAGAGAGTTTCTCAAACTACACAGCAAAAACACTGAAATTAAGAAAGACACAGTTAGGCCAGGGCTTTCTGTTTAGAGATAATAATTAGTGATAATTGTTTAGAGGTACCATAATCACTCAAAGCTGAGTCCTTGAGTATGGAGAGACCAGCCAGAGCCACAGATTGCCTTGACGACCGCTCAGCCAGTGCGGACAAGTAGAGATGCTGCCACTAGAACGTGACCATGGATACCAGGCCAGCCTTGACCAAAAGTAATACAATATGCTCCTTCTTTCTTATGCTTCTGTAAAATGTGTTCTTTAAAACGCAATTCTGCTATACTAAACATATCCATTTCGACAAACTTTTTTCCTCCCATAAAACATTGCTGGACAATTATTCATCTACCACATGAAGGATGAGAATTATATATTTTTCAAAGTTACTAGATTCCTATAAGGCACACTCATAATTTCAGAAAAGGCCAAATATAATTAGGAATACCCACGTGAGACACAATAAATGACAAGTCCTTGCAAGCTGGTCTTCTCCCTGCTGTTTCTTCCCTCTGCTGTTTGCATAGGCTCGAGGGTGTCTGAATGTTTGTGGCAAAAATATGTAGAAATAATACTTGTCTTTAGCCATAGGACTTTTCATATCAAGTGGGGCAACCACAAAACAGTGAGACTTGAGAATGAAAAATATCCCTACAGACAGCTAATTCGATTTGCAGGATATAGTTTAGTAGTCCTAGCTAAAACTCCTCGGCAGCCAAGATATTTCTGTCCATTTCTTTGTGGTATAATTTCAAGGAGGCATATAAAGAAGCAAATTCACAGGCTTGTCTTCAGTCCTTTAGGGGTCTTTTATCAGACAAATAAAATAATGGAAGCATTTCCACTTCTAAAGTTCAGCAAACTGACTTAATTGCATGGGCAGTCAAGACTTAAAATCTGCAAATTCAAAACAGTCATATGTAAGGCTTCATAAAATGATTATCTGTTCCCCTACGATTAGGCATAATAAGCCCCACTGTATCATTTTCTACCTTTTCTAAAAGAGCATCCACATTCCTTCTAGGGCATGCAAAGGCACTACCCTAGATAACATCAGGTGGTAAATCTGGAGCAAAGGACTTAGAGATGCTCACTTGAGAAAGGGCAGCCCAGTCCTGGGATCCATAAAACTTCTACTCAAAATGTTAAATGGAGTTAATTAAAAAAAAACAAAACTGAATCATTCATTTATGTTTAAATGGTGTATGGTGAAGGGGGTTCCCTGTATTGAGTTGTTTTCTGTCTAGTGCTACACTTATAATAAAAGTACAGTTTACAAAGTGGAAAAAGTGCCTATCTTTCCAATTACTCTATTAAATCTACCATTTTACATTTTAGGAGTTTGCCCTTTCTCCTAGGTATTAGTAACATAATGTCCTTACTCATTCTCTTAACATTCAGGGAAGGCATTTAGAAAATGCATTTAAATATTTTCTGCATTAATCCAAACTGAAGCCCTGAGATAGCTGGAGGAAAAAATAAACAGGAAGTGAAAGTGACAAGATAATGGCATTGCTTACTTTCTACTTTTCTTTAAAACTGCACAGCTAAAAGATAAAAAATATTTTTCTCTTTACAATCCGAAACTAAATCTAGTGGGGAGCTGGGTTGGGGGCAAACTAAAACTCAGAAACGACGCCTTTCGGAACCACACACCTGCAACGCTCTTTTTAAAAAGTTGTCTTTCCTAGCAGCTGAGAATGTGCTCCTGGGCTCCTGTCAAGCTCCAGCGCAGTCCCAGTCACACGCAGCACTTTCCCCTGCACATCCACGCTCCTCCTTCCTTCAAGCAACGGTTCCACGAAGACCACTGTACCCTGTGTCAGGCCAACTGTTACTCAAGCACACGGTCATGATTCACCCGGCTCTAAACTCCCTGGGCGACGCGGCCGGGCGCGGAGAAACCGCCTTCCGGAGTATTTTGCTGCTCCCCGGCCGCAGCCCCGGGGTCCCCGCACCCCAACCTAGCCCGGGTGATGGCCAGCGGGTCTCCCCGCCCCTGGCCTCTCCCGTCATCGGCTCCAGCCCCATGTCTGCGGCCTGGCGACCACTGTCGGGTCCTCCCGCGAGCAGAAAAGAAGTGAACTTCAAGTCCATTCGGCTTCCCTTCCGCCGAAGTGTCCCCTGCAAACTTTTCCAGCTGCCGTCCCTGGCGCCGGGGCCCCCGCTCGCGCACCGGCTGTCTTACCTGGGGCATCGGCGGCCGCGCTCGGCCCAAGATGCTGGGGGTCGGCATCCGCCGCGGGCGCCACGGCCCGGGGCCCTTCAAGAGCATCATTGTGCGGCGAGGGGTCCCGCACCGTCCGCAGGCCTGGTCAGCGCGGGGGCTGCGGCGCGCTCGCCCTGGGCGCCCCGACTGGCTCGGCGCCGCCCGCCGCCCGCCTCCCCGCTGGGCGGGCTGGCGGAGGGTGTGTCCCCTTTCCACTTCTCGTCTGTGCACACACTCCAGCGCGAGGCTGTTTTCCTTCCTCCGACCAAAAAAAAAAAAAAGACAGAGAATGAGAGAAGGAGGGTGAGCGAAGCGCCCTCCGCCCCTCAGATTTCGAGGGCGGCGCGCTGCCCCGCGGCCTCCCCACTGGCGGATGCCCCTCTGGGTTGAGCGACAGCGGGCCACCGGCACCTGGAGGGCTCCAGAGTCGGACCTCGCCGTTGATTCCGGGCACTTGGTGCTCTAAGAGCAGCCTTCTCCATTCCACCCCACGGGGCAGGGGCGTAGGGGAAGCGGAAAGGGGCCTCAGGGATCTCTATGGAAGTTGGGCTCCCGGTCAGGGCGAAAAAGAGGGGGAGAAGCGGGTCGGCAGAGGCGCCCGCTCCAAGTTGGCTCCGAGGTTGTGCTAGGGCTGCGGTGGCCGGGCCTCTTGCTCGTAAGCTGGGGGTCCACCAGCTCCAGGCCCGGCTCCGCAGGAGGTCGGCTACTCACCAGATGGTGGCCCACCTGGAGCTCCTGGGGATAATCTCTCCACAGCCGCACTGGCTTCTCTTTTGAAGCACGCTTTTCATTGAAGAGGCTAAGGAAGTGGAATTTAATCTTCCCAACAACTGGAAAAATCCAGTGGGTTTTTTTGGTATATTTTTTGTTTATAAAAACGAACAAACCATTTAAGAGCAACCTAATCCAACCTTTCATGCAACCTACAATAGAGTTGTTAGGTAGAACACAGGATGCCCGGTTAAATTTGAATTTCAGATAACTAATAATTTTTTTAGTGTATGTCCCAATTATTGCATGAGATCACACTTATTATTTTTTAAAAATATGAAATATTTGGAATAAACGTACTAAATTATTTGTTGTTTAACTGTAGTTCAAATTTAACCGGGCATCCCGTATTTTTACTAAATCTGCAAGAGGCTTGAGTTAATGAAGCAAAGCTGGCAATGCAACAAGTTGCAAATCTCTCCTGATGATCTTTCCTTACTGAAAAAAAGATGGAGGTTTCTATATAGCAAAAACTTAGTCACCATCAAAGTGAGAATGTGGTTAACTAGCATCTGCATTTCAAAATACAATTGCCCTTGACAGAGTGATGTTAAACATTAAGTCTACATGAGAAGGTAATTTACATGAGTCCATTCCTTATATTACCTACCTAGTGCTCCAAATGAAAGGAGTATGAGTACAGATATTTTTTTGAGATATTGATTTCATTTCCTTTGAATATATACCCAGCAGTGGGATTGCTGGATCTATGGTAGATATACTTTTAATATTTCAAAGAACCTCTACAGTGTTTTCCACATGGCTGCAGCAATTTGCAGTCCCACCAACAGTGCACAAGGGTTCCCTTTCCTCTAAATAGCCAAGGTAAGGACACAGCCTAAGTATCTATTGAAAGATTAATAGATAAGGAAAATATGACATGTAACCATATGTTTATTATGTTATATATGCTCTATTACGTATTATACGTTATTCTATGTATGCATACATCATGGAATATTATTCAGCCATAAAAAGAAAGAAGTCCTGCCATTTGTGACAATATGGATGAACCCAGAGGACATTACACTAAGTGAAATAAGACAGAGAAAGATAAATATTATATGATCTCACTTTTATGTGGAATCTAAAAAAGTCAGACTCAATAGAACCAGAGAGTATGATGGTGGTTGCCAGGGGTTGGAAGGAGGAGAAAATGGGGAAAGATTGGTCAAAAGGTATAAACTTTCAGTTATAAGATGAATAAGTTCTGGGGAATCTAAGGTAGAGCATGATGGCTATAGTTAAGACTGTAATATATGCTTGAAATTTGCTAAAAGAGTAGATCTTAATTGTACTTTCCAGACCAAAAAAAAAAAGTAACTATGTGAGGTGATGTATGTGCTAATTAACTTAATTGTGGTAATCATTCATAACGTATACATATATCAAGCCATCACATTGTACACTTTAAATATATACACGTTTTATTTCTCAAGGGGGAAGAAAGCTGTTTTATTACCAGGGAAATGAAGAAGAGAAAATGTCCATTTTGGAGCACAGAATCTGCCCCTACACATCACTGAGATACTTTTTTTTTAATGACATTTTTTGGTTACATTACGTTTAATTGCCTTTTCATAGTACAACAGTTTAATAACATTTTCTTATAGAGAGAATAGAAAAGATAACTGTCTTTTCTGTGGCATGTTGATTTGTTTTATATCACTGATAGTTTAGAAAAGTGTCTCTAAGCTTTATAACTCATTATTGGTAATGGTACGTCAGTTCTTATGATTGCTTCATATATGAGTCGTAATATTTGAAAGAATATTCTATAGACTAGCTTCTGAGCCCATTCATTTCAAATGTCATTTCTTTTTCACTAGCCACATACTTCTGGTAACCTGGCACTGTAAGACACACTCCTTCCTCAGTACAACCTCCAGCCCTGTAATTTTGGATCACAGCACTGGGTAAGTGTCTAGTAGGTGATAGGAGTATTCTTGGAAGCCATTACTACATAAGCATAGTTAGCAATAATTTAATACGTGAAAATGATAGTAAGCCACATAAATGTATCTCCAACTTAATATACTCTTTGCTGGATCTTGAAAATGGCCATGGCTACCTACCTGACACATGGGAGTATGTTGCAGAGGGGAGGTTGCAGAAGAGAGACCGTGGTCTTAATTGATTCCACTTAAAATATCTTACGCTTAGAAATATTACAAAAACATAACATAAAGTGAACACATTGCTAGGGACACCCCTCCATGTGCCTTGGAAGAGGCTTGTGCAAGTGGAGAGCCCCGAAGCTTCAGCTAAATCAACTTTGCTGACACCTAAGTCCTCAATAAATGTTATTTTTATTACTTTAAATCATTCCATAGCACTTAGTCCCTGCCCATTTTGTAGTGCATATCGCATTTTGTTTCTTTGCACTCACGTCTGGCTCTCTAGCTAGATTATAAATGCAGGGCAGGTGCTTGGCTTTATTAATCTTTGTATTGGAGTGCCAAGCATAGTACCTGCTTTAAATTAGAGACTCAGTCAACAATTACTAAATGAAATTATGCTAATTTAAGTTGCAAGAACAATTTAAAACAAATGTGACTGAGAAAAAGTCCAGAAGCTCTGGATACAGATAGACAATGTGCGAAGACAGGAAGTGCTAGTGTCAAGTGCTCTAGGACAAGGATCAGAGAGCTCAGGACCCAAGAGAAATGCAAAATAAGTACAAGAAAGGCTTTCAAAACAACTAGTGTGATTTCATTTGTAAAAGATGTCCAGAAAAGGCAAATCTGTAGAGATATAAAGTAGACTAGTAGTTGCCTGGGGCTGGAGGTGGAATTAGGAGTTCAGCAAATGTGACGGAAATGTCCTCAGTTGGATTGTGCTGATTATTGCATAAGTCTGTAAATTTGCTAAAAAATCATTTGATTGGACACTTTAAATTAGTGAAATTTATGGTATGCAAATTATACCTCAATAAAGCTGTTTAAATTTTTCCCTGAAAAGGAAGCAGATTCAAATGTGCAAAGGCTGTATATGAGTACAAATGTACATATTTCAAATGTATAATATGCAAGTAGTATTTATGAACTAGTTCATGTTGGGTAATTATTCGGTTGTACCAGGGTTTTCACACATTGTGGTAAAGTTTGTCGAGCATCAAAAAGACCTATGTGGGCCACTGTGTGAGCGTTCTCAGTAAGTGCTTTCCATATTCAGTGGCCAGAGGTTCCCTCACAGCAGTTTGCTAACGCTCAAGTTACTGACCCTCAAGTTACTAGAAGTATGAGACTAGTGAAAAAGAAATGATGTTTGAAATTAATGGACTCAGAAGATAGTCTGTGGAATATTCTTCCAAATATTACAGCTCATATATAAAAAACATTTGATGGAAGTTTTCTCAAATTTAAAAATAATCATAAAGATTGACATGACTTGTTGGGTAGCTAGTCAGACATGAGTGACGGGAACAAAGGAATAGAGGCTCAGCCTAAAGATGTCCCAGAGAACACCCTATTGGTAGTCAAAGAATCCCTCCTGCATCCCCAGAGACACAGGACAGGAAGGCCATAATCTATAGCTGGTTTAATCTGGCCACAGACACCTGCTCAGAAGGTACTACCCTAATCTGTCCATAATCTAATGCTCATTATACTCTCATTATACTACTATGTTTATACCTGGAAGTTCATAAATCTACTTATAACAGATTGAATTATGGGTAAGTACACGTGTAGTAGGCAAAGTGTTATATAGCAGCCAACTGTCAATCAAGGTAACCTCACGTACAGTCATCCAGGACCTCCCATTATGGCCCAAATAAAAACAGATCTTCTCACTTCTACGTTGTTACAGCTCTCCTGGCTGAAAACCCGCTCCTCCCTTGGGGTGTACTCTGTCTTATCTTTTCACCTCTCAAATTCCATAGGCTGCAGCCTTCTTTAGCATGGCTCATCTCTTTCTAAAATGTACTTTCAATAAATCTTATTTTTTCTAAATCTTGACAACCTGTAATTCTTGGCTGCATCGGCGGGGAAGAATCAAGAGACAACACCCAGCACCACCGTCCTCTGCTCACATGCCGCTGGGGCAATGTGGGATTTCACATCACCTCAAGCGGAAACATTACCAACAGCAAGTTGAAAGTCAAGAGACACTTTTCTATGATATAAAACAAATCAATCATGCTAGGGAGAAGACAATTATCTTTTCTATTCTCTCTGTAGAAAGTATTATAAAACTGTTGTCTGATGAAAAGGCAGTTGAAGGGAATATAGCTAAGAAACTGTCAGGAAAAAAAGTATCACAATGATGTGTAGGGGCAACCAATTTTTAAGAAATATTTTATTTTTCTGGGTTTGTGCTTTTAAAAAAATTGTTATTTGAGTTACTTTCTTACTCTAAATGTTAGTACCATGCCAATTTTGTATTCCTAATTTTTTATTTTTCTTAGAGGATCCCTTAAATTATACAAGCTTCAGTTCCATAAAATCTAGATCTGCCTCGGTGAGTCAGGCATTAGAACTTGTTTAGTCATTACAAAAACCTTATAGGATAAATATTATTAGCTTTCTATTAAAGATGAAGAAACTATATCTTAGTAGTTTAAGTAACTTATCTAAGGTCATATAGTCAGAATTCAAGCCTGGAATTATATAACTATGACCCCAAGATTTTAACCTTGACCTCATATTGCCTATCTCTTCTGCCATCACCTAATCATCCGACGTTCCCATAGCCACAGCCAGGATTAGGGTGAGGTGAATCGATGTGCAGGGTCAAATCTTTAAAATTTTGATATTCTGTTCATCATGGATTTCTTACATTAATTTTTAAAAGTATTATATTAAAATAGTATTTACCTTAATGACTGAGTTTTTTGGTGCCCCTTTAAATTTTGTGCCCAAGGCAAGTGCTTCACCTGCCTCATCCTACTTCCAGCCCTGTCCTATCCTTAATGAGGATGTCAACATTCAGATATGTGCTTTACTTCTAATAAAGGAAGTCTCCAAATTTTATCTTTTGACTTTCCTACAACCCACCTTTGAGGGCATTATTTACTGATGTCCTCAAACTACCTTCCATATGCAGAAGTCAGTTTTTCACAAATAAGCTGACCAATAACAATATTGGTACTGCTTGCCTGCTACTGGCAAAGGGTCTAGCCTCAGCCAAGGTGGAAGGAAAGTTAATTTACAGAAAGAGACTATATTTATGTCACTTGGTCTTACTTGTAAAATCTGAATTGAGCAACCTCTCATATATCCTCTGTAGATGCCAGCAGCACTGGGTTGTAGAATGGCTGAGGCATTCCCCTAGGTATCTTACTTGGAGGCCCCTACTCTGAATTCAACTGGTAACTAGAGAAGGATATTCCTTTTCCCTATTCTGATCCAGGTGTTAGGCCTTCATTTTTAATAATTAGAGTCATAAAGAACTTTATTTTCAAACACATATAAAAGATTTACAGTATGACAATGTTAGACTCCAATCTCAAAAATAATTTTAACTTGCTAACATATAAGCTATGTTCATGAAATCAGACATTAACAAAAAGATAAAGCATCGCTACCACTGGAATTTAAACAACACACATAAATATTCATGGATTAAATAGGAAATAAGTGGAAATTGAGAACTGTTTTAAGACTGAATAGCAATAGAAGCACTTAATGCTAAAACTTTCATTACTCAAGAAAATGCATTTATTAGAAAACAATTAAGTTTGAAAATAAGCTAAACTGATAATCCAAGAAGCTAGAAAAACAGCAGTAAAAATAAACCCAGAGGAAGTAGTGGGAAGGAAATAATAAAGGTAAAGGCAGAAAACCAGCCACACTTCCTTTACAGGTTCCTAAAGCAACGTCCCCAAAACAAAGTGAGTCAACAAAACCATTTTTTTTTAGAGGCACCAAGACAGGCAAATGTGACAAGAATGATTAAGAAAAAAGGACTGCATAACAAAAAAGATGGAAAAAACTAGCCCCCAATAATTGTTTATATCAATCACGTTAAAAGTATAAAGACCAACAGAGAGAACCTAAATAGATCAACAGTCACAGATTGAAAGTGTTTAATGACCTACCTGGAAAAATTCCCCAAGCCTACAGGCTTAATTGGCCAGTTCAACCAAAACTTTAAGAACAGAGAATACCTATCTTATATACCAAAATTCTAGCTAATTTATACAAATTGTTCCAAAGCATCAAAGAAGATGGGAAGCTATCTAACAGATTTAATAAAAATAGCATAATGCTTATATCAAAATTAAATAAACACTATAAAAGCAAACAACAGACTAATCTTACTTATAAAATTAAACAGATCCTAAATAAAATATTGGCCGATGGAACCCAGTAATTTAATAAAATGATCAGGAAGGATTAAGCCGAGCTGCCAGAGTCAAGTCTCAAATTTCGCATTCTCTTAATTCAATTAAGTCCCACCTAAACTATGCCTAGGGAGTAGATTTGTTCATTAACTATGCACTGCCTTCTCCCTTACCCTCTTCAGGTACCTATGATAGGTTGGCTGGAGTCCTCCTGTTAGGGCCAGATCACATCACTCCTCTTTTCAAAGCCCTTCAAAGGCTTTGCACCTCTTTTGGAGTGAAACCTAAAACTTCACCATAGTCTGCAAATCCCTAAAAGATGGGCTTAGCCACACTAACTCCTACTCCCTGCCTGTAATCCTCACTCTGCTTCCTTTTTTTTCTGCAAGCTCCACAATGTAAGGGACCTTGTCTGTTTTGTTCACTGTTCTAAAACCATCACACAACAGTGCCTGTCACATAGTAGGATCTTAAATATTTAATGAATCAATGAAGGATGAAAAATGAAACAAGACTTCTAAGTTTAGAATTGTAACCACCTTGAAGAATAACACAAACACATACTTCTGGTTCTACGTGCATGGGGGTATGCCAGGTATTGTTCAGGGCTCTAATGATAGAGTGATGAATAAAAAAGGAGAGGAAGCTAAATGGGATAAGTAATTAAATAAAGCAGGATAAATGTAATAGGAAAGGTACCAGGGCCTATGGGCCCACATAACAGGGAAACCCCACCAAATGGTTGGGATGAGGGTCAAACTGACATCAGTGCCCACTAATAACTGAAGGAGAATTGGGAGCTAGCCAAGTGAAGAGGTGACGGTTTGTACCACAGCAAACAGCATGTTCAAATGCCCAAGAGGTGAAAGGGTTCATAACTCACTACTAATAGAGATGGATCAAGTGGAAAGTTAAAACTTAATTTCAAGTAAAACTTAGCATAACAATTATAGCTCACTCACTGGTGAGCATCAAGTTTTGAAGTCTTAATGGTGTTTGGATGTAATGGACTAAGACCGCTTGCTTCTGTATATCCAACAGTACTGGATGGTCTGAAACAAACATAAGCGTGGTGAATAAATGGATCAGAGGGAAAAAGGGAGTTACGGTGGCAGTGGCCGACACTAAAACTTTTGGTTCTTAGTCTCAAGCAGGGAAGAATTTCAGTGAAGGTAGAATCTGGTAGGTAAGAGGCAAACTGAAACTAGTGATAGAAGGGCGAACAAGTGAATATGGCAGGATGATCACTACTGTTACTGCTGTGCTGTGACACCGTCACACGGCCTGCCATGTGCTGGGTACTTACTATGTGCCAGGTGTGACACAAAAACTTCACACATTGGTTCCATGTAATTCTCACAAAACTCTTACCACAGAATCGTTATCTCTAGTAGGGATACTAAGGCTCAGAAAAGTTTAGGGACTTCTACCAGGTGACACAGCTGGCAGAGGGAACAGAATTCGAATTTTGACATTTGGCTCTCAAACCCATTATTTTCCGTACTAGGGTTGGTCTGATATAATGTGACAGATCCAGGGCTGGAACTGAATTCTTTTTCACAATCGAATTTCCTCACACTGTACCTCTTAGATCGTTTTCTAATTTCTATTCAGCACAGTATAGAATGTTGATTGATACAATTGTCTCCGAATTCAGAAACAAAAAATTAGTGAATCATAAAATACCTCCATTATTATTTTTAGGTCCGTTTATTTTTAATCTTTCTGGATTGCTTTATTATTTTTTTCTTAAATATTTAGCTTATATTCAATCATTCACTATAGAAGTTTATTACATTTAGTTATCTAGATGTATATGTATATTTTAATTATTTTAATTGAAAAAATGATTTTAATCCCCCCCCACCACCATCTACCTCTCCTCTCTCCCCACCCTTACCCTCTGGTAGGAGGTCTTTGTTTCATGTCCCAAAGATTGTTTTTTTTTCCCTTAAACTCTGTCTTTTAGTTATTAGTGCTTCTATCTAGATAACATCTGCAGTGTTGTTTTCAGCTTTGTTGTTTTTTTCTTGGCCTTCAAAGGTATTTTTAGTGTCTTCAAACATTGCTTTGAATAGGACTCACCGTTTCCTTACATTAACACTTTGCTAATATGTTTTCGTATCACCTGGAAGTTTTAACATCACCTGGGATGCTCTTTTAAAATACATCTCTCTCTGGTCACCCCCCTACTCAGGTGGTCATTATCACATTTGAAGAGGATTAGATGTGTATCAAAAAGCTCTCCCAGGAATATGTTCATCCCATCCCCACCACAAACACTAAGAACTGATTTTAATGACAATTTCAAGAATTTCTAGTAAGCATGACCCTTCCTCTTGTCATTTACCTCACAAAGCAAATAGCTGGAGACTTGTCCAGTAAGAAGGCAATGGGATGGATTATGCATCACCCATCAGGATTAATCTCTTCATACCCACATTACAGTTGAAGGCAGTCTCCACATACTTTAACTGAAACCTCGCTTTCTTCTGTGGATACTTCCTCCTTTGCAAACCTTTCAAGAGGTGGCTATTTTTTATTTCAGACCCCAGGCAGGTATCCCTCTGCTCATTTGTAGACATCCAGACTATTTTCTCCTTGCCTATCCCAGGTCTTCTTAACTCATGCCATCAGACCACAGTATATCCCGTCACCTCTTATATAGTCCCCATGTCTCCACTGCGACTCCGATCATTTTTCTTGGCAATTTTAATAGTCAAATATACAATCTACCTATCCTACAACCTTGATTCTAAATGATCCATCTAAAACCGTGGTTTTAAGTTCTGACTTTCTCAAACTCCAGTCATCTTTCACACAACCTCAATCACCCACTCCCATGGATACACCCTTTATCTTTTCATTCTAAGTATCTAAACTTTCCCCAAATCAATTTTGAGCATCCTATTTCCTGACCTTCCCACTTCCTATTTTTCCAGCTCATTCCCTCTGATATCCATATTCTAATACCACTTTGACCTCAACGGGACCTCCAAACTACCACCTTTTCTCTACCACCCATTTTGCGCCCTTTTGCTTAAATAAGTCAATCACTTATATACATCCTCAACTGCCTTGCTCCTCTGTCCCTTGTACCAACCCTGCTTAAATCCAACTTTCCACCCAGCATCTGAATGCAGCTGAGGAAAGAGGCACAGTTATGCTAACTGGTTTTACTTTTAAGTCCATGCTTCATATGCCAAGATAGGCCCTTGGTGCTGCTTGACAATCATAATACATCACCTGTCAATTCGGTAACTCTCTCTCCTAGGAGACCATCTTTCATGAAATCTCTCACATTCTTTCCCCTTTCCCAGTGGATAACTCTGCTTCTTTTACAGAGAAAATGAGAGCAGTTAGAAGTTAACTTCTACATTCACCTACGATAGAGTTCCCCTACTTGGATGGCTCTTCTTCCAGATATCCATGTGGCTTTAGTCTCTGTTCGACTGTCACCTTTTCAGAGGGCTATTATCAAAAGAACGCATTCTTGATGGTTATTATCAAAAGAATGCATTCTTGATGACCTTATCCAGCTTTCTTTTTCTTCATTGTATTCATCACACCCGACATACATAAATGGATTGTCTTTTCCCCAGTCCTCCACACCCTCACTCTAGCATGTAAGCACTGCGAAAGCGGGACTTTATCCACTTTATGCCTAGAACGACACCTGGGAAGTATTAAGTGTTTGTAAATATTTATTGAATGGAAAATAAAATATCCAAAGACAAGACTTTTGTCCTTCTTAAAGTTGAAACATTACATTTCTTATTGTAAAGTTATAGTATTTAGTGCTGTAGTTTCCCCTAAAGTTCAGTAAGAATTCCTCTTGCAGGAGGCAGCATGGTATAGGGACAAGTACCAAGTACTGTCCTGGGGTGGGAGTAGGGATGGGGTGGAGGTAGGCGGTGGGTGGGTAGAACATTTGGCTTTTATTCTTAACTCTGTCACTAATTAGTAATGTCATTTAGAATGAGTCATTTAACCTCTCATTTACATCAGGGAACGTGAGAGAGCACTTTTATTTTTAACCATAGGAAAGGGATCCACTAAGCACAAAACCACAATAAAATCACTCACGGTACACATCGAAAGCATTTTTCCTTCCAAAGTTCATCGATGGGACTTTCATAGTGTATAAAATTCCTGTCTCGCAATCTAATGGATCATTAACTGTTTTTATAGTTTAAATAAGCTATTATTAGTAAATAAGATTTTTTTATCAGAATAAACTCTCTCAAAATTTGAGATGGTAATCTTAAAGTCAATTAAATAGGACGTCACACACATATCTTATAAAAATTTTCTTGCTGTGAATGTGTGGAAAAAAATGTCTAATTTGAGAAAGTAAGATTATACTTAGTCAATAACATGTATTTCTAAAGTAGTGTTTGTTTTCAGAATATAAAGAGTAAGTACTTGGTAAGGTCCACAAACTAATGAAAACTTACTGATTTAATATCACTGCATTTCCCCAAGTAAATTCGGTATATTTTATATGTAAACAAACAAAACCTCATCGACTCCCTTGCTTTGCAAAAATAACACCAAACCATATTGTCAAGCAAAATATTTTTAATTATTAGGCTGATCATAAATAAATCCACATAAAAGATTTAACAGAATTACAAAGTGTTTTGTGTTTATTCTGTGGACTCAATTCATAATATGCATTAGTCAACCTCATTCTCTGTGACAAAAAGAGTTGTCATCCAACAATGCAGCACTGTTTAAGCAATTCATATTCTAAGTTAACATTTTTACATTTTCTTTACAAATGTAACATTTATGTACATTATATATATATTGCTATAGTTCATGTACTGAAACTATTGTTTTTACAGGGAAAATATTGAATTCATTTAATGAATACGAATCATTCCTTGTTAAAAAGTAATTTATATAAATAACATGGTACTCACTGCCTTTTGGCATCTCTTGTCAGAGTTCAAGTCCAGAAATGTCATATTAATTATAAGAAAGAAGAATTTATCTAATTTTACATTATGATATATCATTCCACATTAGCTACATAAATTTGCTGGCTTGCAATGAACAGAGCACTATACTGCTGCACTACTGGAAATGTGTAGAAACCAATTCAAAATATACTTGGTGAAACAGCATCATTACCATTAATATAGGCTGAAGAAACTGTCAAGTTCTTTCTTCCTCTTTACCTTTTGCTAAAGCCTCAGACAGGGTGCTAGGCTATGCACTGTGTCTTGTAATGGCAAATGCCTTCATTTTAAATTTCCAATGTGCTTCTCTGACAGATTATGCTTTACCTAGGATATGGATCTTTTTCTTCTTGTTCAATTTTATTCCACTTCACTTACAAATCTGCTGCTGAATGTGAAGCAAAAATTCATAGTAAGAGAATGCAGCTTCCGTCCGGTCTTCAATCAAATGTTGAAAAAATTCTGTTTTGGCAGGACTCTCATCTCTGAAAAAGAGAAAAGGGTATTTACCTAAACATTCAGATTATTAACAAGATTAATTATATATTTTAAAAATGTATAATGCATGGAGACTTTAGGAAAATGGAACATAAGGGATGCTATTCAAGGAACAGCAGTCTCCCACTAGAATATATTTTGATAATATTATTTAAAATATGCTTTGCAGAAAGCAATTTCACACAGATTGCACGAGATATGACAACTTTACAGTTTAAGTTACAGAAGTACTTACTTTACCACGTGAAGAATTGGGCTTAATGGTCTGTTGTCTCTAAGCCAAGTTATAAAGGATCTGGCTCTTTCTGATGAAAGCGTATCTAGCTCTGGAAGGTATGTCTGGTGAAAGAAATATAATTAGGAAATCTCATAGATTTTAGTACTATTAGAACTAAATCATGAATCTCACCAACAACAACCAACTGCCAGTATTCTTTTACGAGCCCCAACCAAACAAATGAAATTTAAATTGTTGTCATTTATTTATATTTTTCTGGATAAGTCAATAAAACACTTTTAATGGTAAGTATGTCACTGACATTTTACCTGTATGTTACTTTTTTCCTGGATAAGTCAATAAAACATACATAATGATCAGTATGTCACTGGTATTGTAATTTTGTTTCTTCTAAAGAAAATATTTAAATGAAGGGCGTTAGGACTAAGTTCCAAATTCATTTAACAATTATACATTATACCCTATTCTAGTAATAGCCATTCTCAGAGAATTTTATGTTTTCTTTAGTCTTTAAAATTTAAAGAACAGTGTGGATATGTAATATATTTTAAAACTACATGCAAGACTATTTTCAAAAGAACTAAAAAGTCCATTCTTTCATATATATACATGTGTGTATATGTATACATATATATATATTTCTTCCCAAAAGCCAACTTAATAGAAAACTAAATAATTCAAAGTATATAGTATGAAAAAAATTTAAATAGAAAAGTTTGGGTTAATTATATTTGTAATTTATATCAATATTTAAAAAGTAAAAGAACAAAAACATTTCTACTTTAATATGAAAATTTTCAGGTATTTTAAAAGTATATGTAGCTACTATTATATATATACATTTTTAAAAATACAAATGAATATTGTGCATACTTTTCTCTTTTCAGACTTATTTTTAATAAATACATAGATATTTAATGCTAAAAGCATGTGTGTACAAAAACATACTTTTATGAATAAATCTATGGGGAATATTCTTTGGACTAGAATAATTTACTGTCATAAACTGTGTGATTTTAATTTTAACATATTGTAAATGGCCCTCCAAAATATAGTAAAAATGTATATTCCAATCAATAGTATTTTACAGGCCTGTTGACCTATACCCGCCTCATTTTTATTTTAAAAATCTTTGCCAATCTGGCAAATGAAAGAAATTCTGAGCTGTTATTTTCTTTTGTTTTCTTAATTATGAATGTGGCTGAACATATCATATAGCCACTACTATATCATTTCCTTATGAATTGGCTATTCAAATCCTTTACCCATTTTTATTTTGCTTTTGTTTTGAGAGGACAGAGGTTTCTTTTTTTTAAAGAACTTTATATGCTAGAGAAATTAGCTCTTTTTCAGTCATGAGTTACAAGTAATTTTCCAATTGTCTGTCCTTTGTTTTTTTTTATTTTACCAGAAAGAAACATTTTATTTTTATGCTCTCGGATTTATTAATCTTTTTTATCACTGATTTACAAAGGTCTTGCCCATTTTAACATAATAAAAATTCTTTCTCTAATATTCCATTTTTCTCAGTGATCTGAAATGTAATCTTTACTATATTCTGTTTTCCAGGAATTAAATTCATTTCTGAATTCCATTCTGTTCCATTCCTATGTTTATCATGCCAGTATCATAGTGCTTAAATAACTACAGCTTTAAAATAAAGTTTACTACTTTATTAAGTAGGACTTATTTTTCATATGCTTTTCCCTTTTGCTGATATTCTCTTTAAACTTTTCCTTATTATCTTCATTTGTTAAGTCAATCAAACACCGACAGCAAAATGTGGTAAGAATTACACTGACATTATATTAATTTCAGAAGAAATGACATATTTTCAATATCCAAGAAAAAGCAGACCTTTTCCACTAATTAAATATAGAGAACTGCTTTTGGAATATTTACAAAGTGGAAATAACCCAAATGTTAATGAACACATAACTGGATAAAAAAATATGGTGTATCCAAGCAATAGACTATTATTTAGTTATAAAAAAGAATAAAATACTGATACATGCTACAACATGGATGAACCTTGAAAACATTGTGAGAGATATTGGATTAAACATGGCGGTGTGAGAGACATTCCCAGATCTCTCCCCTTGAAATAGAAATAATTTGAACACCTAAAACTCAACAAAAAACATCTAAACTCCACACCAGCAGATCTGAGCGTGGGATCTGAGCATAAGAGCTACCACAGGTCAGAACCCTGGGTGTCGGGCAGTGGACTGGGAGAAACAAAGAAGTTGCCTCTAGCAGCCACTGGAGCTCCCTATAGGAGGAGCGGGAGAGGAGAAGGAGCGGTGAGTTCTCTGAACAGCCCTGCCTGAGAGTGCTGAATGCTCCACGCGGTCGGTGGCAGTGCCCAATCATCAGGGGAGAAGACAGAAATAGGGACAGTAGAAAAGCAGGGACGACAGAAAAACAATAGTTGATTTCTTCCAGCCGCGGTTGCAAAATTGAGGCTGAGCTGCAGCCTCCAACCCCAAATCCAGAGGGCCCTTCCCTTTATACCCTCTAAGACAGAACACCACGGAGCCCCAGGGGAATCTGAGCAAACGCTACTGAAACTGTCGCTAACACTGATAGCAACTGAGACTGAGGGTAGCGAGCATGATTAAACATCTATAAGGGGAAAAAAAGGTATTATTAACACTTTATATAAAGCAGACATCCAAGAGGCTTAGACGCCAGCTACTGGAAACCAAAAGAAAAACACCTTATTTGCAAGAGGTTAGGGACCATTATATAATAAATCTTTTTAGAAATAAAAAAAGCAAAACACACTTCCATTAATGCCTAGTGGAGAAATAGTCCATTAAACATTATGAACAACCAAGGTGACAAGGCATTTCAGAAAGAAAGAGAAAAATCTCCAGAAAATAAGCTTACAGATATAAAAATATGCGACTTAAATGACAGAGAATTCAGGATGGTACTCCTGAAAAAACTCAGTGAGATCCAAAAGGAATCATACCAACAATTTCAAGAATTGAAAACACAACTAGATGAGCAGAATGAGTTCTTTAGCAAGGAGACTGAAAACCTCAGAAAGAACCAAATAGACCTTCTGGAGATAAAGAACACACTGCAAGAGTTGAGAAATGAAATAACAAACTTGGGAAACAGAGTGACCAAATGGAAGAAAGGATCAGTGATATCGAAGAAAGAAATCTAGGAATAAATCAGAAGGAAGAAGAGAGAAACCAAAGAATTAAAAATAATGAAAATATTGTGAGAAAAGAAGCCAAACATAAAAAGCAACGTAGTATGTGATTCCATTAAAATGATATGTCTAGAACAGGTAAACCCACAGATGAGGAGAAAGAAGGACGGGAGAATTGGGAGATGAGGATTTCTTGTTGGGGTGTGGAAGTGCTCCGAAATTAAGATACTGGGGGTGGTTGTACAACATTATGAATATACTAAAAACTAATGAATCGTATACTTGAATTTGGTTAAAATTGTGAATCTTAAGTGAATTTATCTCAATAAAATTTTAACCAAGCACACATAAAGTTAAAGCTGTATAAAATCTACTGACCATTTTCTGTGGAATTGATGCAAAATTAGGATACCCAAGCACATCCTCTATGAAGTTATTGTCACAGCTTTTTCCAACCCAAATGTAAAAAACCTAAAAACAAAAACCAAGATATTAAAACTCCTTAATCGGAAACCTATTATAGCTTATTTTCTCAAAATTGTGAAGCATAAAAGAGGTAAAGTTTACTATTTCAAATAAAGTAGAAACAAACATAAAAGTAAAAAGGAAACGTAACTGATACATTTAGAAACTACATCCAGGAATCTAGAGAGGTTCTATCTTCTTTGCTGAAATTTTAAGGCTTCCCATAAAACATACTTTACCCTCCTTCCTTTTTCCCCCAATAAGAAAATAATGTTTTAACCAGGATAACTGACTCACTATATTCCCTATCCACTATTTCAATGACTGTTTCTGTTATTTTAACTAACTAAGGTACTCTTCCCCACACCCACTCATATTGCTATCAGAATCCTTTACCTGCTCATAAGGGACCATTTATGAAGCTATCTTGACCCTTCTAACACCCTTCACCACCATCAGGCCCAGTGACTTCTCCTGAACTCCTCATTATTAATGGTATTTCTGACAATGGATATAAGTTGAACTGGATAAACTCTTGAGGTCCCTTTGAATTCTATTAATTCTAGATGGTAAAATCCTTGAAAACAGGAATTTTTTCCTTCTCTTTATCAAGTATACATAATCTATGATGGTAAATAATCTACGATAATAAAATGATGTTCAACTAGAAAAGTCTAAAATAAATTGACCTCTTGTGCCAGTTTCCAATGTATTGCCTCTCAGCTCCTAATCCATGTTTCACTGCCTGATCTGTGATAACAGAGCTGGACCCTGTAAATATTTCTCCTTTTGTTAGAACAGTGTTAGGCTTCGACACTGAGGATGCTTACAGAGCCACAATCCATAAGGAAAGCACCGTCTCTTGTCAGCTTCTCTGCAGACAATTTTTGAAGAGGTGGCTGAGGTACAACCCTGTCACTAACATGTATTGCACCCTGAAAAAAAAAAAAGATGGAATGTGAATGAGCTTATATTGCTATCACCACAGCTTGAAAGCTAATGGCCACTAGCTCTTTTAGAAATATAAAAAATGACACTTGAAAATTTTGTAGGATGCAAAAAATTATTGATAATATATTACTACTTTAGCTATAGAATCAAGACACTCAAATGTACTCAAATTAAAAAAACGGAAACATGAATATGTAAAACAATCTCTCCATTTCCTTCCTTTCTGAGATCAGGATATATTAATATTAAAAGTATGATTATTAAATCTGCTGCAAAGCAAGCTATTTTTTTTACATTTTCCTAGGAACATACAGAAAAAATTCCAAAACCTAAAAAAAACAAAAAACCAAAAAAAAAAACCAACAACAACAAAAAAAAACAACAAAAAAATACAAAACAAAAATAACCCAGTTTTAACACAAGGAAGAAAACACACACTACATATTTACATATTAAAAATACTATTGGGTACCAGATCTAGTTTATAATATAATCAAAAATGTACTTTGATCATATCAGAAAGTCAATATCTATAAAATATAAACAAAAATGCCACCCTACAACTTAGCTTTATAATAAATATCATAATTGAATCCACAAGGTGAATTACTTCCCATATAAAACTATTTTTAAAAACTCTATCATCATAGATAGTATTTGTTAGTCTTATTATCCAATCAAATCCATAGCTAGTGTCCTTATTTAAAGTATTAACAGAGGAAAAACAGATAAAAAATTGTTAATAAATACATTGCAGTAAAAGAAATCATACCTCATCTGTCAATCTGTCTATCCTGTATAAGTTGGGGTGAATCATCTTCATTAGATGAACGAGTGGCTGACACTTTATCTGACACATGGCATACACACGATCATCGAGGCGTGTGCTTGTACCGGTTCTAAATGCTTTCTACATAAAAGAGATACACATTTTTCAAGTAAAACAGAAACACAGTGGACAAATATTAAAACAAATATATACCACCATCGTTAAAAAAGCACGGCCTTCAAATTAGACAGAACTGGATTAAACTCTCAGCTCTGACGTTTAATAGATATGTATGTGAGCAAGTCGCTTAGCTTCTCAAAGCTATATCGTCATCATGAGAAAAACCAGGAAATACCTCTTTAGGTTGCTGTAAGAATTAATATGATGTATATATAACACCTATTATCGTGCCTGCGACATGGAAAGTGTTCAATGAATATCACATCCTTTCCTTAGAGTCTCTTTCCAGAAGCATACACTAAGAGTATGCTATAAGCACACTATTATTCAAGCTGCCCCCACGTATTAAGGAGAGCATACAGTTTCATAAGAGTTATCATGTATTTGTATACTTCCATTTTCCA
The DNA here is from genome assembly GCF_902729225.1 of Pteropus medius. Classification (NCBI taxonomy): domain Eukaryota; kingdom Metazoa; phylum Chordata; class Mammalia; order Chiroptera; family Pteropodidae; genus Pteropus; species Pteropus medius. Next base: position 7,123,579 of record NW_024352786.1, on the reverse strand, counting down.
CTGATCTTTTCCTGTTCTTCAAAACTTTTCCAATGCTAAACTGCATAATCCTCATGTAAACATTTTTCAAAAACCCAGAAAACCTAGATTTACTTCTTCCCTTATATACTGAGAATGTTAAAAGACATTATTAAACATAACAGTGTATATAGAGCTACCTGTTTGAGAAGGGCCAAAACATAGAGAGGAAACAACTTGAGGGAGCTGGGTGCTATCAATGCAGACTGCTGTAAATTTGAGACAGTTGAGCCATATGCAGACAACGAATCCACCACAGCATTCACTAAGGCATCTCTTGCATCTGACAAACTTGATGAAACAGATCGATCCACAGCTAGAAAGCAACCAAAATGAAAAGGTATTTAACCATTAGATTCCAATGAATGCTGTAAGAGATAAGCTTTACATGCATAATTTAAGAAATCAACAAAAATTCCATTTCTAGGACAGAAAGTATCTGCTCATTACACAATTTTTCTGAACTAAATCTGAATAAATGTGACAATGAGAACAAATCTAGATTGTTTTGGATCTTTTTGTTTTAATCTCTTTGAGTTTAAAAATACTGAACCACTATTGGTATTAGAGAACATATATCATCCATCTAATTTTGGGAAAGCTCTGGGGGATGTTTCCATTACTCGAATAAAGTCACATGTATAAAGTATCATTTATAAACAATAGAAAAGAGTTGGGGGAAAAAAAACGATGTACATTCTGCAATTGGAGTCATTCTTTGTGATCCTCTAAAATCTTTGTCTAAGACTTCAGGTCAACAAAAAAATAGCAAACTAAACAGGTCCTCATGTAGACACTGAAGAACCAGATTATTAGTGTGAAACTTATTTTCCTCCAAGTATACATTTCATTGAAATAGAGATAACCTACGCATATGCCGAAGTATTAAAAATAGTTATATTTGTAGGAAATATCAAGGTTCATTTCATGTCTAAATTCATCTAAAAGACAAATTCATTAAAAGCAAAACATTCAGTGTTATATTAATTCCCTCCAAATTAAAAAAAAAAAAAAACATATACAGTAAAATTTACTTTTCTGAGTACAGTTCTACAGTGGTTATATGTCAAATGGATAACCATGTAATCACTACCACAATCAAGATATACAATAGTTCCATCATCTCCAAAGTATCTCCTTGTGCTTCCCCTTTGTAGTAAAATGCTCCCCATGCTCCCAATCCTGATATAATCATTGATTTATTCTTCATCCCTATGATTTTCCCTTTTCTGGAATGTCATATAAATGGAATCACATATATGTAGCATTTTAAGTCTAGCTTCATTTACTTAACATAATGGCTCTGACAGCCATCCATGTCTGTTCACATATCAACAGTTTTTTCCTTTTTACTGCTGAATTATATTCCATTGTATGGATACATCACAGTTTGTTCATTTATTCACCAGCTGAAGGACATTTGAGTTATTACCAGCTTTCAGTGATTATGAATCTCACAAAAGATTTTTGAACTGAAGAATTAATAAGAAATATAACAACAGTCCAATTCACACTGCTATATGAAAATGTAAACCATACACTTTTTAAATAAGAGATTTTTAGGGTTAATGTCCAGGTTTGTTTCTAGGAAACAGTTCCTCCACTGTTTTACTCACCCATGTTTGCCAGAAGGCAGATGGCGGCTTGTACATCCACTCCTGCATATACATCTGCTAGTGAACTTACCACTGGCAAACAAAGTGTATGCACTCTAATTCTCCGCTCACCTAAACAATGGGATGAACAAATGTCATTGCAAAACATATTCTACCAAGAAATAAAGAAAACAGGTCAAAATATTATTCAAGTTATTGTTTTGATTGAATTAAATCACCAATAGGATACTGAAATGTAAAAAACAAAGTTTTACAATGAATATGTTTTAAAGAAAATTAAGTACTCTCCAAAACTGAAGATACATTATGAACACATACTATACTTTGAACATAGTTGAAAATTAGCTTCTGGGTTTTAATATCATCATTCTAAATTATATCTAACATAGTAAAATGACAGAACACGAATTAGACTGTCAACAAATGTAGGCCTTAAATACTCGGCAGAATTTTTTATTTATTGGGCAAAAAAATAATGCTAAAAAGGGCATAGCTGAATTAGCATGGGTTGTTTACCAGATACATTTGATTTTGGGAATACAAGTCTTCCAAAAGTTAAAAAAAAAAAAAAAATTTAGTGAAATAGCCAATCTCACATTCAAGTGTTCACCAACCACTCATGTTTTAATTTTCTTCTATATGATTTTAAGATGTGTTTTCTGCATTCTGTATAGAAACATATCAAACTAAATAAAAGCAGTGTCTTTATTATAAAAAAAAAATTTAAAAATTCAAAATAAGTTAAAAAAATAGAACATTAAAAACAACAACAAAATTACCTTTACTTGATGTATATAACAGGGCTGTTTGAAAGCACACTAAGGAAGTATCTGTCAAACTTTCTTCAATTGACAGCTGTACTGCAAATCCAGCATCAGGATTGATGTTGGCAAGGGATAACAAATCAGTGGAACGAACAAAGAAGTTTCCATGAAAAGTATGCATTGAAAGACCTAGGGAAGAGAAAACTCATTATAAAAGATGAAGTAACAGTATTATCTTTACCCCATGCTAAAGCTACTTTATAAAGTAAAAAATGTCTCTGATTTTGAACGAAAAGCGTAACTGGGGAGAAGGATTGGGAGTGTTAACAGAGGTTCTAAATTACCAATTCAAAATAATCAATGCAGGTCATATAAAAGATCTAAAAAAATTAAACAAATGAGGATTATGTAAAAACTCATTTAAGAAGTAAAATAATGGATCAGAATCCCTCTAGCAGACATTCACATAAAACTGGGTAATGTAAAATGAAGACTATTTGAATGATTTTGAAGGCAAAGATCAATAATTTGATTATTTTCACGTAAGAGCTTCCTTATTTCTCTAATTCTCCTTCTAAAATCAACTCCACTGAGTTTTCTCTTAGGTTCTTCCCAATAAAGCAAAACATTACTTTTGCTCACTTACTCAAATTACTTTAAAAATTGGGCAAATGATTATTGACTATCTATTTATCTATCTATATTTAAAATAGGGTACAACTATATCAAGCATAAAGTTCTTTATGCTGAATAACCATCATAGGTAGTCAATAAATGAATGCTTATTAATTTAATTATGAAGCATAATTTTTATAGTTTCATACCTTTAGTACACCTTATTCTCATAACGGCTTCAAATCCAATTTTTCTTGTGAGATAACGTTTTAGGTCTTTTTGTAGCTTTTCTGCTTGTGAAGGATTATGAGTATAGTGGAAAGATGGATAATAATAGACACACCCTGCTGAATACTTGGACATGCAAGCTTTAGAAAGAAATATAAATAGGATTAGCTACAGAAACAATATCCTACTTGTCCAACAGTAGTATAGATTCTATATTATGAAGAAATCTAAGTCATAATGAGATAACCAAAACTGTCAAAATAAGGATACTATATAAACCTGAAAAACACAAACATTTGTAAAATATATAGTTTTTTTGTTGAGCAGAATGGTAAGAGAATTGTATTTTAAAGACAAAATGATAGCATTTTATATTGAATAGTGCTTTAAAATTTACTGGTAATTTTCACAGATATCATCTATCTAATTCACGTTTTTCTCCCCCAAATATTGAGAACTCTTTATTGAAGAGTTTAGATTTAATATATATGCTAAAAATATTTATGTAAACAGATAAACACAATATCTCCTTACCTAGAGAAGAAAGATCAGAATACTGTGAACTTAAAAGGAACAGATCCACTGCAGTCTGCTGCCCTGAGCAATCTAAAGCGAGTTTCTTATAAAAATCAGTTGCAGGGCCAAGATGTTGTACAACCTGTCAACAGGTCATAAAGTAAGAGCTGGAAACTTTGTATTAGGGCACATATTTCTATGTCTCTCTTATAAAAAGCAAGAAGATATAGTCTACCCCCCTAGCAAACTAAAGAGTATTTTTTTTAATGTCTAGGTATTTGGCACAGATTTCTTATAATAGTAATAATTGCTAACATTTATAAAGCAATTATGTGTCAGTATTTCTCAAGATGGTTTATATAAATTATTTAACCCGTGTAATATCATAGATCTCATAGGGTACATTTTACAGATGAGGAAACTGAAGCAAAAAAAAATGATTAAATAACTTGACCAATTACATAGTTATTGAGCGGCAGATGCTGGAATATAAGCCCAAGAAGTCTGGCTCCAGAGTGAGTGCTATTACCCATTATTACATACTGTTACATAATTACAGAGGAGCATATTAAATTAAGGAAGATTTTTCCTGTTGTTACGAGGACACTTGAGCTGAGAAGGTGACACTAGAGAAAGAGTTAATAATGTTAAGGCCAGGCTCCAAGTTCTTAATTACTATGCTACACTGCCTAACAAAATGTTTCAATTATCTCAATTTACTTAGTGTATGGTAATTAGAGTTTACTCAGATGTGAAAATATGTAAATGAAAACAGATATTTAAGCTAAGTTCGAGTCTCAGGCAGACAGAAAATATTTCTGAAAGTTAAATGAGAAAAAAACAACAACAACAGAACTGTATCAAGAATTCAGTAAATACATAACATCTTCCTTTGTTCAAAACACCTCAGTTTCTATAATGGATTGCAATGGATCGAATTTCTCAATGCTAGCTGTGCTTGTTGATGAGTTTAAAAAATATACGTGCCCTGGTTTATTTCAAAATTAGCTTTTCTCAAAAGCAATTTAAAAATATAATTTCTGTAAAGTAAAATATGGTGCTATTTTTCTCTTGCAAATTGATGAAGAATAAAAAAGAAACAATACTTAATACTGGTAAGAAGATGAGAGTTGAGAGTCCTTAAGAGTACAGGTTGATAAAAAGCCCAATAAGTAAAATATATTAATAACTTAAATAAAGTTTATACTCTCTACCCCAGTAATTTTACTTTTAGGAATTTATCCAAAGGAAAAACTGAACACATAGCTAAATATTTATGACATTATTAAAACGGTTTAATTCATACCCATAATTACATTTAATAGCATTTTCTCATACATATGTTGAAGCCAGACAAAATAGGACAAAAGTGATTGTTCTAGTTAATTTATTATTTGCAATAAAGGATTAAAACACCATGATAAAATCTTGTAATATTCGAACTCATTTTTTTTAATAGTTAAAATATTGGAGACAACTTTTCAACAGCTGAGGCAATAATTGAGTACTTTCACATTTATTTAAAAAACATTTCTTAAATTAAGAAAATTTTTAGGGGCCTCAAAATGCTCTCAATATACTCTCCGATAAAAAAAGTCAGTTAAAAAATATAGTATATGTTTATGATGTTCAATTATGCTTATTTGTGTATTTGTATAACTAAATGCTATTAACTTGACAGTGAGATTATTATTTATATTTGTCTCCACTTTTCATTTTAAAACTTTTTCCAAGTTTTATACAATAGTTTTATACTACTGTTATAATTAATGTTTGTTAGTATGAGCATGTTAAATTATAATACCTCAGGTTTAGTAAGTGTTATTACTTGTGTAAGAGAAAAGAGCACTGGAGTCAGAAAAGCCAGTCATATCTTCACAATTAAATAATTACTTAACCTTTGGCAAGTTTAATGTTTCCCCATCTGTAAAATGAAGGGTTAGAGTAAATGATTCCGAAATTTCTATGACTTGCAAACGAAGTTATAAAAAGAACACATCGCAACACGAAAACAAAATAATTCGAGTTAAACACTCTTACCAGTTTTTTTTCCTACTATTATTAATGAAGTAGAAAAGGAGAATGAACAAATTATTATACAATCTCTAGAGGTAGAAAACACCATCCTGAATATGACAGAGAAATGAAATATATAATACCTTTGTGCTCGATCTCTGATTAGGATCTTCTCTGGACTGCAGAAGTCCTGCACCCAAGGAAGGTAACTGTGTCTGAAATACAGACACACGGCCACCTGTTGGAGACATTAATTTAAAGGCAGCCTGAAGCGCAGGACCAAGGGCACTGTGTGTTTCTCTGGTATTGGTGAACATATTTGGTAATGCATTCAATAAGTCTTTTATAAGCTGGGAAAACAAAGATTAAAAGTTGAATTACTGAGAAGGCAAGGCAATATTCTTCTTTAAAACACCCCAGTGTAGTGTGTGCCACTACATTCTCGGGACTGTACACGAGGAATCAATAGATATGCTACGTGCATTGTCTACTGAAATGTTAATATGCTAAGTAAACACTAAACATTTCAGTAAATAGCTGAAATAACAGAAATATTTTAATATTAGAAGAAAAATTTCAATCTTACCTCTTTACTTTCATATACGTTCACAAGTAAGCTATCCGGTGTAGGTAGAAAAACATCTATAGGAAAAATACATTTTAATCAACAGATAAGTCAAAAGAATAATATAAAAAACCCTTAAGTTTTTATCAGGCCACACATGTAATGGGTACTATAATATTGCTTTATTAAATACACATATTCTGTATGACACATCTGTTGTTGACAGATGCATAAGTATACATACACAAGTGTAAAAAATTAAATTCAAGTATTTTCCAGAAAACAATTATTTTTAAACAAATATCAAAGTGCACCAAATTATCCTTACGGCATTATGAGTATTGTTAAAGTAGCATCAATTCCAAAATCTGAAGTTAGACTTTTATTCACTGCTTACCATCTATATCAGACACAATCAACATTTGAGGCTGTGATAATCCTTCTTGTAAATTGTAGAAATGGATAGTGCTATCAAAGGTCACGAATCCTATTCGTGTCCGTGAATCTCCAGGAAGCCTAAAGATAAAAATGACAATTTTAAATTTAAAGTGCTTGGTAACACTTTATTTAAGAAAATAATGAAATAGTAAACTAATTATAAGAAGAGTTACATATGCTTTTTTGGAGAAAATAGAAAAATCATCTCTATCTAAACCAATATATATATATATCAGAGAACAAGGATGAACCATTCCATTTTCAGATGAAATCACTGATGTGTAGAGTTCATACTTTGGAAAACCAAACTAAATTCAAATAATAAACCAACACTAAAAAGAAAACATGATTAAAAAACCCAGACTTCTTGCTAACTTTCCTTTGAAACACACTCTTAACTGAAAAATTACATTTTCAGTTCCAATATTACAAAAATAGTGTATTTTATTTAAACATTTTTAAGGGCAAAATAACAAATAAGTAGTTTCCTAGAAAAGACTGAATGTAAGCCAAATCAGATTTTAATGTATGAAATTTTAAATAAAAACCACATTTAAGAAGATTGAGATGTTTAATCTGTCATTTATCCTTTAAAAAAGGAGGGTAGGAATGGGGTAGAAGAGGGTAAAGGGAGTCAAATATATGGTGATGGAAGGAGACTCAACTTTGGGTGGTGAGCTCACAATGTAATGTACAGATGATATATTATAGAATTTTACACTTGAAACCTATATAATCTTATTTATCAATGTCACCTCAATAAATTAAATAAAATTTAAATTTTTTTCTGCTAGAACTCAATATTCAAAAGTGAATGCCACAGCATAAAAGAATTATCATTTCATTGCCCATCAAGCATCCCTTATGAATAGGATGAATGGTGCATCTTATAGAAGTGTATTTCTAAGCACACCAACTATGTTAACTGTGGTTATGTAATATATCGTTTCCTTAAAAATAGTTTTGATTACAGAATGCCAAAATTGTGTGCATCAAAGCAAAAATAATTATTACTATTATGCATGATAGTTAGGCTACTCAGATATAGTCTGCAAGGTAGGTTTGACATCATTTCATAGAACAAAATGCAAAAAGTTATGTGGGTGGTTAGATTACCAATACTAGTCAACATGTATAGATGTTTCTACAGACTTCACCTCTTTGAGATTTCCAAGGTCAATGAATATTAGGACCGTTTGTCACCCATTAAAATAGAGACTACACTTACCTACTCTATTCCAAGCTCAAAATTACAGGGTTGAGCTGGAACTGCTCCAGCATCAAATTCCTCTTTCTCAAAGTCATTTCCATAGCCCTTTCCAAAAGTATGTTACTATACTGTTGCTATCCTATTGCCTTTTTTCTTTCCTAATGCTTTTATTTTCCACTATAATCAAATATATATATATTTAAAACTATTTTACACTCTTGATTTTATCCTATTTAATTCACTCATCTTTGTTGAACTGGCTTCAATTTCTAGGGCTATATCCTCATACTTTTTCTAGTAAGCTAACTCTTGAGTCTTATAAACTATCTCTTTGCAAAAGGTCTTCTATTGCCACTCACTGCTAAAGCTATATCTGAAGTAAGCACTTGTGACTAAAAATAGGGCAAATGCTTCAATCAAGAAAAATGCGAAAACTCTAAGTTACTAACAGAAATTAAAAGCAAAAATTTAATATCTCTAGATTTTTTTTTTTTTTTAATCTGAAAGGTCTCAATGTTACTAGTTTTATTCACAGGTCAAGATCAGTGATATGCAGCCTATGGTGACAGAAGCTAGCACTAGACACAGCAAGGGCTCTCAAATTCAAATGGAAGATGAGGAAGAACCTTCTGGAATCACCAAGAGTATTTCTGACAAAGTACATATCTGTAACCACCCTACACCTTTTCATATGTCAAAAACCACTGCATTAGTGAACCACTCTTACTAACAATTTTATCTCTTGCAAGTGTTGGGAGTAAAAACAGAAATGTACAATGTTTTCCAGAGATTTGGAAGGTTCATTTTTAAAGCTAGTTGAAAGTCCCCTTCATGACTTTAATATCAGTAGACAGGCAGGCAGGAATTGGAACCAGGTATAAGCAGCCCATTCACTACTGTTTCTACGTTCACAATACAGCTCATTACTATGTGCCAAAATAAACAGCTCAGTTTCTGCCTTCCATAAAATATTTAGCACAAAACCCAATTCCCTCCTTCCCTTGATCTGGCTCATTCTCTTGTTAGGACATTTAAAACTACCTTATGAAAAACTCCTTGTTCAGGCATAAATTACAGCTAGATTTCTCTCAATGAGATTCTTGACAGCCTGGCCAAGTCAAATTCTTTGGGCCCCAGTACTGAGATATGCTAAGTCAGAGGGAGAGCTCGATGAGATCTAAATTCCTTACTATTAAAATTTATGATTTTATGATCCAAATATCAAGTCATATATCATAATGATCCAAGATCCTTATCTAGGAGCAGGATCCTTATTCTAAGGAAGTACTCTCAGTGATAAACAAAATCATACTTAATAAAAAATAACCTCATAAACTGATAACGAACACTTCACATTTATACACACATATTATAAGTAAAAACAATTCTTACTTGTCTAGATTTTCTAACAGTGACTGGCACAAAATTGTCAAATACCCAGCTTCTACTGCATTATGAGACACATCTAAAACAAACAAGTAAACTGCGGGTTGAGGAGGCCGAAGCTGAAAGAAAGAAAAATAACATACTTTTATATCGCCATACTACTGGATATTTACTGAGTATATATACCAAAAATACAAATATAGGATTGATGTTTTGTAAGATCTCATGTGCTAATTAAAATGAAATTCCTTTAACTTTTTTTCTTATAAATTTGGATGTGGATTAAGTATGATAAAGCAGTCATTACACAGTAATGGTTACACAGATGGGCTAAATGTTTTCCTGATAGTGTTGGCCGAGATATTTAAATAAATTAAACTAGAGATACATTCTGAAGTATTAATGGGTCAAGTGATACGATAATAGGATTAGCATTTAATGAACTCCAGGATGGGTGAGGGGAGGAGACTGGAGTAGACTGAGAATAGATGAAACAAATACAGCAAAATGTTGATAACTGCTGAAGCTTGGTGATGGGCAAATGATGGCTCATTATACTATTTTCTCTTCTTTGAAGTATGCTTGAACACTACTATAATAGGAAGGTAAAATAAAAGGATATATAAAGTCTTTTTTTAAAATGTCAACCAGGGATCATATGGGTCACATAGCAAAAATTAAAGATTACTTTTTGCTATACCACTTTAATTAGATTAAGACTCCTAATGAGTCAGAAGAAGGTTAGGAACATAATAAAAATTGTAAAGAAGGTAAGAAGTTGAGAGTAATAGTGACAAAGAGAAAGTTTACTCTTGTTAATATGGAAACAGACAAGAAAATAGTAGTCAAGTGGGCAGATGCTATGTTGGATATAAAAGACAATAAAAATTATAAAAAATAAAGAAATGGGCTAAGAATCAGGAATTTAATACACATTAGTCGTCCCTGTTCACTTTTTCCCACCAGCAACTCTTTACATTTACAGACAACAAAGATTAGAAATAAGGCACAGAGAAGATATAAGTTATTGTACACTTAGAATGAGTAGATACGATAAGATGAACAGAACTTAGGCCAAGAATTCATTTCTATAGGTGGAAAATTAGAATGAGATCTTAGATTCGGTATAATTAAAGAACAAGTAGAATTTTATGATGAGCTGAAAGGAGAAAAATTAGAGTGAAGTCAATATCTATCTTGATATCTATTATACTGAGTGAACCAGTAAGATTACGATTTTTTCAGAGTCTGAAACCTGCAGTTTTTGGCAAAAACACAAATTGTTAAAGAATATTTATATTCCATGCAAGTTATAGAATGGCAACAAATCACAGACATTAGTGCTTATTATAAAAGCACTAATGTTTCTTCCAACTATAAATAACTGCATCCTTCTAGGAGATCAAGTAACCTTTACAAAGACTTTTATGTTTAAGTATAAACTTTCAGAAGTGTTTTTTAAAATTCATACTACAGGCAATTTCAAAATTTGGACAAGAATTCACTTAACAGCAAATTACGAATGACCAATACAACTGTATCCCACGACTGATTTTTAACACTGAATAGTTACCATGTAATCTGAAGAAGCAATGAACTCCACAGTTGAATTCTGAACTTCTGGTCGTTTATGAGGCTCTCCATAAGACCGGGTAAGGGGGTTATACATAAATTCTTCAGGAACTAGATAAGAATTAGGAATCCAGTACAAATTTAGAACACAATATTTCTAACTAAACATACATATATATGTCTAGAAATAAATACTTCTATCACTAATATTATATGAAGTTTATAATAGTTCTGTGAACATCTAATGGTAAAAACTAACTCCTTAAGCTCTCTTTAAAAATATATTGGAAGGATTAAATTTTTTTTCTGAAATCAGGTGAGGAAATCAGAACACACATAATCTTGCTTTTTAGGTTTGTGTTCTATTTATTATATCTCATGACGTGGAAAAAAAAATCAAACAGAAACACAAATTTGAAAGCAATTATACTAAGATGTCCTAAAAATGACTAAAGGGCACAACAGACACATGTGTATATATGTGTCCATACATACTGGCAAGGATTGACACTGAGGTGAATCAACCAAATGTACAAACAGAAGACAATCGTAACTTCAGGGTCAAGCATAATTAGTCTGCAGGACCCTACCTGTGTGACCTTCACTGCCAGTTTTATGAAAATTTTTTACTTTGCCCTCGCTGTCACTTTTTATGATCAAATCCCCTTGGCTAGCCAAACATGAAGTGTCCCTGGCCTATATTCTCTCTATTAAAAGTGATGGGAAAGATTTTAAAGCAATAACAAGAAAGACCAGATAATGACAAAAATGTCAAAATGTTAAAATAATATTAAACACACTTATTTTAAGAATCTGAACTCACCATCGTTTACTCTATAGCACAAATTGCATTTCCATCTACGTTGATCAATGAAAGATACAAAGGGATTGATATACGTTCGACAAGACCGGCACCTCACAATGGTATTTGATGTTATTACTGGTAATTGCTAGGAAGTAAAATAAAGATGTTGTAGCAGAAAAAGCATCCCAGAAAAAAAATGAAACACATACTGCCATGCTCATATTCAGAACACCATAATTGTTTTGAAACTGAAGCATTTTAATAAAATCCAGTGATATGCTGAGTAACAGAAGCAGCTATCAAGTTTTCTCCCTCCTTTGACATACACTTCATTAAAAAACAAAATAAAAAAAAAAAAAAACTAAACTAAACTAAAATAAAGTCAAACCAAAGGTAGTAAGTTACTGATTGATAAGAAAAACTTGGTTGGCCAAGAAAATAGTATCATTCAGAGCTCATCAGCTAGACTCAAGTAACAGTGAGAAAGAAACACCCACCATGTAAAAATGCCTTTGTCTTTGTGGCCTGACTGCACCTGGTGCTAGACCAGCAGACACTGCTTATTAGATGGCCACAACAATCCTGACAGGAGCCAAGGCCACAAGAAACCAAACACAACGTGCCTTTAAAAATATTTTTTCTCTTTATGCTTAGTTTGGGACAGGAACATTATATTCAATATAAGAAATTTAGAAAATATGAAGAATGATTTAAAAAATCACATACTATTCTATCTTCCTGAATAGATCCCTAATAACATTTTCATGTACTTCCTTCTGCTTTTTTTTTTTTTTTGGTCTATATATAAACACTTATATCTTTATTATTATGAAGGTTATTTGTTTAATATAGTTAGGAACAATAATAGTTTTCCTCCCTAAATGAACATCATTGTCAGTATTCCCTTTATGCTTAATAAAGGATTTGTAGTTTACCCTCTATGGCTTCTCCAGCTACTAATTTTCAAATTCCAGCTCAGGCCTTATCACTGGTAGTAATCTTCTAGTGTACCCAGAGGAATTTACTTCCAATACTGTACTCACTACCTAGGTACCTTATAGAATTTAATTAGTTATATGTATTAATTTTCCTACACTATAGTTATCTGTTCTTACATCTTTGTCCCTCTGTTAGATAGCAATTTCTTAAGGGCAAATTCAATGACTTAATTATCTGTATGTTTACCCGTGCTTAGTTTAGGGCCTGTCACAAAGCAAGTGCTCAAAAAGTTTGCTGGAGTGAATTTGACAGAATTATGTCTAACTTCAAATGAAAGAACATGAAAAAAATTCTAGAAAATATACAATCTAAATACCTTTCACATAAGAACACATCAGTAGCCACAAATATTTTAAAATACGTCACTTTACCGTTAGGTCTCTGAAGGGATGTAGCAACAATCCTAAAGGAAGTTTAGCTTTATTCAGTAAAGCCTGTGTCTGTGGTATATTTGTCAAAGTACACCGAAATGAGCTGCAAAAAATATAAACACCACGAACTACATTAGCTATCAGAAAAAAAAAAAAAAAATAACCTGAAGTAGTTATAGATAATTAAGAACATTTAAAAGGGCGTAAGTGAAAATCATTTGAACATGTTCTATAACTGTAACAAGAAAGATCCTAATTAAAGAGGCATATATATGTGATATATGTCAAAAGATCTAAATTAAGGACTCAATATTTTCATGGTGAAAAACAATTATTCCATTATGACTAGCATGTATGGCATAAAGAGAGAGTAGAAAACGAGTGAAAAGGCATACCTCTGCATCGTTAAATACTGTTGTTCCTGCTTTACTGCCCGTTTTTCACCTATTGAACTCCTATTCTGAGACTCATTAATCACTTCTGAAATCACCCTCACCCTTGATCACAAGACAGAAGGAATGACTTCCTCTGTGCTCTGAGATCTGTTTATGCTTCTAAGGTACCGATTAGACTGGTCTCTGCTTTAGCTGGGTGTGTACCTTGTCTGTCTTTTCCACTTGAGACCAGAAATTATTTTGTCCTTGTGTCACAATAGCATTATCCCTTTCATAGAGTAAGTGCTTATAACTTACTAAGTTATAAGTTAAGGTTAGTAGACACAGATCAATAAAGAAGCAACCAAAGAGGTAAGAAGCAGTAGTATGAAAACCAGAAAAGGAATTTTAAGAAGAATGGATGATAGTACGTAGAGATAGCAAGAATCCTGATTCAGGCCGGTGGTGGTGTTCCTTGAACAGACCAAGCTGGTTCCTGCTCTGGGACCTCTGCATTTGCTCTTCAGGCAGCTTGGCGCATTCTTTTCCCAGAAAGTCACACGGCTTGGTCTCATACTTCATTTAGATCCCTACTCGAATGTTAACTTCTTGGGAATACCTGTCCTGATTCCTCAATTAAAAATAGTCACCCTCCACCCTTATTATTTCCTACTTCATAGTACTACTCTGACATTACATTATATAGTCATTGGTTTGACTATTCAGAGTATGTCTTCCCTAGTAAGATATAGGTTGCATGAGGCTTTGTTGTTTACTGCTTTACTCCCAGCCACAGAAACAGTGCCTAGCACTTAACTTAGAAGGCATTCAGTAAATATTTATTTTTGTTTGAGAGATATACAATGTTTTAGATAAAGTATTTTACTTACTAAAGATTATGAAATAAATACTTACTCTGGGCTACAGTTTAATTTTTTGAGGTCTAAATTCAAATTAGGTACAGGAGCCCAAACAGGAGTCATGGGTAAAATATTCCTCTCCTGAGTGAGGTTTACAGGTCTTAGGCTTTCTGGTTGTGCAGAGCTCTGAAGACTCAGTCCTCCCAAACTGGAGGACAACTGGTTCATACCAGGATACTGCTGAGAGAGCAATTCAAAACAAAACAAAAGAAAACTAAGAACAATATAACAAACACAAATAAAATTTATTATACTATTTATAAGATTTTAACAGAGGAAAAGAAGATAAGAAAACTTAAATCTGGCTTGGTAAAAGCAGAATGACGTAATAGGGTAGATTAATTCAGAGCACTCTTGAAAACAACTCAAAGCAAAAATACTGAATAAATTAAAATCTTTTTAGCATGGTTAAAACTCACAACAAAATTTCAGCAACAATCCTTTTCAACATCAAATCTGATTTCTCTTAGAACAGTTCACATTGGAAAAGCAGCATAAATGCTTATATTTTCAAGTTTTTTTCAATTATCAATTTTCAGAATAATGCACTGATGCCATAGAATGTACAGTGATGAGTTTTACTTTGTTTTTCTATGTTTCCTTTGTTGTATTTTTAGTAATAAATGGCTTTTTATTAACTCAAATGCTTTAATGAATTACATTCATTCTGATGCTCAAGCTACCCAATCTTTGGCCAGTGAGAACCTATGAACCTATTAATCTTTGCTTCTTTGCTTTTTGGCATAACATTTTCTACTGTTCTTCCTTCAGACTTCAGATTAATCATAGATCCAAAAAGAAATCTTGGTTCTTTTTAAATAGTTGTTTATCTAGAGATCATAATCTGGGTAATAAAGGTGTTCACTCCTAATGTGCTATTTTTTACTTACAACTTTTACAAAGATACAAAACACACATTTTTAAGTAGAGAGAAAAAATAACGAGTTCAGATGGACATTTCCTATTTAAGATGTTGGCGTTTTAATTAAACTTCTTTCATTTTCATACCTGTACTTCTCTTCTCTTTTGCTAAAAATCTTGATTCTTAATGGTTAACAGCATTTCTTATTTGTTTTACCCTATAATATACTAAAAGTTTTAAAGTAACATCTATATTATTATAAATATAAGGTTATTAAGTTAAATTTAAGATTTCTTTGTAGTTTTTGTCCTTAAATTATATCCCACTGAAAATGTATAGATACTGAGTTTTAAGATTAACTAAAACAAAGTTTTTCTCTGTATCAGACTGTATTAACTTGATAAACAAGTTCATTTGTTTTTGTTTGGTTTAAATTTTAAGAATTGCCTTTTATCTTTTTGACCTAATATTTTTTGAGTAAATACAACATTTATGTAATTCTAATGTCAAAACTTTACAATAAGGTATAGTCAGAGATATCTTGTTTTACTCTTATCTCTCCACCTATAGTTAACTATTTTTAATAGTTTTTAGTTTAATCCTTCCATTGCTTCTATTTACAAATATAAACTAGCATATACTCTGACCTAAATACAACACTTCTTTTATCTAAAAAATGTGGGCCACTAACTCTGTGTCTGTATATAGATTTTCCACATTCTTTTTTTACAGTTATTGAACACTCCTTATTATGACTGTACTGTAGAAATACAGCTAATAAATGCAGAATAATAAATTCAGGAAAATCACTATTTTACAACTGATACTGAAATAAATGATTCAGGTAATGGTCATCTGGAACAGATGATCAACATATCAATAGATGATAAAGTGACCAGGTGAAAGCCTAATGAGAAACTTTACAACAAAGGTATCAGGCTGTCATGATATAAACTCATTAATCAATCCTAGCACCACTAAAAATGAGACAACCAGATATTATTATGAGGTAAGCAGAACCAAAATATACCATATTTCAGCTTAGGTAAATAAGTGAATTAATAAACCTGAATATAATGAAGCCATTAAACCTAATTTCCAGTCCATAGAAAATGGAACAAAGAAACAAATTATATGACACCACAAGAGGCAATCAGCCAAATTCAGAATTTGGGACATTTTATAGGAAAATAGACCCAGTTTTCTCAAAAGATCAAAGGCATAAAAAAGATGGGGTGGAGGCTTCAAAATTAAAAGGAGAATTAAGAGACATAAGCAAATACAATAAGTAAATCTTGTTTGAATTTTGATTTGAACAAACCAACTGTAAAAAAGCAATTCTGAAGCAACTGGGCAAATCTGAATATGGACTGAAATTTAAATGCATTTAGAAATTGTTACTTTTGTTTGATGTGAAAGTGTGGTCATGTAAGAAATGCTCTTTTTCCATCTCCCCTCCTCTCTCCCTTTGCCCCTGATTAGCTTTTAAATCCTCAACAAGGTGTGTGCGTGGGGGAAGGGCTGATAGATGAAACATGTACTGCAACATGTCGACAGTAATTGAAGCTGGTGATGTTAAGGGGGGAAAAAAACAACTGAATAAAATGGAATCTGAGTTTTTAGCTGTACAGGATGAGAGAAAAATAACTGTATGAATCAATAATAGTATATAATAGAAAACCCTAAACAGACCTGACTTTGTAAGAATTGAGAATATAAAATAAAGGTGAAATATTTAATCAATGAGAAAAGATAGATTATTTAATAAATGACAGTGAATTTAGAGGCAATTATTATGGATGGAAAAATGAGATTTATTCTTTACATTATGTACCAAAAATAAAACTTTAAATGGATTAAAGATACAAAACAAACCATAAAAAACTAAAAAAATGCATAGCTGGAATATTTTCCTAATCTTAAGGTTGAAAAGACCCTTTAAAGGACACAAATAAAGGTAAAAACAAGAAATTTTCACTAAAGTTATACAGTTCTTCAATGTCAAAAAAATAACATTAAAATCAAAAACAAATGTCAAGCCCCCCGGGGGGGATGGGACGGGACTACAAAATACGTGAGACAAAAGGTTAATATACTTATTAAAGATAGCTTTTACAAACCAAAAGGAATGAACAGAATGGTGAAAGAATATAAACAGGGATTTTGGTAAAGAAATACAAATGACTGAGTATGGAAAAAAATACTTTTGCTTATAAAAAAAATTCTTGACATACTTAGTAATATAGAGAAGTGGGCAATCATATCTACTTTTGCTGGGAATATAAATTAGTACCTTACTTCTCCATACCTGACCATCAAATATTGATCAATTACTGTATGACATCTCCATCTGGTTGTCTATCAGGTATTTTAAACTTAACATGGCCAACTCAATTCCCATTTCCAGACCTATTCCTGTCTTCATTCACCATTTAAGTAAACACACTATCCCCTGTCTACCCAGCTACTCTGCCAAAAACCTGAGTTATCTTTGATGCCTTCCTTTCTCTCACCCATCACATCTAGTCCATCAACAAGTCAAAAGATATCCCTTATCTATCCAGTTTTCATTAGCTCCACTGATATCTACCACCTTAGAACAAAGCACAATCATCTATTTCCGAGATTATAGCAAAGCTTCCATTTGTCTCCCTGTTTCCATTTTTGTCTTCTCAAATACTTCCCATCCTAATCTGTTCTTCACTCAGAAGCAGCCAAAATGATTCTCTAAATGTGTAAATCAGATATCATTCTATTACGTAATATCTCCAATGTCTCCATTTTGAGGGGAGTAAAACCTATGCTTCTGACTGCGGTCCTTCCCTAGCTCCCTGATCTCATTCTATTACTCTTCCAATTGCTGACTGAGTTACAGCCACATGGGGACTTTATTTCTGCAACACGTCAAAATTGTTCCTGCCTTAAGTCTTTGCAGGTATGTTTCCTCAGCTTGAAATGCTCTATCTCCACATTTTTCCATCCTTGGCCTGTCATTCAAATGTTCACTCAAACATAACTTCTACAATGAGGTCTTTCCTGAGCATCTACTCTATATTTCCAACCTCAGCAATTTCTATAATGTGTCTACTTCACAACACTTGTTAACTATTTGAAATTATCTGATTAATTTATTGATTTACTGTTTATTGTGCCATCAATCCTGCCCTCCTGCCAAGTTTCCTGACAGCAGGAGCTTTGTTTAGCTTCCTCTTGTATCCTCAATGCCTGGAAAAATGTTGCCACATAGGAGGAAGTACTAAAGTAAGTTTTCACTGAATAAACAGATGGAGAGAAATTCTAAAGTCTTGTAAAATTAGGTTTTGAAATAATATCCATATTTATCAACTTTTTTTGCTTGTTTGTTTGGAGAAGTCATTTGGATGACCAGCTTCTTTACTAGCAATTTGCCTAAAGTACGAGTCAGACAAGAATGTCTAAAAAAGTGCATCATCTGATCCAGTAAAGCCATAAAGATTATCTAACAAATGGAAAGCAGACAAGTATGTACTAACTAACCATATTTCTCCAGTGCCTCTCCCAGTTTTCTTCTTCCTTTTGAGTCTTAATTCTAAAATTAAATTCTAGTAATAAACAACTTTCCTGTTTCCCTCTGATTTTCATTCTTAGTTCACCATAAGATGAAATTTCTATAAGGTTAGTCTACTAAGAGCAGTTTTTTTGTAAGTACAATGTTTTTGTCATTTCAACCACTTCCTTATATTTTTATTTTCTACTCAATAAATACAAATGTAAAATATTTACTGTTCTGTATTATTAAACTAAGATGGCATTTAAGAGGTAATTCTAAAGGTCATGTCAGAAGGGGTCACAGGAGTTCATGAACATAAGCACTGATAAGCATTCACGTACGCCCAAGTTCTCACCAATTTACTTATGTGTCATGGTGATTTCTTCGAGTTAAGTATTGGAACTGAATTCCCAAATCACATTTGTAACATATCATTTTTTTTTTCACGAGAAAACCAGCTTAGTAATACAGATTTTTTAAAAAATTTTAACATTTTAATTTCCTGATTATAAAACACCTACCTGCACATTGCAGAGGCTCTGAAAAATAAAGGTACAATGAAGAAATATCACAGCTAATATTCTGATCCAAATTTAACTTCTTTAAAAATTCGATATTTATATTTCCTTTTATTTTTTTCTATGTACGCACACACACAAAAATTGGAATCAAATTCTATGTATGTTTGATCTAGGCTTATCTGTATTAGTACCTACGATCCACCTTTGAATCACCATGGATTTGTTAGAATTGACAATAGTTTAACCATTTTTAGAAGTGCAATGTCTTTCTATGACTAAATACATACTTGAGTATACGGCTGGAACCCAGAATACGCTGGGCTACTGGGCTGTACTCCTGGATTCAGTGGTGCTGCAGCATTCTGATAACCAGGCTGAAGAGTGGGATAACCATACCTAAATGGTTTAGTCATTTTTGAAGGCTGAGGGACAGCAGGCGCTGGAGCTGGAGCAGGGTCAGGTTCGGGAGGAGGATCGAGAGCAGGACTGCTTGCTGATGAAGAAAGCATATCTAACGAAGGGGAAAACATGGTATCAACACCCAAAAACCTAAAGATTTGGTTCCTGGGCAAGCCATAGCCTTTGGCGTTTCACTTTTTCTTTTTTTTTTTTAACTTTTTATTCTGAGAAATTTCGAACATACATGAAAGTACAGAGAACAGAATAATAAAATCCCACATACCCTTCACTCAGCTTTAGTAATCATCAACATTTTACTAATCCTGTTTCGTATGTTCCCACCCCGTCATTTTTTTTTTTTACAGAAGTATTTACAAGACCTCATATTTCGTATCATTTCACTGACAAATACTTCAATTCAGTTGGTATTTCTAACAGATTAGGCTTTTATAGTTAGACTGCATACACAAAAGTTATTTTTTCTTTTAGTCTCTCAGCAGGAATGGGGCTAAGAAGCAGAAAAGTAAGCTAAGCAATAAAAAGGGTGTCAACTATTCTTTTCTTTAACTTGTCTTTTATCTGACCCTGCCATCTATAAAAAATGCCCGTATTAAGAGGGGCATATTTCTATAATCCTTCAGAAGTCTGCATTATATGTAGAGGCAAAACTATGAAAGTATGAAAGACAGTGTCCAGAAGAATATTCAGTTCCTGAAACAGCGTCTGGTGCGCAGCTGGTGCCAATAAAACCTGATGAAACGATGTTCTTCTTTTACTTAAATTAAAAGCAAAAACTAAGATTTGATTAAAACTGTGAAAAAATTGTAGAAAATTAAATCGTACGCAAGAATAACAAGAAGAAACCCTAAAAATTACTCTATTACACGTAACTATTATTAACATTTTGGGACATCGACTGTTACTTTTTTTTCAAGTCAAGTCTATAATACAGATGTCTTTTAATCTATTTTTCATATAAAAAATGAATTTCTTCACCAGCAATCTGACTCTGCCAAAAATGTTCTCAAAAGCATCAGACTTAATAAACTTTATTTTCTAAAAGTTTCTTGAGGAATCACATCTTTCTATTGACCATTGGCTCTAATTTTGAAGTATATTCCTAGATATTCTGCTACCATCTTGTGCTAATTAGGCAAGGCTTGGCTCACTGGCTTTCTGACAACCTCCCAGACTTCTTGAAAGGCCAAGAGCTTCAATGCAGTGTCATATCCTTAGATTTCCTGCTGGTCCTTCCTCATAATGATGGGACTATAATTAGAAAGATCTCTTTACATGACAACAGTCATCAGCATAAGAAAGAGCTAGAATCATAAAGACAAAGGTCTAAAACTTGTCCCCTTCTTTAATAAATGGACAGTATTTTGCACATTTCTAAAGTCCCAAAATCTACCCTAATATCTGACACATAGTAAAACTTTCAATTCACTTAATCTTACTGCTATAGATGTTTACCTCCTTTTTTAATTCTGGTGCAGTATAAATAGCTAGGAAGCTTCCCATGCCACTAACTTACTGTCAAAGCACAGTTCGCAATAAAATTAAGATTTATTGATAAATGAATACAGACAAACAAACCAAGGCCTAACTCCAAGACCGTGATCTTTTAACTATCCCACACTGAATATTTCACTTTAGGTTAATTTGAAGCTCATGAAATACTAAACAGTTGCACTGTTCAGCTGTTAGTAAATGAAGTAATTCTTCTAGACTATTTTGACGATAATGATGGCTTTTGAAATGGTCCACAACTTCTTAAACACACACACGCGCGCACACACGGTCCCTGGGGAAAAAATCCTTAACCAGAAAACACCAAGTAGCTTATTAAAGTATTCTTGAAATATTAAATGGGAATTCTATACTAAGCTGAGATTAAAGTTTTCTACTCATTCATAGGATAATAATGACAGCAAGATAGTGTGTTTACTTAAGTACAACACACTTCAACTTCAATCTTGGATTATTACCAAAGTGATAAGAAATAAAGAGAAGGGCAAAATTACTTTGTTAGTCCTAAAGTTTGAAATCATTAAAAAAAGAGAAAAAACAGGAAGGTCAGGTATGGTTGTCAAGTGACAGGAGTGATGGGAGACAGGCGAATCAGGAAGATCAGTACAAGATATTATAATGAAATGATTATTACTTATAAAAGTTGTTTTTTTTTTCCTTTTAGTACTATCCACTATTCCTGTTTCTATGTAATGACCAAAGTTATTTCCAGATATGTTTAAAAATTATGCCTCCAAAAGCTATACCCAAGGTGGTTAATCTATTTACCTGGTGGAGGCAGCCAGGAGCCATAGGGGGAGTAAAGAGTCAAAGACTATTTATATTCAGAGGCTAGTTGGAAGGAATTCAAGGACCTAAGCATGAGAACAGAAATATAAAATTCATTTAAGGAGTTATTAGCATTAAAAAAGGGAAGAGAAAAATTATTCATTATTAAAAGTCTGTTAGAAGGAGGAAAAAAGATAAAGAGCATAACAAAAATAAAATAATCAATTTCCTTAGGTCTCCTAGAAACAACATTCATAGTTATTAACATAACAACACTATTAAATTAAGGCTGAGAAACACTGGGAAAATGTCTCTTATTTTTGTTAGAAATATAGCCTGCTAATTATGTATAATATATGTTCATGTTTGAAAGCAACTGATGACAGCCAGTAACTTTTCAAATAAACATCAAATAAGCACAAAATAAATTACCTGGGTAGCTGCCTCCTTCTAGGGCATCGTAACTGTTGGGCACTGGAGAAGCGCTGCTTGTGGTAGAAGAGCTGTCAACACCTAAAAGGAAAATGAAAGTATCTACTAAGTTTAAAATGACAATGTATCTTAGGGCAGCCTTTGGCAATTTTGAAAAAAGACGTTTTGCTGACTCTAGTAAAAAAGTAAAATGACTGATACTTAAAGGCATTAAAAAAACTATAATTTCTGATATAAATATAAGAATAGAGGATGAGAGTGGGGAGAATACAGAGCAGATGAGAAAATTTAATCAAACACATGTGATGGCATCTTAGAGAAGAAAAGATATCAAACCACTCAAGATAGCCAAACACAAATACAAATTTTAAATTGATAGAAATATTAATACAGTCACACCTCAAAAACTGTGTCTACCAAATTATAAGCTGATAAATATATTTTATCAGTATCAGTATATTTTAAGATAATTAGATTGAACTTCATCAAAATTGAAAACTTTTGTGCTCCAAACAAAACCATCAAGTAAGTAAAGAGATAACCCACAGAATGGAATATATTTTGGAAAATACTTGCAAAAATATATCTAATAAGGGTCTAGTATCCAAAATATGTAAATAACCCTTGTTTATAACTCAAACAAGAAGGCAACCAAATTAACAATGAGCAAAGGATTTAAACAGACATTTCTCTAAGGAAGATAAACAAAGGGCCAATAAGTCTATGAAAAGATACTCAACGTCACTAGCCATTATGTTAATGAAAATCAAAACCACAATGAGAAAATACCCTTTCACATCCACTAGGATGGTTACAATTAAAAAGACAGATAATAGCAAGTTTGGGCAAGGATGTAGAGAAATTGGAACCCTCCTTAGATTGTAAAATAGTGCAGCCACATTGGAAAGCAATCTGACAGTTTCTCAAAAGGTTATATGTAGAGTTATCATATGACATGGCAATTTCACTCAGGAAAAACGAAAACATATACCTCCACAAAAAAGTTGTACACAAATGTTCATAGCAGCATTATTCATTACAGTCAAAAAGTAGAAACAACTCACACAGCACAGGGAATGCAGTCAGTGGTAATGTAATGGCTAGGTGTAGAGCCAGAGGAGAGGAAAGAGTAATCGGGGGGGATCATTTCATAAACTACATAAATGTCTAACCAATGTACTGTATACATGAAACTAATAATAAAATTAAAAAAAAAAAGACAAAGCTGTCAATAGTAAACAACATTTAATAAATAAAACCTTTTTTAGTGAATGCAAAACAAACAAAATGAAACAATACCAATGTCTATCAATTTATGAATAAAATGTGATATATCCATACAATGAACTATTATTAGGCAATAAAAAAAAATGAAGTACTGATACATACCACAGCATGAATAAACTTTTTTATAAAAACATGCTAAAAGAAGCCAATCACAAATAACCACATATTATATGATCTGTTTATCTTAAACAGTTCAAAATAGACAAACCAATAGAGACAAAGAGTAGATTAGCAGTTGCCTAGAGCTGTGTGTATATGTGCAAGGGGATAAGAATAAGAAATGACTGCTAAAGATATAGAGTTTCTATTTTGGGGTGATGAAAATGTTCTGAAATTAAATAGTGATGGTTGTAGAACTTTGTCAATATAATTAAAAATTGCCAAACAGTACGATTTGAATGAATGGGTTTTATGGTATGTGAATTAATAACTGTTAAAAAAAACACCATAACATTCTCTCTGATAAAGAAAAACTTTTAAATATAAATGTCAAGAAATAATTATTCTTGGAAAAAATTAAGTCCAAAGGTAAAAGATTACATATATCAAATTATTTCAAAAAACACATTAAATTAAACTGCTTAGCTTCTTTCATGCCAAATCAAATATTAATGCTTAAAATATTAATTTTACATAAAGTTATTCTGATTTACTTATTTAAAAATTAAAAACCTGCTAATTTAAAATTTACTTTCAGGAGAAAAGAACAATTGCAAATTTCTATTTTGGACTTGTTAAAATATCAAAGCGATAATAAAAATTATAAATCCAGATGAACCACTAAACTAAATAGACCACTTTGCTAAAATTTATTAGTTCAGATTACTTCTAACTTGGTCACGCTGTCACTGCCAACATAAATCAAATTGGTATTTTTTTAAAGGTATATTATGAAATTTATATGTTACTACCTTGAATATGATTAAAAACATCTTCATTAATTCCCCTATCATCTTACAGAATAAGGTCTAAATGCCTTTGTAGTCATAGGCATAAAAGGAACTTTAAAATTTGGTGTATTGGGTGAAGAGGGAGAAGTGTGGTGTGAGTGCATCCTAAGGTAAAAGGGAAGAGATAGAGGTAAAAGGGACCTTTTACCTTAGGATGCACTCACACCACACTTCTCCCTCTTCATCCAATACACCATTTTTTTCTTGTGTTTATGCATTGTACATATTGGTCCAACAGCCTAGATATCTTTTCTCTACATGGCAAATTTCAACTCATCCTTCAAATTTCAAATCCTCCATGAAACCTTCTGATATGGAAAATCATTCCCTCTCCTATGTTGACTCTGCATATTCTCAACACTGAATTACTGCACTTTTCAAGTTGTATTATAATCGTGTATGATTTCTGCTTCCCTAATACATTATAAGTATACGAAGGCAGCTAAGCTATTGTACTGATCTTTGGAACCACTATACCAAGCAAAACGCTGCTTTCTGTATACAAGTTGCTTTTAATTGAACGAACAGCTATGGTACTTGTCCCTACTCTTAAACTTTACACAAGCCCAATTTGCCTTAGTCACTCCAAACTACAATTAGTGATAATAAATACTCTGAAAACAAATGGTGGGGGGTGAGTCTGAATGTAGTACTTCGGAAGAATCTTCATTTTTTTACTGGCTCTACCTCTCACACTGAAAGAAGAGGAAGAGGAGGAGGAGCTGAAATCTAAAGAAATAAGGGGAAAATAGATCACAAAAATAACTCAGAATCCTTGAAGTTGAGAGAAAAGTATTGAAATGCTTTTAAGCCTTTAAAAAAAGATTTAAGTTGCTTTCTCTTGAAAAGATAAGCAATATGGGTCAACGACGTCCAATGCACTTACTATTATTGCTTAAATTGAAATTAACCAGATAATCTAAAATTTTATTTCCTTATAACTTGCATAAAACATGCAAAGGTATAAGTGAAATTCTATCTTCACCATTTATCAGTTGAGAGAAAATGGACAGAACATCCAACAACTCTGAGCCGCTTTTTTGTAATGACATTTAAAATAACACCTACTTCACAGAGCTACTGTTAAGATTAAACAGATATAACAGATATAAATTAAACAAATACTAGCCAGACTCAGGAAATATTCTTAATTTTCTCTCCTTCCCCTCTCTCTTCAAACCTTATGCTACAAATGGGGAGAAAGAAAAAAACAAGATAAGAATCACCTGATTGATAAAGCCAACTTTTTTTCTCAGACTTCAACTAAACATTCCTTAACATTTATCATTGCTAACCTCAATTACTTTTGATTTCTAAAATTGGTCTCCTTTTTTTGGTAATGCCATGCTATACTCTCCCTCTCTGCTATACTATACTCTCTTCCAATCTTCCTGCTACCTTAGCCCAAGAACTCATTTTTCTCATTATTCCAGGAGCCTCAAGTTTCAATATGCTCCAATGCATTCTTCTATAAGAGATCTTTCTAAAGTGCAAATTTGGCTGTTATTTTCCCATGTAAACTCCTTCAGTGACTCCTTACTACCTTCAAGATAAAATCCGAACATCTTAATATAAAATACAGTAAGTCCTCACTTAACGTCAATAGTTTATGCGAATTAAGTGAAATCAAATAATTAACATCATTTAGACCACAGGCTAATCGATATAAACAAGAGGTAAGTTCCTACGGCATCTCATCAACATTATAACAAAATGATGTTAACTGAGGGCCTGCTGTACAAGGTTCTTAAAGATCTCACTCACCCATCCTACCCAACCTCATTCACTTTTTCCTTCCATTGTCCTTGGCAGACCATAGGTCCCAAATTCACTAAAGTTCCCCAAATAAGCCATTTTCTCGCAAGCTTCTTGCTTTGTTTTAAAGCATTTCCACCTCTCCTCAGATCCCTCACCTGCCTAATTCCAAGTTCGTTTAAGATTCAGCTCAGATATCCCCTGAGAATCTTCCCTGTTATCTCACACGACATCTGGTTCCAGACTCTCCCATGTATTCCTATAAAACACGATGATTAACATAGGGCTTACTATAAATTTTGTTCTTTATTCCAAACTAGACTATAAGCTTCTTGGGTTTTTAATCAAGCTTACTAATGGGGCATTATCAAATAATCTGTTTATCAATTGATTGTTCAGAACTCAGAATATACTTTTTCAGAGAAATAATGAAATAACTGGTACTAATAAGTACCAGTCAAGTTAGTTTACAGGCGCTTATAACACCCAAGATCCATATTAATTGATTAACTACTATACATCTGCAACAGGCTGGAAAAAATGAAGCATTTGCAAATGTTCAGTCTTTCTGTTAATTAGACTGGGGGCTAGTATAGACATCCAATCACCAATTGAATACCATTACTATTTGAAAGTACCTTTTGAATTCTAACTCTAGACATCAAATCCCCTTCCACTGTAGCCCCAATACTCTGCCCCCTCTCGCTATACAGCAAGATGGAGCTTCCATATATAGCAATCATATATATAGGATGTCTGCAAGCTGAATGTTCAGATAACAGGTACCACTTGCGAATACAGTACACATTTTCTTTTTAATGTATGTAAATACTAAAAATTCAAACTAATACCTTTCTTGATGACATAGGTGTCTTTTTACATCCTTCACAGACCCAGGACATGTGCTAAATTTATAAAATTTAAAAACCATATTAAATATGTATTGAATTCAACTGAAAAATATTTACTTGTTTAAATTATAAAATAGTACATCAATTAAAATGAAAGATAGGTTCTGAACCCTTAAAAGGGATTCTCCTACAGGAGTGGGGAGAAAAGAGAGATACTGGTCAAAGAGTACAATCTTCCAGTTATAAGATGAATAAGTTTGGGGGAGTCTAATGTACAGCACGGTGATTATAATTAATAATATTGTATTATTTACTTCAATTAAAAGAAAAAGAATTATCTTGGGAAGTTGGAGCTAAGCAGGCCAATATTGTCTTATTATCTACAGGAGTCAACTTAACTTGTTCTGTAGCAAACAATATTGCTTTTTAACTTACCCTAGCAAACCATAAACATAGCATTATCTCTGACATAGTGCATGGCACTGAGAAATTACTATTAGCCTTAAGAAAGTCAATCAAAAACTGACTAGCACCTTAAAACCCATTATGAGAAAAAGAGAGAAAAAAAAACTCATTATAAAAAATTAAAAAACATTTTTTCTAACATCACTTACAAAATATAGCATCAAGTTGTCACATTAATAGAGCTATGGCAGAGAGCTTCCTGTTGTCTGGCTTCTTCCCAACCTAAAAATTCTCTAGAGGCAAGTCGACTGGGAGCATGTACAACAGGTAACAGAACAGTACCTGCTCCAGAGACTAAGACTTGTCACAGCCTAGAGCCTCTGGTTTTTTCCCCCTCTTTTACTTTATTTCACTTCTCAATTTTTCTTTACTGCTTATTCCCTTTCACTCCATTTTCGAGTTAATATTCCTTACTATTAAGAGTATGAAAGTACTTGTGTGCATTACTCTACCTAAAACTAATGAAAGTTGCACTCTAGCAGTAACTGAAGGAATGAATATTTATAACTGAATAAGCTCAAAAAGGAAAGAATAATTTCAGATAAACCATTACGGGAACCAGAAGCTTTCTATTTGCTCAAGCTTTAATTTTCTTTTCCAACAATTCTGAATTTTTAGAAGCTTCCAAAAAAATATAAGACTGTCCCTAATATAAAATCCTATTTTAGCTTCTAAGTATGAATTTAATGAGGAAAGTTCAAAAAGGAAGCCTATTTGTAGCATGTAATTTTAAAAATGTAATTAGATGATTTAATGTAAAATTGGAAGTGAAATAGAATAGTTTTCTTTTAAAACTGAAAGTTTAAAACAAATATTCCTGTACTTGACTGCCAGTTAGACTTGCTGCCAAGGAAACTACAAGCTTTAATAAATGAAAAGCTACAATAAGTGCATAGTTACTTTAACTTAATGATAAAGAGGAATATTACTGATTTTCAAACCTGCTAGCTATTTCATTACTGTTCAGTAATTTTTTTCAAAATTGGAGGTCAATTCCACAATGCCTAAACACACAAATATCTCATGAATACTGGGAATTAATTACCACTAAAATGCTTAAATAGTAGAGCACTCCAAATCTCTGCTTTATAGAAACACTTATATGTACCCCTCTGGCACATATAAAAATCTAATCACTATGTTGTACACTTGAAACTAATTTAATATTCTATGTCAACTATAAATAAAAAGTACATTTAAAAAAAAAGATTAAAAAAAAAGGATAAAAAAATACTTATATGCAAACCCCAAACCAATTTGAGCTTTCTTTTACCTCTTTACATACGAAAAATTACTGTAACTTAGTGTTTAAAAAAATAAAACAAATTCATTTTAAAGCTAGGTTTTCTTTCCACATTTTTCTTTTCCCTCATTCAGAACATCCCTTTATTTTGCAATCAACAAAAATGATTTTTTAACAAACCATGAATAAAGAACACCAGGATTCTAGTAAAAATGTCCCCAATATAGTCTTATGATTTTGCTGCATAATAAAAAAGGCACAGGAAGAAGATACCACGTAAGCAATACTGGAGTGACTGCATGCTGCCCTGTGTTCTTTAGTTCCCTCCTACTCCAGTGCTCTATGTTCTCACTAGGAGATGGAGAACACTTTCTGTATCTTTTTGCAGACAGTGACCTTAGCCACACTCCTCACTTTGCTATTAGTTGTGTCACCACAGACAAATGTTTCTTAAAGTGTTCAGATCTCAGTCAATTCATCTGTACAATGGAGCCAATTATCTCTGCCACACAAGATTGTTGAGAAAAATAAACTGAGATAAGAACATGATCTTAATGTTAGTAATGACACCTAATCTTTTTCAGTGTTTACCATTTGCCAGACACTGTTCTAAGCTTTATAAAGAATACCTTCAATCCTCATAGCAACCATATGTAATTGTTGCTATTATTATTCCTCTTTTATAATGAGCTTAAGAAACTTGGCTAAGGCCACAAAGCTAGTAATGGACAAAGTCAGGATTTGAATCTAGAAAATTAACATAAAAATCCAGGGAGACATATTAGTTATTTAGCGCTGCAATTGGCACATAGTAAGTGCTCAAAAAATGTTAGGTATTATTAAAATCATCATTTTGTCAAGAGTTAAGAACTCAGGAATCTTTAATCGGTAATGTATTCAAGAAAAAAATGTAGTTAAACAAGAGGAGGTGTTAGGAGAAAAGCTATAAATGCTAAATCTTTTTGATTGTCCAATTTTTTTTTTTCAGTCTAAGGAAATGGAATTTTCAACAACTGCATCTAACTGCAAGCAGAACAAAAATGGGAGTTATTTAGGCTGACAATATTACATTAATAACACATTTTTTGAAATGTGTAAAAAAAGGAGCATGAAATATTTTTAAAAAGTGACATGTTTCTAAGATCTGAATATTATATACATTAAATAATAACAATAATTCAGGGCCTGGGAGGAATGACACATCAGTAGCAATGACCACATACTACAATCAGATCTTGGTTTCTAAAATACCTTCTTCATTGAAGCAACCCAGGACTCCTTGGAGAAATGGCTCATTCCAGGGCTGTAGCAATGTCGGTAATAAGATGAGCTAGGAACATTTTATTGAGGACTTAAGGTACTTAAAGCAAGAACCTTAAAGTTTAAAGATTCATGGGAATATTCTTAAAAGACAGTTTAAAGGAGCTGCCATTGGCCAAGTTTAGGACAAATTGCTATTAAATAACTAGGGATAGTAATGGATTATAACCCACTAAATAAAATGAGAACCCACGAGTCATTATGAACCCAAAGAAATCAACAAGGGAGAAGGAAATCCTTTACTTTATAATGAAACCTTGACTTGTAAATATAGAAGGAATGTTGGAATCAGAAAATCATCAATGAATGCTAAACCAAATGAATGACAGTTTAATAAACAGGGCATTTACATAGTATCAAAGAGTCTCCTCACAAATTACTTAACTAATTTCAAGGGTGAAAAGTAGGACAAGTTGGAGAACCCTGGCAGACTTAAGTGATCAAAGTGAACATCATCAATAAGGGAACAAATTGACATCATGTGCCTCAAAGAGAAGGCACAGTGGCAACCCTGCCAAAAATGCATGATTTGAAACTAACCACAAGGACACAACAGATAAACCCAAACTGCGGGACACTATACAAAATAACTCACCTATATTCTTCAAAAACGTCAAAGTGAAAGAGAAAGGAAGGTTAAGGAACTATTCCTTTATAGTCTAAATAGAAATGATAACTAAATTGGATGCATGACCCTGGATTAGATCCTGGGCCATGAAAACAGCCATTAAAGATCTTATTGAGACAAATGTTAAGATCTGACTATGGACTGTGTACCAGATATTATTGTGTCAGTGTTCGATGTGCTAATAACTGTACTGTTTATGTTATTTAATGTTAATTATAAGGCACTGTCTTTATAATTAGGAAATACACACTGAAGTATTAGGGGCAAAGGTTCATGGTATCTCTTATTTTCAAATGATGTAGGAAAAAAATGTATAATTATAAAGCAAGTAGGGCAAAAATGGTCCATCTAGGTAAAATGTATATGAGTTTCTTGTACTCTTTTTACAACTTTTCTGTAAGACTGAAATTGTATAAGATAAAAAAATTACAAAAAATTCAGTAAGACAGATAGGTATTTATATACTTAGAGTAAGAAAAATTAATCCTCATCTGGAATCTCTTTTTTCATCCCCTCTCAAGTCAAGCATAAGGATTTGAAAATTTTTTAAATGCACAGGAAACAGAAACTTTTCATTAAATACTGTTTACAAAAAAGCAAATCTCTCCACTCAATAATAAAGATAACAGAAGAATCATGGTCACATATAATAGCTTGAAAAGATCATAACTTATTGGTTCAGTCTTAAACTGTAAGAATTAATGGAGGAACTGAACTACTCAATGTTCAGCACTGTTCTATTAAAGGCAGAAAAGATATTAAACAGGCTGCAACATGTAAGCATATGTACAATTTCTTCAACTAGCAAGATGTGGACTACTATTTCATGAAGCAGGAAAATAACTACAAATTTTGGGCTTTCTAAGTATATAATAAGTGTGAAAAAGACCTCAAAGAAACGTTCTATTTCTCTATCACTATTATAAGACCCAAATGGTTCGTTTTCATTAGACTAAAGTAGCATGCAAAGCAGAAAATAAAACATCATTCCTAAAAGGGTGTTAGAGCAATCATCAGCCAAAAGCTGCAGTCAGCACTCATTCTTTAGCATGACATAAAAAGGAAACACATTTCTAAAAAAAGCACTCTATCATGAAAGATGTACTGTTACTTAATGAAATGGCAAAGATGTCCAAAAGAGGAAAGACAAAACAAGCAAGCAAAACACCTCATTTCAAGTGACCCCAACCTTCCACAACCCAAACCAAGCAAGTTCGTTGGGCTAAATCTGCAGAGATACCTTTTTATAAAAGGCTACGAGGACTGTGGACATTAAAAAAAGAAGTGAGTAGGAAAAGATCAAGAACTGGTGTAAAGCTAAGGCAGACCTGCTTCCTCATCCTCCTCCTCCTCTTCCTCATCATCGGAAGTTGATGACAAGGGAGTTGGTGCGGAGCTAGCTTGATTATTAACATATTCACCATACTGCATGCCTGTAAAGTGGAAAGCACAAACACAAGAGTCAAACCAACAGGAAAGATGAGAAATAAAATTTGACATTGCATTAAAAGTGAGAAAGAACTCTGACATTCCAAAGAGCATCCCAGCATGCATATTAATATTAGCAAGTTTATTATCAAAACTGGAACCATTAGAAAATCTCTGCAAAGCAGTTTAGTAAAAGCAGCTCTAATATGAACTGATTTAAGTATGAAAAAAGTACCATGTATTACACTGATAATATTTAGAAAACAACAATGATGTTCTCTGAAAATCTTACTGGGATCTATATACGTTTACCTTCTTTAATCTTAGGGCCCTCGTGGTATACTTCCTTTGGGACTGCGCACTCCTGGTGAGCAGTGATCATTTCTACTGAAATGAATTTATACAGCTTATGACACACATATAGATATCCGATATATTCCTTCTGCTAATGGCACCTTGATGGTAACTCAGTTCCCATAACGGAAAAAGAATGACAGTTAAAGAAAAGAACTGTATTCAGCATAGTTCTCCGCTCACAGTACTCAAAAAATGGGTTTACTAACTGCGGCCCTACAAGTGTGACAATTACAGGAGAGTGGATTTTCTGAAATGGCCAGTCATCTCAGCATCAGCCTGTTGGCTGCACTGAGACTGAAGTAGGTGAATGAGACTGGTCTGTGACATACACCAAGAGAAGGCTGATTCTGCAGAAAAGACACAGCAGCTGGTAACTGTATAATGCTTCCCTTTAAAAATATTTGATTGAATATTTTTATAATTTATCTGGTAAAATCAAGACTTAAAAAATTAACAGCCACAGAAATTTCAAAAGGGAAAACAAAATAATCTTAAAAATGAAAACACTTTATAAATAAGAGTAAACCTCTTGTACTCTTTATAGTTCTGCTTGGGGGGTGGGGGGGGCGGGGGGGCGGAAAACACCCAGAAACACAGTGTGAATTTTCAAGAACATTTCACAATATTGGAAACACAATGAAGCCCAACCTCAGCAAAATCACATGGAAGTCCCCTGATACACTTCACTGTTTTTTTAGGTGACCTTTTAAATTAGCATGGATAAACATAATTCATGTTTATAGCAAGATAAAAAGCTATTAAAGAGTAAAATTTGAGCTTAGAAGGGAACAAAGGTTAAACTGTACATCAGAAGCAGTGATCTCCCCCATTATGACTAAAAAAGTCATAGAAAAATCTGCTGGCTTTGCTGAAATATCTTCTAAATATAGACAAAGTAGCAGCTACAACAAATTCATCTGAGAAAATAAAAATCAATTTAAGTAAGTTCAGACGATACAAGAAATAAACTTGATAACTTGAAAGACCAAATGTTTCTCTAAAAAAAGCCCAATTAAAATGAAAATTAGACCTTAGGTTAAATATATCAAGAAGTTTACAACTAAACATAAGTTAACAGTAAAAATATTTTATAGAAAAGAAATTCTTCAATTTAAGAATTCCTTAAAAAATGAAGTACTTTCTCAAAATGTAATCACCATTGCACTTTAAGAAGTACACATGTGTATGTATATAGTAAGAAATAAAAAGGAAGAAATTCTATTTACTGTGCTGAGCTAAGTGTGGCCAATAAGCAGGGAAAAAAAATAGAGAATCCATTTTTTTCATGACTGAGAGAATATGCAGGTTGCTGACTCTAACTAACCAAAGAAGCCAAAGTACAGGGCACACCATATGTATTGTAAGATATTTTCCTCTTTCCCTAGGTTTACTGAATAAAAATAGATTTATTATTGGAAACATACCCGATGCTTTAATCAGAAGCAAATGAGATGGCCATACGATGATAAAAAAAACATAGAACTACTTAATGCACTAGAACAAATCTATAAGACAGAGTAATACTGTATTATATCATTTTAGATTACACTACAGTTGTCAATGTACTATATTAAGACAATGTCACACAACTTACTCAAAATTTTATTTCTTAAGAAAAGGTGCAATCCCATCCAAGTACTAACCAGGTCTGAAATCTAACTATGGGAGGTGAACACACAGTGTAAATATATATATGCCTTACTGTTAAAGTGTACAGCTGAAACTTAATAGATTTTGTTAACCAATGCCACCATAAAAAAATTAATTAATTAATTATTTTAAAAAAAAGATGCAATTCTTTTTGAGACGTGTTAGAGATTAAAGTGTCAAGATTAAAGCCCTACCACAAATGTGCTTCTTAATATGCTCAGAATTTAACCTTCCTTTGCTTGTTCAAGTAAACTTTGTTAAAAGCTTAGGAGTATTAATGGCACAAGAAGATGACATTTTAGTTAATCTACAGAGGAATGGTGAGTGGTCCATAGCAACATCAATCCATATTTAAGTGCTACGCTCCAGATTGGGTCCATTACATACAAAATGCAACCAATGGGGAGTGAGGGCCAGAATGGGGCTGACGACCAAGTTATGTGAATGGTTGAGAGCTTCCTGAGGGTCTTTACTCAGACTCTAAGAGCCAGAAACCTATGTATGAGATACACAGGTTGCATCTATAAGGTGGCAGAATATGATGTCTTCCAGAGCTCAGCCTGAAACCCACTGTAAAAAGGTATGTGGAGTACCTTCCACCCCTACTATGACCACCACCATCAAACTGGGAGGGAATGCTATATGCTGACTTATTCTCTCTTAATCAGAGTTTACGAGATATGACACTAGTACACCGTGAGGCAAGAAACACTTCATAGAACTGACATTATGAAGAATTCTATAATTAACAGGGCCCCAATATGAAAAACAAAACAAAACAAAGCACTGGGTTTAAACGACCACCATTTGGTCTTCAGACAAAACTCCAGGAGACCACAACCTTCAGGCTGCTTAATAAAAAGCATCTTCACTGCTCCCTAGGTACAGAAATGGCGTAAATAAATAAAATTAGTCTTAAGAGAATAAATCCCTTGTGGAAGTTAGCTCTTTTAAATTCAAGGGTTCAGACTTCTGAGCAACTTATCTTTCCTAAGCTGTTCATCCAACAAGGTACACATACTAGAAAACTTGCCAAGAGTTCTCGTAAAAGAATAGTTTTAAGAGAATCAATTTCCATAGAACTCTTTCCTAAAACTTAAGTGCCTGTTAACAACAGCCTTTCTTTCACTTTACAAAGGAAACACATACCTTTAACTTATCCTAAATCTTACTATAACACTGCCCTGAGGAATAAAAATCTCTCAAGCACTAAAGGGAAAATATCCTTCTTCCTTAAACAGTTAATTTGATAATTCTGCATGTATGTGGTCCCCAGTCATTACTGTCAAAGAACCCACTGCTTTTCAAAGAGCCCCATGAGAACAAAACAAAAACATTAAGAAGTATTGACTAGACAAGTGGCAGGACATTGTGGATAAAGATGAAGACTCTGGGTTCAGTTCTAGGTTCTACCACTTACTAGTTTGTGTCCTTGGGCAAGTTAGTAATCTTTCTGTTCTTCATTTACACCATCTGTAAATGGGGTAGTAACTACCTCAAGTAGTTGTTTTGAGGATTAAGTGATTAATATACATATTTCAAAGCTTAGAATGGTGCCTGAAATATACTAAATATTATATAAGTATTAGCTATTATTTAAAAACATGTCTTTGTGTATATTTAGTTAAAAACAATTACTTTCAGCGATTCTTAATACTTAGCCCTAGGGCAAGTCATTAGGAAAAAAAAAAATCTTTCTACCAACCTGAGTAGTATTCTTAGTAATGCTAATTATTATAAAAACAAATAGACTGTTTTCTAGGACCACCAATTTTTTTTTAAGATACACTGGCTAAAACTCAGATAAAAATTCTACATGATTTCTTGCAGCATCAATATGAGATGTTCAATATAGTACTTTACAATCTATTTTAGCATAACATATTTATAATGATTATTGTCATTTCTCACCTCCTTATATTCTATAGAATACTTCATTCTATCTCCTTTTAACAACAACAACAATTTACTAGCAGGTGAACCTAGTCCTAAGCAGTGTATGTTTTTCTTTTTTTATTAAATACATGAGAACATTCCTTTTTCTCATGATGTCTGATGAAATTAAGTTATTTCTGATTTTTATATTTTATTCCTTTGTAAACATTTTTAAAAAGTCAAATAATAGAGTTTGATACACACAATATATATATATTTACCACAGGAATGCAGAGCTTTTCAAGATAATCCTCGCTTCATAAATAACATATTAGGTACATATTACATGGTATTTTTTCAAATTTGGTAATGTGAAACAGTATACTGACTCATTGCCTAGCTTTTATAGCCTACCATAAAAAAAAAAAGGGATAAATTAATCATATTAGATCTTTGACTGTATTTAGTAATTTGGCTTAAAAGATATATGCTACAATTTATTTCTCAATGGAGTTAATGATACCCCTTGGAATTCTAGAAACACGTTTCTTTGGATTAAAAAAATTACATCAGACTTTCTCACAAAGAATTAAGTTTGTCTCACTGGTTTGAAAATGATGACTGCCTTTACCAATCAGGTTATATAGAAAGATACCATCCATAAAATAAATGACCTACATCACAACTCAAAAGTTTTGATAAAAATACACTGAAATGATGTGATAAGATATTCGCAATGGTATCATGAAATTCACAATATTTTAAATAATTGCTGATTCAGTAAGATGAGCACTGAGTTTGGAGGCAGAAGATTGCATTGGGTCTTGCTCTCTCCTTGGGAGTCTGTATGTGTTTGGGTAAGACACCTACCTCTCTAAACTGGAATTCCCTCATCTGTGAAAGGAAAATGAAATATGATGTGCCGATTTCACATGATGACCAAGAGAGAGAGAAAAGTGAAAGGTATTTTAAAATGGTAAACCACTATATTAAACTAATAATAATGTCACCAACTATCTGGAAAACAAAACCTAACAAACAATAATAAAAATTTCTGACAAGTAACTCAGAAGGTTAAAAACCCAAAAGAGCAATACTGCTTTAATATATCCCTTCAAATACCATTTCTATCCACTTTGCATGAACAAAGTTTCTCAGCAATTATATGTATAAAAATAAAAACTATGAATGAAATTTAGCTAAGTTTATTTTATTCTGACAATTAATCATATATGACTCAGGTACATAAAACTATGGCGAGGGAGGAGGCATTTACCTCACTGAAATACGTATTTCAAGGAACATGTACTGTCCATTAAAAAATACCAAAAGTCATGATGTTTATGTTGTTTTGACCAACTAAATAATAATAATTTTACTGATTACTTAAGCCAGAAAAAAAATGTTAATGCTTAGACTTATAGTCATAAACAATAAAACAAATTTGAAAATCTCAATGTTTAACACTGTGGCAGAGAAGTATGATACAGAGTGATAAAAGAGTTTCTAGCTTAAAAATATATAATTACATTCAGGGGAGGGGGTATGACATTAAGGAGATAAAGAAAAAATGTAAACTTTCCAAATGTTAAAAAAGGGCATATTTGGGTATTTTTTTAAAGGATGTGGTAGGTATCATTTCAGTGGATACAAAGAATAACGTAACGTCTTTGTTTTAAAAGTCACACAAGCAGTATGTTGAAAATTATATAACTAGTTAAACTTTTGGTGAAAAATTTTACATGTCAATCTCATAAATGTTTAAGTAGTTAGAGCTTAAAAAAATTTTTTTAGGAGATATGCAAGCAAAAATTTGAATGCTCTCCCCTAAAAACCAGAAAAAAATGCTGAGTCCTTGAAAGAATAACTAGCAAGGGTGTCTTTGAAGCTAGGAAAAAAAGACATCTCTTTTAAGTAGTAATATTTTAGTAGTCATCTCAGAACCACAGCACATCCTATGCAGGCCATACATGGCACAACTACAAGAGGCACCGTTTACACAAACTACCACTTGCACAACATAGATGGTAGCCCTAACTCAGAAACAAGTAGGTGTGTACCCCAAAGGCAAAGAGGAAACTAAGAAACCAATCTCATACTTAAGAAAAAGGAATAGTAAAAGGAATAATAAAAGTTATAATTCAAATGTCTCCACTATTATCTTTCTTGATATTTATTCAAGGAGCTTATCTTAGGTAAATCAAGAGTTTGTTAATGGCCAACAACAAAACATTCAACCTCATTTTAGATAAACAGAATGAAATAGAAATGTCTGAGTTAAAAATCTTTCACTTTGCTACTTACTAATTTCTAATTTAGGTTACCTAATTTTTGTGAAATCTCACTTTTCTCATCTGTAAAACAGGAATATCTACATTGTAGGATTGATATGGAGATTAAATGAAATAATAAATATAAAGTGGCATATTGTAAGTGCTCAATAAATAGCAGCTCCTTCTCTTTTCGATATATTAGTAAGAAAAAAAGAAACAATTATTATTTAGTGGGAAAGTGGTTTACAAAATGATACAGTAAGATGACAACATGGTATTTAAAATAAGATGGTAAAAAATACGATAGGAAAAAAATAAATTAGCAGGGGCAATGTAAAGGGTCAAAACATGCAAGATATTTAAGAAATAGAAGTAGTCTTTAATGCAGAGGAAAGACACACACCAAAAAACACTGTTCATCCAGGGCTACAACCTAACCTTACTCATGACAAGCAAAACTTTCCTACCAGCCCCTCCCTTTAAAGGCAAACACTTATAACTAGATTCTATTCCCAATGTACCCATTGGCTGGTTGGAAATCAATGGACACTTCTTGGTGCTGCAGTTGGTTTTCCTATAAAACCAAATAAGAAAATTTATAATGTATAATCTGATCAAATTATAGAAAGGCTTCTGTTGACCACATAAACACTCAACAGACATAGGCACTGAAATGAGCCTAAGGATATATGATGCTTTTCCCAAGTTTCAGAACATGACAGAGAAGACAGTTCTTCACATTCAAGATCAAGAGTTGTCATTATGTATTGTGTATAGTCCTTAAAAACATTACTAATGGTTGCTCTAGAAATATAAACTACAGACTTCTAAAAACAGTTCAGTTATCTCTCGTTGAATGAAAAATAAAGTATATTAACCTGAAAGATCAATTTTTGGATTTGGAATTTTAGCCAGACAGAAAATAACCGTGAATACTGCCAAAATAAAGACAATGTGGGGAAACAGCGTCAAAACAACACAGTTGCCTGTCACTTATTTAGCACAAGAAGAATATTAACGAGCAAACAAACTGTATTGTTTTTCAATGCTGTCAATGTAAGATATAACTGCATCCTCAAAATTGGGTCAAAGTTATTTGCCATTAATAATAATGATAAGCATAGAAATCATTAAATAGGATATAGAAATACACTAGATAAAGAAATCATGGGTACTTTGTCCTAAAAGAAACTGTAATAACCTTTAAAAAACAGAAAATAAAATAAACGTTGCATAATAGAGGGATGCAATAGTTAATTAAAATACACTGACACAATTAATTATTAGCCAGGAAAATGACTATAAAGACTGTGCAGATAGAAGAATATGAATAATTTAATAAATGTAAAAGCAAAACAAAATAGTATTTAAACTAAGCTTGCAATTATGTAAAATATAATTTCATGAAGTAACTGGAAGTTAACATATAAAAAGAAAATAGTGTTTAAACTGAAATTATAAATTATTTTTTCATACTTTCTAAAAATTACGGTTATACAGTTGACTTAAAAATCAGCTATTTGAATCAGTATGTATGTATATGTGTGCTACTTGTATAGTATAATGAATTTCTCCAATACCTTTCTGTTGTAACAGCTCTGATGGTTGTGTAACCGAGGCCACAGGCTCAACAAGGTGATTTACTGTGGGAGGTGTTTTTGCTGACGAAGCTCCTGACACAACAGTGGACACCACTGGGCTGGACTTGGGAGGCTGAACATTTTGCATAACAGGACAGGATAAAGAATCTGCAACTGAAGACAAGAAACTATTTCATCCACAGCAATAAACTTGAAATATATTAAAATACTAACAGAATAGTTTATTTGAAGTTCTTATAGAAACTTCAGTAATATCACATTTATCTAGTAAAGTATATCTAGAAAATAAGGTGGAACAAAGAAATTATTTTCAAAAAAACCCAAAAATGTACTTAACCAAATGTTTTAATAATCTTTAATGGAAAATTTCCTAAAACATTTCACAAGCTTCCTTACCTTCTTAAACAAAATAAACCCAAAAGTTTTTCTTTACTAATGATCACTATTATTAATTACTGTACTATGCAATGGTACCTCAGATAAGATTGAGGTTATTTGTTTCTGCAGTAATGTGGTTCATGAACTCCACAAATGTTCCTAGTATCTGCTCAGATCTCATTTTGTACTGTAAACTGCATCAGAGTGTGTCAACACTTCTCATCTGCTGCTTCTAATTAGATGCCTTATTTCACATATAACTGAGTAAGGACCAGAGGGTAACACTAGGTTGGGCTTCTGGAATAAAGTACATGTGATTCACAGTGGGCCTTTTGATAGCTCTAATTGCTTGACCTAGAAAATAATCTTCAGCCAACCAAGAGATAAAAAATCTATGCAATAACCTAAATGCCCATCGATGGATAAAGAAAATATGCTGTGTGTATGTATGTGTAAAACATACAATAGATGAATGAATAAAAAAAATGTGGTGTAGATACACACATACACAGACACACGGAAATTATTCAGCGATTCAAAAGAAGGAAATCCTGCTACTTAGAACAAGATGGATGGACCTTGAGGGTATTATGCTAAGTGAAATAAGTCAGAGAATGACATATAGTGTATGATCTAACTTACCTGTGGAATCTAAAAAAGCTGAATTCACAGAAAGAGAGAGTAGAATGGTTGTTGCCAAGGACTGCGGGGTGGGGGAAATGGGGAGATGTCAGTCAATGGGTACAAACTTTCAGTTACAAGATGAATAAGTTCTGGGGATCTAATGTACAGCATGGTTGACTGCAGTTAACAATATTGTATTATATACTTGAAAGTTGCTAAGGAAACAGCTTAAATATTCTCACCAGATACACAGAAAAGGTAATTATGTGAGGTGATGGATGTATCAACTGATTACTGTGGTAATCATTTTACATGTGTATCAAATTATCATATTGTACATCTTAAACATACAATATCATGTTAATTATACTTCAATAAATCTGGGGGGGGAAATCCTAAGACAAAAGACTCATAGTAAGCAGTGAATAATATACTGACCATATGTGCATATACATATATGTATATATGTATGACGGGTGTGTGTATGTATAACTTAGGTTTAAAACTGAAACAATTGTAGAACTAAGGTGACAAAACAAAAGGAGTCCCAATAGTATACGAATGATATAAATACGGAGAATGGGGAAAGAAGGTGTAAGGTAGTTTAAATATGCTGGTTGCTTCATCATTTTTAGGAAGAGCAAACATCATATGGGAGACTGAAAACACAGTCACATTATTTTGCTGTTCCTCTTATTAAGAAGTGGAACTATTTTCCCACCCCTAAACTGGGGCTAACCTTGACTGGCTTTAATTAAGAGAAGTAATGTGGCAGAAGTAATGGTGTGCAAGTCTCAAGAGGCCTTGCAGCTTATCCCTTTCCTTTCTTTTTCTGTCCCGAGCCATCATATAAGGAAGTTAGTTTTTCAAGTAGGGAGCCAACTTAGAGAGTCAACAGTCTGTGCAGGCTGCTAGTCATGTGAGTGAAGCCCTAGGAGAATTCATGCTTCAGATTGCAGCTCAAATGTCCAATATCAGGGAAAACTTCCTTAACGTTCAAAACTAACAGACCAGATGCACCTACGAGTATACTCAAACATCATATATCTCCACTTCACGATATTTAAATAATAACAATTTTACATTCATTGTGTTTATCTGGATAATGTCTGCTTCCCCACACAGACTGGCAAACTTCATGAAGGATCAGGTGCTTTTACTATTTTATCTCCCAGCACTAAAACAATGCCTATCATATAGTTGACTTTTGAATATTTGTCAAATGGATGGAGAAATGTTTTACAAATATTAAGGACCATGGAAGTATGCCAGCCAAAAAGAAAGTGCCCTTTCACAAAGATAATTTGACAGAAGAAATAATATGTAAAACTGGCACTATGAAAATGAACTGCTGTACTGCTGTTCAGTGTATGGGATGATTAGAGACAGAACTCATAATTCAAGAATAAATCTTTTGTCTTTTTTGGTATTAAGGTAGTTCCCTATTTCATTCTTGTAGCTCGTTATAGTGATTGTACACAAAATTCTTTCAGAACTAGGGAGACGAAATAATTCTCAGCTAATAGTACTACGACCCATTCACGTTTTTCAAGCTGGAGAATTTAAAAGGCATCTTTTATTCTTCCTTTTGCTTCATAAACTATATCAACAAATCTCTGTAATCATCTCTGTCATCTGTCTTATATCTAAACAAGTCTCAGCCCAAGTCATCATTCTTCATCTAGATAACTGTAGTAATTCCTTCCCAGCATGTCTTCCTATCTCCAAGTTCCTCCTCCTGTCTGTCTACCACAGTGGTCATAAAAGAAAGTTCTGAAACATAAATCTGACAGTGTCATCCCCTTGCTTAAAAACTTTTGATGGCTGCTGGACCATATAGGACCAAGCTTATGTTTTCCCTTCATCAATTCCTTTCACCTTTCTAATAGTATAGCCCAGTAGAACCTAGGAAACTGATCTACTGGAAAAGAGATAATGGAAAAAGCCAAGATCTGAAGGAAATGACCACAAAGATCAACATCTCATTTTCTGAATTTAGAGGAGTAAATGTAAAAAACTTTACAGGTGGGAGGTATGAAGTTGAGAAAAGATGATAAGGTTCAAAAGTAGCTTTGGAAAAACCGAAGGAGTATGAGTGTGAGGAAGCAAAATCACATTATTTCCATCTCGTAACTCTGCAACCTCACGTTTCCAAAGTTGAAAATAATCTCTTTACTGTACTATTTATACCTCCAATGTTGTTTCCTAATTTATTTCTAACTTGTTTTTTTTTTTTTTGGTCCGGATAATCTTCTCCTACAGGGTACTTATTTTGCTTTTCCTCAGGCACATCACTACCCTGAAGTAATAGATATAATATTAACTTATCAGTGATGATATGTTAGAATCAAGTATGTTGTGGAATTTTATACTAGGATTATATAAATGTATATTATTATTTTTACATAAGTAGCCTTTTAAATGCTTGTTTTATAAAACGGTACGTAGTAAAATAGCATTAATCAGACAGTACTATTTTGTAATATGCTATCAACATGTGATCCTTATTAAGCAAAAAAAAATAGTAAAAATAATTTTAAATAATTTAAAAAAATTTTAATTGCAGTTAGTATACAATTTATATTAGTTTTAGGTGTATACAGTAATTTTAATAAAAATAATCTTCCTGGCAAA
Source organism: Pteropus medius (assembly GCF_902729225.1). NCBI lineage: Eukaryota > Metazoa > Chordata > Mammalia > Chiroptera > Pteropodidae > Pteropus > Pteropus medius. Next base: position 7,079,806 of record NW_024352786.1, on the reverse strand, counting down.
ATTTTAGATATTGGCAACAGGATTTATCTTGCTAATTTTAAAATTATGTGCTTTTCAAAATGAAAGGTAATAAAATAAGGAAATGACTTTAATCTACAGTTTCAGTACTCATCTTGCTGTCACACCCTCAACCAACATCACCTCAAATTGCAAAAGAGCTTCTGAACCTTGAGACATTTAACTAGTGACTGTTTAAAAGTTTTAAAATGGCCTGATGATGATACCTTCTAAACACCAGTCAAAATTTCACCATAAGTTAACAACCAAAGAGCACCCAAAACACGTACTTAGAATACTTTTTAATAAAATAATCTGAAGTTCTAGTGCTAAATTTTTCTAAAATAAAGAGGCAAATGAGATAACACTTAAAGGTCTTTTTATGCCACGTTTCTGCATATGAATTCATCAACTGCCTAAAAATAACAGCTTGTATTCTATCACTGTGTTTTTGATAATCACTTGACTCAGGTTTATGCTTTTGGATCTCCAACCCTTTAAAAATTGCTTAAGAAGTTTTACTATACTCAAAAATGAAATAAGTACAATCAAGTAATAAAAAATGCATTTTGTCATTTATTCAAACGTTGTATTTCACACAAAACTATTTTAGTACCTAAGATTCTCATTTTAATATGACAATATAATTTAGGAGTTTCAAAGCAATTAAGTTTTCTATCTTTCTAGAAAATTAAAATCAATATTCCCATGGTTCCCAAACCTCGTACCTAGGTACTCAAGATGCCAGTGCAACAAACTCACAGGGTTCCAAGGGACATTTTAAATTTTCAAGAGAAGCAGAGTGACAACTGTCAAACACCTTATGAACTATTATTACTAAGTTGCTGTGGTACTGTGAAAAAATATTGAGATATATCAACTGAGAAAGTTTGGGAACTTCTGTAATATTTAATTTTAAAGTAGATTTTAAGTAACCTCTTTATTTCTTTTGAAATGGTGAAGAGCATGTGTCTAATTAGCCTGAGATGTATTTGTCAACCTCTGAAGTACAATTTAAAAGTAATTTAACAATCTAAAGGTTAAAAAAAAAACACTGAACACAATTGACTTCTAAAATTATATTTTTTATGGCTTTTCTCAGTACAGTACTGGGATTAAAAGAGTAAAAATATACCCCATCTCTTTGCCTAAAGAACTAATTACTACAGTTATTCAAATAGAAGATCATTTTGTAATTATTTCTATTATTTTTCAATATATTTTTCAATGATAGGCCCTTTCCAATTAGGTATTCTGTTCGTTAGCCATGTGGCCCCATATTTCCCTGATCCCACATCTCAATATAAACTGGTTGCATCCCGTCTCAAAAATAAGACAGGAATTACCCGTATTTCTTTTTTTTTTTTTTGTCACGAAAGTCACAAAATCCTTAAGTCAGAGGGACCTTAGGATAAGCTGATCTATAAAAGGGCTGCTAAAAGAAGAGAGAAACAAAAGAATTTCTAGGGAACACAAAGCCCTAGTTCTGAGAAGGGCAGACTGAGAGAAGAAACTGAACTCCAAGACAAGCTGTGTTTTTAACATTAATGACCATAAGCAGCCAACTTGGACGGTTTTTCTCATCTGTAAAGCAAAAAGACTGTAGCAGAATTTGGGCCTCTTACTAGGCACACCTTGATATTGAGTCAGAAAAACATTCCTGAGACTACACTGGCCAGTCTGGTCTAGCTCAGTAAGCTGGGGCTGAAGAGTACAATCTGTGCTAGTGATTCTGGTCTACAGTCAGGTTTGGGAACTGTGATGATACTTTAAGATGTCTTATACAAGATCCAGTCAATTCTTTTAATTGACTTGATATCTATAGGTAGAGAAGTTATCTTCTTTGTCTATAAACAAACATGCGAAGAATGGAGGAGTGGAAAGACAGAAGAGACACTGAGGAGATCTGGATCCACTGGATCCCCTTAGACTTCTTGTTACGTGAGAAAAATACCAGCTTCTTTGTTTAAACCATTATTAGTAGCTTGAAGTTGAAATTGTTTCTAAATGACATAGCAATGAAAGAACAGATCTTGATCTAATATTCTAAAGTTCTAATTTTAAATAACCTAATTATCCAGAGAAGGATACTTTTCTACAACATCCCTGACATGTAGTTATCCAGATTCTGATGTACAATCTGAAGAAATCACTCAGAAAACTAGCAGTTTTACCAACTCTCATTCTTTACATACATTTTCATTTAGTTCAGGAGTTGTTAAGTTAAAGTTCACAAGTTAAATTAAATGACCATACCCTATGGAAACCCCACACTAAAAAGACTATATGCTTGCATCCATAATTTTTAAACTAATAAACTTAACCACATCTTGGTTTAGGAAGGTCACAAAAACTAATCACAAAGATATTTATTCTTCAAGCATCTTTCCTTCCCTTTCATCCTAACTTATCAACTGGGAATAAGAAAACATCAGCTTTAAAGTGTAGGAAATAGATCTTCTGTGAAAGTTACTAATAGGAGCTAACTCAGAGAAACCAGTGTTGTATTGCAGGCCATCATCTTTTCTATAGTGAGTGGGGCTCTGGCTGGGATAGTAACTGTCCCAAAGTTAAACTAGTACAACAACAAAAAAAGTAGTGGCTAACAAAGCATATACCCAAATGAACCCTTTCATTTGCTCTATACTTAACTCACATTAAAGACAACTATTGCAGAGGCATAAAACATATTAATAAATATTGACTGAGATCCCAGTCATGGTAAGGAATCAGGCTACAAGAGACAGATGGTTGGGTGGTAATTGTGAACAGGTGAGGGAAGGGCCCCGGGAGATGCTGCAAAATATCACATTAAATAAAGCAAATTAATTATGAAGGTGAGCTAATTTCCAATTTTTCTATTAGGCAATATCATCTTTAACTTTCATGCAAATAAAAGCCTGATTGGAAATGCATTGATTTTCAGCCATGCTTTGGTGAACTTTTCATTCAACCTACCGGTATTTGTCGGGTTGTTGTTGGCTGTAGCCAGAGAACCAGTGTGGTTGCGAATGAGATTGTCTTGAGTCGATGAAAGGCCTGAAGATGACCACGAGAGAGTGTTGTATGCTGAAAGACTCTGCTGCTGGTAGTACTGCTGTGATGGTGGAGGTGGAAGTGGTGATGGATGGTTGAGAGCAGTATTTTGACCAGAAAATGAATTATCTCTAACTGGTCTGATAGTCGAAGCATTCTGTGAGGTAAACATCTGTTGCCCATATAGATCACCAGCAGGCAGAGAGGGATATGAAACACTAGGATACGCAGCATTAGAAACAGTTGACACAGCATAGTGACCACAAGTAGAGGGAAATCCCTGAGAAACAACAGAAGAATTGGCAGAGTACATGGCTGGACTATTGTAGTGATTCACAAAAGAGGAGTGTGGCTGGGAGGCACTCGTATGCAAATGGGCTGCTGATGCTGCTGCACCCTGGAAGTATCCTGGAGTGGATCCCACAGTGCGAGGGGCAGGAGGGCCCCTGCCATATATCTGCTGTGTTCCTGGTTGTTGGTTTGCTGTGTTAGGAGTCACCACATTTTGTGCTGGTACCGTATAGAGGCCAGAATAGTAATCGCCACACTGGCTATCCAACGGCAATGAGGTCATTTTCCCAGGTCCTTGAGAGTAATGTCCTGAGGGAGCATTATAGTTTTGAGGATGCAATCCATACCCAGGTGGAATCTGCCTTTGATTCTGTGCTGGACCTGAAAAAGAAAAGCAAATATTTACAGAGATTGGTAAGGAGATAACTAATTCTTAAGCATAGTTCCCATTTAAATGTTGCCTGATTAATTTATTTCTCCACAATCCCAAAGTGTTACAAGAGATATATACTGTTATGGACCCACTGTGGTAGCTAGTCTCTAAGATGGCCTCAATGATCCCTATCTCCTGATCCTCACGCCGCCCCACAATGTACCAGCATTGGTGGGTGACCCACAGCACACAGCAAAAGTAAGGATACATCACCTCGAAGATTTGCCCACTCTGGGATGCTGGCTCTCTCTCTCTCTCTTAGATCACTCAGTCTGGAAGAACAAACTTGCCAAATTGTGACGAGCCCTATATAGAGAAGTCCGAAGAGAAACTGAGGCCTCCCAACAGTCATGTGAATAAGCATGGAAACAGATCCTTCACAACTATTAGAGTCTTGAGATAACTACAGCCCCAAATGACAGCCTGACTGCAATCTCATGAGACCCTAAGAGAGAACCACCCAGCAAGGCCATTCCTAAATTCACATCTCTCAGAAATTGAGATTAAATATTTCCCATTTTAAGTTGCTAAGTTTTGAGGTATTTTGTTACACGGCGATTGAGAACATACCCAGGATGGAAGAAGTTCTAACCTTTCTTATTAGTTTTTTAAAACTAACAATATACCCAGTATAAAAAAAAATACAAACAAGGAAGAATATCAAGTGAAAGTACAAGTCCCCTCTCTCCCTCATGTAGTATCCCACTTCCCACATGTAGTAGCTACAGCTAATGGTTTCTTGTGTATCCTTTGTACATCTATGTATGTATGCAATGTATATATAAGCACATATATATTTTAAATACACAAGGATCATACTACATTTCAACTTGTTTTAACTTACTGTATCCTAGATATTCTGTTAGCATAAATAAATCTTCGTTATTCTTCTAAAGAAATCTACAGTATTTCATTGTAGAAACATAACATTACTTATTAAATCTCCACTGAAAAATATTTCAGGGAGTGAACTAATTTATATTTATGAGGACAACTTCTGTGATGAATCTGAAAGATAAGTTCCTAGAAGTGAAACTAGAGGTTCAAAAGGTTTGTGCTTTTAAAATTGACCATTATTGCCAAACGTCTCTCCAAAAAGGTCTAAAATTTATACCTCCCGTCAATAATGCTCAAGAATGCCTTGTGTTCCCAACATTGAACAATATTTTAATCTTTGCTAATGTGATAAGTGAAAAACATTTTAGTTTGTAGTACCTAACTTCAAATGATGCTGAGAATCTTTTCAAATATTTCTTAGATATTTGGGTGTCTTCGTCTGTTATTTGCCCTTGTTCCACAGGGTTTTATTTTCCTTAATGATTTAGAAATGTTCCTGTATATTAAGAAATTTAACCTTATGTTATTTCTATATGGTGTATATATTTTCCCTTAGGTTACTGTTTGTCTTTAGACTTTGTTCATGGTATCTTTTGCTATAGTTTCTCAATTATCATGTAGTAAAATCTTTCACACTTGATAAATTTTAAAATAATTCTTAGTAGAGCTTTTCCCATTCATTTTATAAAACTACATACCCATGTTTTCCTCTAATGCTTTTACTACTTCCACTTTTATATTTTTATCTTTGATCACTACAGGTTTTTATTTTATCAATACCATTAACAATAATCCTAACATTTTATTAAGTCTATTAAACATTTTACACTATGTGTCCTCTCTGTTCTAAGTGCTTTACATATATTAATTTCTTTAATCTTCCTCAAAGCCTCTAGAAGTAAATAGTATCATTATACCCACTTTATAAATAAGATAAACGAGACACAGAAATTAAGTCATTCAACACAGTCACAATCTTAGGAAATAACTAGGCTGGGATTTGAATCAAGTAGTCTGGCTCAAGTTCATACTTTTAAAAAATAAGCTGTTGATCCTCACTACACTAAAATCCGATTGGCTTTCTTTAGCTCAGCAAATATTAGTCAATTGTCCCAAACAATGGAATTCTAGCCTTGGTTCCAACTAAGAGCAAACTTAGAATCTAATTTTCCTATCTTGTGGAAGAAAACAGGTATCTGTGCCATACTTTAAAGTGAAAAGGTAACAAAACGAATATTCACAAGCTGTTTCAAGTTCACTAACTCCAAGGACGTGCCGATGTATTCTTAGCCATAATAAATATACTTGTTTATAAAAGACATAATGAATAAAGCTTAATATTTCCTTTTCCTGTTTTTAATTTCTACTAAATAATATAGTGGAACCTTCATCTTTGATCATATAAATACATATTCTATTGCAGACACAAAGATAACTTATGCAATAAAGGTGTAAGGAAAGAATAATATCCATCCTATTCTAAGAAGTATATAGAGAACCAAAACCCAGATACAACTGTTTTACTAGGTGTCTACTTTACTTTTCTTACAGGATATTTTACATGGTCATGGTTCGCCTGAAAGAATTTATTTACTTAAAAAGAAAAAAGGCTAATAGGAATCTTTCATTAACATGCCAAAAAAAAAGTGACATGTTCTCCCTCCCTGCCTTACTAAATATATAAAAAGATGGATTTGTTACTCTTCACTGCTGTCTCAGAAAATTCTACTGGTATGAATTTATCAATCAAGAGAAGATCCAAATCAGAGTTGGGTAAATCTGTTTAGGCATCTTCCTACTTAATGAATTAGTTGGCTCATCCATGCTACATGATCGAGAAACTGAGAAACAATCATGTCCAAGCTGCTCAAATGTCATTCTTCTAAAAATAACAGAAACACTGTATTGATTGAAATTTACCAGAAGTGAATTGACCATCAGAGGACGCCTATTCTCAGTTCATGAAAGAAAACAAAGGCACATACTTTGCGGGGGACGAGGAGGGGGATAGCTAATTATATGTAGATGCTTACCATTCCTTACTCTATATCAAGATCTAAATGTTCTCAAAACATGAAGGATCTGAAAATAATTTCATCAAAAATGATAAGTGAATCAAGACTCCTTTGAAAGCAAATCTTTCCTCTCAACTATTTTGTCAATTTTTAAAAGCCTGCACTTAAAAAGAAAACCACAGAACTGAATTGAAAGAAAATGATATCTAGGACAAGTAAAATATCTTTAAAAATTCTGTCTTACTGTGACCTATAAAGAAATGTATTTTCTCTACTTCAACTTTAAAATGCATTCAATAACTCTCTCAATTTTCTCTCAGGATATAATATCAAACTAAAAAAGTTTTATTTCTTCTGCATATACTAAAATCTGAACCTGGCAAATACTACAAATGAATAGTTTACATACACTTATATTCTTTAAAACAAACAAACAAAAACTATGGTCTGTAGAATAAATTATGGGAATTTTACTAATGTTAGTGTTTTCACTTGCCTGTTTCCTGTAAGTCCCTAAGCAATTGTGACAGTTTTAAAATATGGCCCCTAAACTCTCTAATACTCTGCTGATTAAAGGGGCGGCGGGGGCAGGGGGGCGGTCTATGTCATACTCCCCCTGCACATGAGCAGGCTGTACAGCTTCCACCAATAAAGAATGGCAGGGGCAAAGCTGTGTGACTTCCCAGACTCAATCACAGGCAACCCAGCTCCTACACTGTTTGATGGAACATTTGCATGTGGATCCCTGAACAGCTGTGTAAGAATCCAATGATTCCACAACTGCCATGTTCTGCAGAAGCCAATCCACAAGGAGAGGTCATGGTAGGCACTCTAGTCTGAAGTCCAAGTCTTTGATTCTAGTCCTGGTGCCAGACATGTAAATAAATGAACCTTCCAGATCATTCCAATGTCCAGCCACTGACTTACCTTTGAGTCTTCCTAGCTAAGGCCCTAGATATCCTAGAGCAGAGAAAAGCCATCTCTGCTGTGCCTTGTCCAAATTCTTGATCAACAGAATCTGTGAGCATAATAAAATGGGTGTTTTAAGCCATCGCGTTTTGGAGTAATTTGTTATATAGCGATAGTAACGGAAATAGCAATTAATTACTATTGCAAAAAATTCAGAATCCAGATTCTAAAACTAAAATATATCTATCTTTACCTAACTTAAAAATGCATTATATTCTTAAAAGTTTAGACATCAGTTTCTATTACTACTAAAAAAAGAAAATGTTATCCTTGAATAAGCTAAACATAGTATATGTATGTGTGTATACATAATGTACTAAATTGTCCTATTGTATTAGAAAAATAGTTCCTTCATAGAATAGTTGAGAGATGTAAAGCTTTAAGTAAACTATAGGGGAAAACTGAAGCAGATACACTAGAAAAAAATGAAAGAAAAAAAATAACTGAGTGCTGAAATACAGGTCTACCATGAAAGGCAAAAACAATTGGAATCACAGACATGTGCTATAGACCTGCATTATCCAATATGATAAGCCATATGTGGCTATTGAACACTCGAAATAATGCTAATCTGAATTGAGAAGTGCTATAACTATAAAATACACAATGGCTTTTGAAGAAATAGTATGAAAATAGCATGAAAAAATATCTCAGCAATTTCTAATATTAAATACATGTTAAAATGATAATACTTTGTATATATTGGGATAATTGGATAAATTGAAACTGATTTTACTTGTTCCTTGATATTTTAATGTGACTTCCAGACAATTTAAAATTACATATGGAGCTTGCATTAAATTCCTATTGAATGTTGCTCTAAGACAGAAAAATATAAAAAGAAAGGGGAATCAATGACCACATATATGGAATGCTTTCAATTTAGGCCTAAATATTTAAATTAGACATTAATAGAAACGTTGATTATAAAAGCATTTTGAAGTACTGCCAAATATCATTAATGCTACTAATTTCTAAGAAAAAAATGGAAAAATAACTGGCTTTCTAGGATAATTTAGATGCAGATCTTTCTCTGGATTCAAAATGATTCTGCAACATATATGAAAAGACGGCTGGTATTTAATACTTATAAAATGAACAGCAAAAAAGATTGTAGAAGAGAGAATAAATTAGTTACATATGTAGATAGTCAAATTTTAAAAAAATAACTCTAGAAGTATTTTTCTTATTACAAAGGTAATATAGTCATTGCAAAAAGATACAGAAAACGATCAAATAAAAATCATCCATAATCTTACCACCCGCGTTAACTGCTATGAACATGCTGACGTATATCTACCCAATATTTTCTTTTTGCATATAACTGGTTAATTTAGTTAAACAAAAGTAGGCTTACAATGAACTTTTACATGATTTCTTTATTTAGCATGACTTAAATATCTTTCCATAATTTTTAATATCTGAATAGTATAGTATTCCCTTACATGGATTTATCATACTTCAATAAATTCTCTATTATTGGCCACTTGGTTGTTTTCCATTTTTTTAAAAACATGAAGCCACATGGTGATAAGTGTGTGTGCAGGGAAGTCTTTGTGCACATTCACATTACTCTTCTAAAAGTGATATCCCATCGGTTCCAATCACTGGGTCAGGTCCCAAGTTGGCAGCTTAACTGTGCATACGCAGGAGACACTGGGACGCCCAGGAAAAAAAGGCAGGTACAGACTGAATCAAAATGGGCCCGGAAGTTAAATTTAACATTCGAAGGCTTCAAAGCAGCTCTTATAATATGTTGAAAAAATAAAAATATACATATTCAAAGAATTGAAAAAAGAAATCAGTAAATGAACATATAATATCAATAGCGAAATGAAAACTATTTTAAAAACGGAAATATTCAAAATGAAACTGAAATAAATATGCTAGATGGCTTCAACAGCATGTCAGAAGAATCAATGAGCCTGATGATTAAGCAATAAAATGATCCAATTCAAAAAACAGAGACAAAAGCCTGAAGAAAAACAAACAAAACTTATGAGACTTGTGGGACAACATGAAGCACTCCAACATACATTGGTGGAATAGTGGCCTCCCAAAAGATACATCCATTCCCTAATCCCTGAAACCTGTGAAAATCTTATATGGAAAAAAATGAATATTACTTTATGTGAGAAAAGGCATGATTAAGTTAAGGATCTTGAGAGGAGGAGTTTCTCCTGGATTATCTGAGCAGGTCCTATATGCAATCACACATATCCTTTTAAGACATAAAGAAGAGAAGGCCAAGTGAAGATGAAGCAGAGTCATGAGGCCAAAATACAAGAAATGTCAACAGCCAACCATGAAGCTGGAAGAGGCAAGGACCAGATTCTCTCCTAGAGCTACAGAGAAAGTGTGGCTTTGCCAACACCTTAATTTCAGACTTCTGGTCTCCAGAACTAGGAGAGAATTTCTGTTGTTTTAAGCCACCCAGTTTGTGGTAATTCATTACAGCAGCCTTAGGACATTAACATAGTAAGGATGTAGAATAGTGATTCTCAAAGCATAGTATGCAGAACCCAGGCAGTACTAGAAACTTTGGGGGGATCTGTAGGTAAAAACTATTTTTACAATAGTACTAAAGTGTCATTTGCACTCGTCACTGTGTTGATATTTATATTAATGGCACAAAAGGGATAATGGGTAACATGCTGGTCCTGTGACAGAAAGTGAAGCAGTGGAAACCAAGCAACCCTAGTAATCATCATATTTTTCACTACCACACACTCACGGCAAAACAAACAAACAAACAAACAAGCAAGCAAGCTAGCTAGTTTCACTTAAGACTATCCTAAATAAAGCAGTAAAAATTATTAATTGTATTAAATCTCAACCCTAGAGTACAACCCTAGAGTATATGGCTCTTTTTAATATTCTTTGTGATGAAAATGGGAATAAAAGTATTGCCTCTATTGCATACTAATAGAGATTATCTTGAGGAAAAAGCACTTGTTCAATTTAGCTCTGAGTTTTTTCATGAAATACTATTATTGCATGAACGAAATATTAACAAATAGAATCTAGCAATACCTGAAAAGTAAAACTCATCATGACCAAATAGTTTATACCAGGTTCAACGTCTGAGATACATTCAATGCAATTCACCATATTAACAGGCTAAAGAAAAAATGAGCATATAAATACAGAAAATGCATTAAACGAAATTCATTCATGATAACAAAACTCCCAATAAACTAAGCAGGAATAGAAGGAAACTTCCTTAACCTAATTAGGAATATCTACTAAAAACCTATAGCGAATATCACAATCAACATCATACAATGGTAAGAGACAAACTGTTTTCTAAGATTAGGAACAAGGCAAAGATGTTCTCTCTCACCACTCCTATTCAACAATGTTCAAGGATGTACTAGCTACTTCAGACAGGCAAGAAAAAGAAATAAATGGCATCCAGATTAGAAAGAAATAAAACTATATTTACAAAATGACATGATTGTGTCGAAAATCCCATGGAATCTTCAAAAGAAACACCTGGGATTAAAAGTGAGTTAATCAGAGTCACAGGATACAAGATCAATATACGAGTATCAATTGTACTTCCAAATATTAGTAATGAACAAATGGGATTTAATATTAAACAAACAACACTATTTATAACAGCACAGAAAAAAGAAGTACTTAACATATAAAACTAATGAAATATATGAAAGAAAACTACAAAACACTGAAGGAAAAAATAAGGATTTAAATAAATGGAATAAAATACCATGTTTGTGAACTGAAAGACTTGATTTTGGATCTTTAGGTTCAATGCAATCCCCCCCAAAATACCAGCTTTTTTATATATATCAACAAGCTGATTCTAAAATTTATAAAAAGCCCAAAGTACCAAAATAAACAAACAAACAAAACTCTGAAAAGAACAGATGGTAAACTCAAAATACCCAATTTCAACTTATATACTACAATAATTAAGAAAGTATCTAGAAATAGACCCATAAATATATAAGCAACTTATTTTCAACAAAGGTGCCAAGGCAATTCAATGGAGGAAAGTCTTTTCAACAAATCCATATGCAAAAAAGTAAACCTCAATGCATATCTCAAAACCTTAAACAAAAATTAAGTCAAAATGAAACACAGATCTAAATGTAAAATTAAACAACTTCTATGAGAAAATAAAGAATAGCTAGGTGAATATGGATTTAGCAGTAAGTTCTTATCTATGACACTAAAAGCACAATCAGTAACAGAAAATACTGATAAAATGGAATTTATCAAAATACAAAACTTTGCTCTGTAAGAAGGACTAAGAGAATTAAAAGACAAGCCACAGTCAAGAAGAAAATATTTGCTAATCATACACCCAATAAAGGACTTGTATCCAGATTATATTATAAACTCTTAAAACTCAACAGTAAGAAAACAGACAACTCAACCAAAAATTGGTGAAAAAAAATAATTACCAAATATATATAGGTGGAAAAAAATATGCTACTAGGGAAATGCAAATTAAACCCATAATGAGATGTATCTATATACTCATTAGAATGACTAAAGACAAAAACACAAAAATCCAAAATATCACATGGTGACAACGATGTGAAGAAAGAGAAACTCTCATTCATGGTTAGAGGGAATGCAAAATAGCACAGCCACCTTGGGAAATAGTTTGGCAGTTTTCCAATAAAGTTAAATACACACTTATCATTTGACCTAGCAGTCCCACCCTTACGTATTTAACGTGAAAACTTGAGTCCACACAAAAACCAGAACATAAATGTTTATAGCAGCTCTGTTCATAATCACCAAAACCTGGAAATAACCAAGATATTCAACAATATAGAAATGGATAAATAATCCTAGTACAGACATATAATAGAATACTACATAGCAATAAAAGAGAACAGACAATTGATTCATGCAACAGCATAAGTAAATGTAGCTAAATAAAAGAAACCAGACGCAAAAGACTATGTATTTTATGGTCCCATTTATATGCCATACTGGAAAAGATAGAATGACAGGGATGGAAAACAGCAATGGCTGCCAGGGCTGGTGGAGAAAAGAGTAGATGGCTATACAGGGATTACATGAGGACTTTTTTATGATGATGAAACTTTTCTATGTGGTAGTGTAGTGGTGGATACTTGCCTGCATGCATTTGCTAAAACCCACAGAGCTCTACTCTACAAAGAATAAATGCAAATTTATTATATGCAAATTTTTATTTAAAAAAAATCAACCAGGATTTCAAGAAGATCTAGGATGGAATACAGACTGTGACAAATCAGTATAATAACCTACCTGAAAAATATTTAGGTAAAATGCATACAGATGGTCAGATGCAGATATAAATTAAAGACATGTTTACATACGTGAGTTAGTATACAAACATCTCCTAGCTTTCTACTGAGAGAGCCCAGAAGCAGTGACACCCAGGAGCAATGAGCACATCCAGCGCACAGTTTTTGGTTTCTAAATACCATGCCCCAACAATAGGAACCAGGGCTCCTTGGACAAACTGCTAATTCTAGTGCTAAGATAGGGCAAGTACAAGATGGAGAATCTTATAGTGCCAAAAGTAAAGAAGTGCTCAGAAATCAAAAGGATGGGGACAAAAGTACACAGGAGTCAACCCGAAAGAACTCCCAATAGCCAGAGCTGTAACAATCTGAGTAACAAATATAAATAATGATAGTATTGGACTATAACCCAAATAAAATATCCGAGTCCATAAGATAAATGATTGAATAAATTTTAAAATGAGAGAAAAGGAATAAATCTTCCTTACAGAAAAATTCCAAATAATATAGACGGAATGAGGAAAAGAAAAAAAAAATCACTATTAGAATTCCACAGTAATAATTACTGCAGGCAAGAGCCACTGAGGAATGCTAAAATTAGTGGGTAAAAATTTAAGGAAACACAGGATAATAATTTAAAAGTTTCTCTCCAAATATTTATTAATTACTGTGGTGATTTTAACATATGCACACAAATTATTTGATACACCTCACTCTAGGAGGTAGAGTTAATTCTCTTTCTGTTAAATGTAGACTGGAGTTAAGTGAGTTATTCCTAGTAAACACAGCAGGAAAAGGGGAAAAAATAGTAACTTTACAGTGGGGAACTCAGAGGGCAGCCCCTATTAAGGGCTGAATGTGTCCCCCCAGAATTCGTATGTTGAAGCCTTCACCTCCAATTTGATGGTATTAAGAGGGGGCACCTTTCGGGGGTAATTAGGTTTAGATTAGGCATCAGGGTAGGATCGTCGTGATGGAATTAGTATCCTTATAAAAGAAGATCTCTTTTCCCTACACGCACGAAAGAAGGAAAAGCCATACGAGTGTACAGTGAGAAGATGGTCATCTGCAAGTCAGGAGGAGGGTCTCCACCAAGACCCAACCATGCTGGCGTCCTGATCTCGGACCTCCAGCCTCCAAAACTGTGAAAATAGAAATGTCTATGGTTTAAGCCACCCAATACCCCTGACATGATGCAGTAAGACACTTCACAGAGGCACTTCACCTCTGCGGTATTCTTCCTAAAAATTTATCTCAGTCTAATCATCAAAAAGCATCAGCAAGCCCAAAGTGAGAAACCATTTACAAAATAACTGACCAGTACTGTTAGATCCCAAAATACAAAAAAGACTAAGAAATTGTCACAGAGCAGAGAAGACTAAGGAGACATGACCCAAGAACAGAAAAATTAGTGGGAAAACTGGTGAAATATAAATAAAATTTATAGTTTAATTGTATTTCACCAATGTTAACTTCCCAGTTTTGATAAACATGCCATGGTTTTGTAAGATGTTAAGATATGAGACGAAGATATAAGACTTTAGAGGAAGCCCACTAAGGGTATTGCATTTTCTATACTATCTTTGCATCACTTCTGCAAATCTAAACTTATTGCAACATAGCAAGTTTTTAAAATGTCAGAAAAGAGTGCTAGAAATGAACTAGTAAATTGAATGTATGACGCAATTTTTTAGACAAAAGACTACACAAAACACAGCCAGAGTGATTTTCCTAAAAAACAAATCTGATTGTTACTTTCTTATTTAGAGCTTTTTAATGGTTTCCCTTGCCATCAAGAAAAAAATTCGAATTCTTTAACATGGCCTATGAGGCAATGGAAGGCAGAATAATCCTTCCCCATCCCATATATCCATGTCTTAATCCCTGAAACCTGTGAATATGTTAGGTTACATTGTACAGGGGAGTTAAAGTTATAGATAGTATTGGTAGTGTTAATCAGCTGACCTTAAAATGGGGGGGAAGGGATTAGCCTCAATTACCCAGGTGAGCTCAATGTAATCAAAAAATCTTTAAAAAAGGAATAGGGAAACGTAACTACAGAAGACTTCTAAGAGAAATGCAATGGTGCTGGCTTTGAAGATGGAAAGAAGTGGTCATGAGTCAAGGAATGTGGGCAGCCTTAAAAAAGCTGGAAAAGGCCAACGAATGGATTCTTTCCTACAGCCTGTAGAAGAGAATGCAGCTCTACTGACACCGTGACTTTAGCCCAGTTAGACTTCTAACCTACAGATGAATCCATGAAGTTTTAAGCCACCAATCTGTGGTAATTTGTTACAGCAGAAAGAGAAAACTAATGCACAGGTCCTGCTTACCTCCTCTGATTCACTGCACACCACTCCTACTTCTCAACGATTTTCAACAGGAATGCCTTAATGTACTGCATACCGCAGGTCCTTCGCGTGGGCCTACCAAAGTTAGATCAATAAATCAAACTGTGCTACAACTAAGGATGCCTACAGTTATGGTGACGTGACAAAGAACAGCGACCTGGTAAGAGGTATCACGTCCCACAAAACAAAACAAAAGGCGAAGACACCACAGCGCAATGTTAGGTAAGCGTGTACTTTATACCTTTGCCTCAAGAGGCCATCAAAGAGATTGGTCAAGGCAGAATAGAGTTAAGGGGCATGTAAAGGTTTCTGAGGGGATCAGTAAATATATGATACTTTTCTGAAACTTGCTTTTTTTTAAATACAGGTGTTCAAAGTTTAATTCCTTCAAGAATGTCACCAAAAATGTTAGCACTAAAGTAGCCGTGAGTGTGAAAAGGCTGAGGATCACTGTGGCACACACTCTTACCACACTGAGTTTTTCTCAAGGCATGCTTGTTCACCTCTGACCTTTCACAAAGGCTCTTCCCTCTACTTGGAACCTTCAAAAATTCCCTCTTCTCCCTTCATCTGATCAACTCTTACTCAACTCTTCTTCAGGCCTCAGCTTAGCTCTTCCCCTAGAAAATATTTTCTAAGGCTTTAAGTGAATGCCTGCTTAATGCTGCATCTATAGTATCTTGAACCTCTACGACAGCATTTTTCACATGACCTGAAACTGCCTGATTGTAAACTCTGCAAGTGAAAACCTTTGCTCTAAGTTTACTCTCAGCTCTATCATAACCCTAAGGCTTAACATAGTGCCTGGCTCATGGAAACCACTACTATATTTTGAAAAAGAAGCCTACTAAATAATCATCAAATATTTCTACATCAGGCATTTACTTCACCTGTACCAACAAAAACTATATACTTAAAGAACACAAAACTTTACGAGCTTCCACTATGTAATTTATACCATAGTACAAGAACAAATATACAGGTATTTTCTTTTTTTTACTTTGGTATTTTACACATTTTACTCTGCAGTAGTTCAAGTATAAAAAATCTGAAACAAAAGGAAACATAAAATCTACTCTATTTCACTATATCTAAGATGTTCTGATACTGTCACTTTTTTAAAAAACCTTAGATGTATGTTTCCTACTGCTATTGTATTACCACAAACTTAGTGGCTTAAAACAAAACGAATTTATTTTTTTACAGTATTGGAGGTCAGAAGTTCAAAATCAGTTTCATTGGGCTAACATCAAGGTGTCATGAGCAGAGCTGGTTTCTTTTAAGGCTCTGAGGAGAGAATCTATTTCTTTTGTCTTTTTCAGCTTCTAGTGGCTACCTACATTCCTGAGTTTCCGGATCTTTTCTCCATCTTCAAAGCACATCACTCCAACCTCTGCTCTTGTCACAATACTTTCTCTGCTGTTTAGCTGACTCCTTCAATTTCCCTCTAATAAAGACTGTTGTGATTTTATCAGGCCAATCCAGGTCCAGGATAATCACCCAGCTCTTAATCACAGCTGCAAAGTATTCAGAGATTAGATTGAGGACATATTTGATGAAGCCATTATTTAGCCTACATATTAGGGGTCAATGGCAGGCTTTTACAGATATTACTTCCACGTCAATAAAACCAACTTTAAAATTCCACCAGTTCTAAAATGCACCCCAATTTCATACTTAAAATTTTGTGGGGGAAAAAATATGTTTTGAATCAATGAAGTAATTATTGCATCTACCAAAGAGCCTAACACAAGTGCTTCACGAAAAAAAAAAAAATCAACAAATAAATCATGGAAAAGCAGGGAAAAAATCAGGTTATATGCAATCTCTGAAATATTTTTAAATTCTTAGCTTCAAGTGAGGTATATCTGTCTAAAAGAAGGAAACAGATTGTTATAACACATATCTACTCAATGGTACCAATCCAACTTAAGAATAGATTTTTAACAAAGTCTACTTTTTTGATGGAGCTTCTCAGCCTGACTGATATCTTTTCCTAAATCGAATTTCAATACTTTTTTAAAAAGTAAGATTAAAAATTTTCATTAAATTCAAAAGAACATCAAGGTTAGCAAAGTTCAAGCTCTTCTATCCTATACTTGGAGAGACAGAATCAGATCCAAGAATTTAGTTCATTCATCACTGAACTACCAAGAAGCAGGTCAATATTCAGCCAGTGCTCACTGTAACAATCATCCTTGATAAAAAGTTAAGATACTTCTGAACCAGATGGTAAATAGTCACAGCCCTGATTCTGCTTCCTTGTTATGCCCCTTGTCCCAGACCCCTAAGTCTTCCTCATGATCCAACAATTAGAGGACTAATGCCTGGCATATTACAGGATTACAGAATCCTGCTCTGGTGTCAAGGCTGGTATCCATTCAGTGGTCAGTACATGCAGTACTGATTACTGTATATTTTAATAATATCACAAATTTTAGCAGTATTAGTGGGAGGGAGAACTGGACAGTGTAAGAAAATAACAAAAAGACTAAAATAGTGACTAAGCCTTAAATAAAAGAAAAGGGTAGGGAAAGCTGGCCATACACAGATCTTTTCAGTGGCCAGTCTTCAAAAAGCAATAACATAAAGACAAGTTCACAGATTTTCTACAAGCATAAAAAATATGTAGACACACACACTGTAAAAGAAATCGGCAATTAGAAACTCTAGTGATTTAAAAAATTAGTAGCCCTAATCACATCTGGATACCCTGTATTATTCTTTCTCATGCAAGACCAATAGTCACAAAGGTAAGTGTCCCAGTCACTGCTGGCAGACAAAGCTTACAGCAGACACAGCCCATACAACCATTTAGGTGAAACCTCACTGCATTAAGTACAGATTTTTCCTACCAGTATATCAGATGATCTCTTTGGATTCAATTCTAATGAGTGCTAAGAGTAAAGGGGCCAAAAGAAAACCAATACTGGTTGAGAACTTACTATATGCCAGGGACTTTGCTTTTCTATATATAATCTTATGTAATTCTCACAACAATCCTGTGAAGTATCACTACCATCAGTTTACAAATAAACAGGGGCATGAAAGCTCACTAATGCATACAAATTCAAATAGTTGGTAAGTAGTGAAAAAGCCATGTGTTGCAGGTTCCAAAGCTCATTTCACAATACCTGTTTCTCAGAAATACTAGGAAAAAACAAAAGTTAAACTTGGCAGCTCACTAGGCAAGGCATTTTACTACTCTCTCTCCTCTTCCTGCTTCATTCTGCTTTTGCTCAGTTCCTATTATAAGTAGCTTTCAGCAAACAATTTTAGAAAACTTGAAACGGATTAAACCCACCTGCAAGCCAGCTAGCTGAGGTAGATGGCCCATTAAAGGAAACCTCCTAAGAGTGGATTAGTGGGAAGGTGGGAGAACTGGACAGTGTAAGAAAATAACAAAAATAGTGACTAAGCATTAAATAAAAGAGAGGAGTAGGGAGAGCTGGCCATACACAGATCCTTTTTCAGTGGCCAGTCTTAAAAAAGCAATAATATAAAGCAAAGTTCCTTACTCTATTGAGTGCCTACTGCATGCTGCACTGAAAATATGAGGAAAACTCACATGATTTCTGCTATCCAAAAAATTTATATCCTGGTGTTCTGAAGGAAACTGAATGAAGGGACTCTCATTTGCTAAGAACCTCATTTTGATAAGCGCCAGGTTCTTTAAAAAATAGTACTTCATTTAATGTAATCCTCTGAATAACCCTACAAGGAAGGTATTATTATCCCCTGAAACTCAGAGATGTTAAATGATTTTCTCCACAAAACCACGGGCCGTATCAGAGCCCGTAACCTTTTCACTAGCCCACACATTCTGAAATTCTGAGTATGCCTAGCCTATTGGAAACAGTGCTTTCCCCAGGGCTGAATATAACATGATCTGCTCTAACAAACAGTGCTGTGAAGATGCTCACATTTCTAGGATAGCCCACTGAAGACTGACTCGAAATCCGTTCTATTTCAATGTCTTTAGGATCTAACATTTCAAGGTTTACAGATAAATTAGAAAGATGAAGTTAGCTGAAATACTAGGGTCAGTGACAATGAATATAGTTTACAAAGATTATTACACATATAATCTCAGAAACCTAAGCGGGGGGGGGGGAGGGATAGGACACTGGAGATTTATATTATTTTAAATGTTGCATATGCTATCAAAGTTGAAAGATTTCCTATAACTGCCCAGGTAGTATTGTTGAGTAAATGGAATGTTTATTTATATCTGCCATAATGAATTCTAATAATTCCATTACTATCTCATCTTTCTTCCATTATTGACAATTAAAATGATAAAGCTGTCGATAGTATCTTTCTTGGAAATGGCATATGGAAGGAAGAAAACACGTATTCATTTGGAAATGAGCACCGTTTGCTTCCTAAAAGTAGAATTAAAAAGCAGTGGTTTATTGTTAAATCTGGGTGTCCTTCCCCCCACCCAAAAAATTTCTTTTTAAGACCACTTTCAATTTAAGTCAATTGGGAGAAATTTTGGAATTCCATCAACATTACCAGGATAGTATTTTAATCTTCCCTTGTTTGAAGGCTCATTTGAAGGCTCAGCTTTGAAAGTACTCTCAAAAGGCAGAGTAAAAGCTGAAAAATATTCAACTAATATTTCATATGGAAATACAAATAAAAGCCCATTTCTAAAGTATAGAAATACAACTCCAAGGAAGGAAGTTTAAGAGAAATATTTCACGGATTCTAAGTCAATTTTTATCTTCAAATGAGTGGAGAAAAGAATGTTAGAAGTTAAACCTAGAAAACAAGTAAAAATTATGAAGTCTCAGTTTTCTGCCTCTTTACTCCCTACACTTTCGAATATCAACTTTTCTAAAAAGAAGCTTCTTACAGTCTGTTAACAGAAAGGGATATGGATTTGGAATTAGGAAGACTGAATTAGACATCATTTAACAAATGTTTAATGAATACTTATAATTTGTTCTGGGCCCTGAATATGCAGCAGTGAACAATGGACAGACAAAACTGCTCATGAAGCTTACACAAGAATTAGTGAAAAACACCCACTAATCTTTCTGAATCATTATTTCATCTGTAACATTGGGGAAGCAGTCTACATGTTTTTCAGACTGTTCCAAAAACACCTGGACTTTCATCTCCCTCTTAACCAAACTGCTCTGCTTTTTATCACTTTCTCAAAGCTCCAGTACACAATTTCCTTTGGAAAAACAAATCTGTTTTTAAAAAGTGTGATAACCAGTGAACTAGTGATCTCTAGGTATCATTCCAGTTTTACAATTATATCTTCTATGATGTTTCATACTCCTGACCTATTTCTTTTTCACCTTGTCTGGAATTTACCATAGAGATATATCAAAAGGCAAACCAGTTTATGTAGGGCAAAGAATAAGCGACAAGCACAAATGACTGCTTAATAGTTATCTATAAACGCCAAACCATGTAGCAAAAAAATTTTTTCCTAAGATTAGCAAACAGAACAAAAACAGATTTGACTTTGTTATTTCTCTCCTTGAACTACTTCCTTCCACAACAACAAATTGACCCTGGTTCCTTATCTGAATTTCCAAATTCCTTAGCCTGACATTTAAGGCCTTTCTGCAACCTGGACCCTGTGTTAAGTACCCCTTTCAGCTCTAATGCCTTGGGTTTTCGTCTGACTGCTTAGTTTCTAAACATGCCTTGCGCGTTCATATTTTGAGACTTTTGTTCATGCTGTAACCTCTCCATGGACATAACACTGCCCTTCTACCCTACTCATCAAATCCCTCAAGGTCATAGCCAACTCGAATGTCATCCCAAACCAGGTCAATTTAGGGGTAAGGCAGGGCTTCTCTCTTACCTACTAGGCTAATCTCTACTACCCAACTAGTAAAAAGGCAAAAATGTGGAAATGAACTGATTACCTTAAAGCAAAGTAATGATTACAAACAGCAGAAATCAAGCATCATCTACATTTGGCTTCTAAATATATTAATTGATCTGTTCTTACAGATTTAAGATTCTGATTACAACTGGTATCCTGACATTCCTTGAGTGTTCACAAAGTTTGCAAATTATTGCGTTCTAGTCCCTTCACACACAAAGCTATTTTAAAAACAAAACAGAAACAAGAATTTATATTAAGTTTACAAGAAGAAAAATGCTTATAAATACCTTCATGTATCTTCCGGACAGGAGTACAAAACCAAGAAAACACTTTTCACATTCAAACCCATTAAACAGCGACTAATGGAAGTAAAGCATTCAATGTTAACAAGCGTGGCTTATCCAAAGGATTAAGCCATCACTTTTGACTTATGAAAAAATTCAACCTCTGATTCTCGGGAAAAACGATAAACCTCATGTCTGAAAAACATCAGTTGTAAAAATTACTTGTTGGCTGAACCGATTTATAAAATCCAGCAAATTTTCACTAACAACTTGGATAAAAATAGGTCAGTACCACGATCGTTTGAAGAGTACTAGTGTAGTTTTTTTCTCTTACAAACACCGGACAGACATCTTCCTAAAGTTTTCAGTCAATTACTTTCGAGAGTTCTCTTCTGAAATATTAGCAAGTCTATAAAGTGAAGTCCCCCTTTCCCCCGCCCCATCCACAAACATTCCACATCTCAAGATTAGGGAATGGATATCCGGGAGATGATCATTTTTCACCTGAAACTCCTGCATACTCAAAGCCAAGCTGCTTTCAAGTTGCATTGGCTGCTGCCTGTATGAAGGCCTGGCCTCAAAGCAGGGCCAACTCTGGCACGTATTGTATTTCTGAATGTGAAGCTGGTGCGGGGGGAACCCCACTCGACCTAAAAGCATTCTTTTAAATTCGTTTGACACCTGCTCCCTTTCAAACACGACGACGAGCGAACCCCAAACGCTGAAGCAGCAGCCACAGCGGCAAAGACAAATCTCGAGGCCGAAGTGGGTCGGGATTACAGTTACACTTAAGTTGCATATTTACACCCTTTTGTCTACAAACTTGAGCGCTAACTTCAGGTCCCTTCAAGGCGGCCAGCGTGCTCGCCGGGCCGCAGAAATCAAAGCCGTTTCCCTGAGTCGGGAAGGGCACAGTGCACCCAGCTCCGTGGCTACTCCAGCCTTCCCCCGACCACATGCCCGGCGGCCTCGGCGCGGGGCCGGGTCCCTCAGGGCAGGGGTCGCTCGGGGCCAACTCGCCGCGCCCGAGCGGGATCCGAGGAGCTGCAGACCGTATTGAGCTCCTCCTCGGCCCCGGCGGTTTCGGGCCTAGGGTCACATTACGTAAACAGCCCCGGCGCCCGCTTTCCAGGCCGGCTCCTTCCCCCGCGCAAGGCGCTCCTGCCCCGGCGCCCCGCCGGCCGCGACCCCGTCACCCCAACCCCGCGGCCGCGGCCCCGGACGCCCCCAGCCCCGGGCCGCCGCGCCCCGGGTGATCCGGCCGTGCAGGCCGCCCTGCCGGCCTAGGCCCCGCGCCCCGCCCAACCACCCGCCTCACCGTTCTGCTGGAGCGGCGCCGGGCCCGGGCCCCCGGAGGCTCCTGAGGCGGCGGCTGCGCCAATCTTGGGCGGGATGCGGGCGCTGGCGGCCGGATGAGGGGCCCCGGCGGGTGCCGACATGACGGCGCAGCTGGCGGCGGCGGCTCCGCTGCTGGGAGGTGGGCGGAGGGAAAGGAAGGCGGGGCCGGAGAGTCGAGAGGAAGAGGAAGGAATGCGCCGGCGTCACCGAGGGAGTCACCCGGGACCGTGGCTGGGGGGCTCGCGCTCGGCCCAGCTCGGCCGCTGCGGGCACTGAGACCCTGGCCCACCCTGCCCTGCCCCGGCCCGGCGCCCGGCGCCCGGAGCCGCGGAAGTCCCACCCCGGGAAGCTCCCCGCGCGCTCTGGCCGCACGCCGCCGGCGCCACGCCCCCTGCAGGCCGGGCCCGGCCTCGGCCTCACTGCCAGCGCCGGCGGGAAGGATGGAGCGCGGTTGGAGACCGGGCCTCCGGCCGCGCTTCATCCCGCGGGAGGCTGGAGCGCGCAGCGGGCCGGGGCCCACAGTGCTGATAGGGGATCCGACGGCTGTAGGGCGACATGCGGAGCCCAGACCCGGCTGACCCCACCCGCCCTAACTCCGAAGAGAACCCTGGGTTTGGTTTTGGTTTTTAATCTTGATTTTTTTTTCCCCCTTAATGTGAATGCCACATTAATGTGAATCATAATTCTGAGCAAAGAAAGAGGAAACATTTCGCTATGATAGACACAAGAATCTCAGTAAGAATTGCATTATTCAAAACTTTTTCCATTGACTTGAAACTAGGGAAGGGAAGGGGAAAATGAAGTAAGAGAAACTAGAAGAGAACCTTTATGATTTTTTGCCTAGGTTTGGCTCATCCAGCTGGTGTTCAGGTTCTGTAACATCCAAACCCAGAACTCCTTTGTCTACGCTAGTGAAATCTTTGAATCTCTGGCCTTTCCCAGTATTGTCAACTGGCAGGCAAGCCCGGGACTACATTACCCATGTCGTTTTGCAGCCATAGAATCTTGAGTATGCCACCATCATTCTGTATTAGAAATGAAATTGCCCAGAATCATCGAATTCAGAATAAGATCTAGCAAAATGATACTTCTGGAACGATAAGTCTAATTCACTGAAATAATTATAAAAAACAATGTTGGATAGTCCTGTAATAATGCAAAGCTTCCCTTTAGTAGTTGCAATGAATTAGTGATAGCGGTGCTTCAAAGTGCACCAAATGAACTACAAAAGGATTTCAGTGGTTGGATTTGTACTTCTGAGTTTAAGGATTTTCAGCAAAATATCATGCTCCATATACAGAAAAAAGGCAAGCCCTTTTCCATAGGCATTCCAGCGTCTCCACAGAAACCTAACCCTGCATGAGCAAAAGATCACACACACGTCAAGGAGATTATACAGTTACAGGTTACATTTCCCAGGAGTCCTTTGAAAAATGGCTCGAAAAAAACGCTGGATTAAGGGCTACTATTATGTGCATAAGAGAATAACTAGGCAACTGGCTTTCCGCTGCTGGAATGTATCCTGGGAGTAAGAAGCCCATTTTAATCAGAGGTATGTGGAATGAAGATGAACCCCACATCTTTGGAGTGACTACTGAAGAAGCTGACTGGGATTGTATTCTTTGACAGATCTTCCCCACCATCTTCATCACCAAAGCTGCTTCCACTTGTCCACTGGTTCGCCATAGTATTTTCTAACATGTTTTTAAGAATCTTTTGCATGACAGATCCTACGAACTTTATGAAAATGTTTTTTCACTCTACTGCTTTATGTTCCATGACTGCTGTCAGTGAAAAGAAAGAAAAGGATGAAGGATGGAATACTGACCATGTGCCAGGCACTGTGCTAGTCACGTTAGGTATATTTTTTCTATTTAGTCCTCACAATAACGCTGAGATTTTTACTTCTCCCCATATTACCAGTGAGGAAATTACAGTTTATAGAATTCAAGTAATCTTAGTAAAATTAATGAACCTGTAAATAGCAGAACCAGAGATCAAACCAAGGTCTATCTAGCTACAAAATCTTTGCTCTATTCACTATGGACTATAGTGGGTTAATTTACATCTTTCTTGATAATGCTATGCTAATCCTGATGTACTGTTTTGCTTGTCAAAGGATATTGAGTTTTACATATTTAGAATATGTTCCAGTGTTCTTTAAAATGGTAGATCTGAAAGTGTTTGAAATGCAAATCCTCAGGTCTCACCCCAGACCTACTGAATGCCGGAGGTGGGGCCCAACAGCAAGCTCTCCCAGTGATTCTGATGTATGGGAAAATTTGAGGACCACTACTGTTGTTACCAGAACAAAAAGGGTCTGTTTGCCTGATCGCAAGTCAAAGAAGAGATACAGGCAGGTATTTCATGGAGTTGCAAGTCACAGAGACGAGCTAATACTCTCAAAAACCTGGCCCCCTGGGAGTCTCAGGAGTACAGATTATGTAGGAAAAATCAGTCGTCATGGAAACTAAGGGAGTTGGGGTAATTGATCATTGTGTTCAGTTCTGGAATCAGCCTGGTGCCATCCCGTCTGGTCCCGTGGTGTTGTTGTTCTGCCTCAATGGGCCTGGGGCTGAAACACATCTAAAGCTAAGATGTTATCCTTAGTGTAATCAAAAGTTATTGTCCCTATGACTAGATCTGAGTCTTGATAAGTCTTATGTTTTAAGGCTTAACAAAGAAGCAGGCATACAGGGAGAGAGGGTGGAAAAAGCAAGCAGGTCACAATGCCATTATCGGGGCAAAACCAGCTTGAATCAGAAAAAACTATATTAAATAAAATGAAGCTTGTGTGTGGTTACACTTTTGAATTGGTTCATTCTTTTTTATATTGAGACATGATGGTCCTTCAGAATATCTCTCCAATCTTTTGCCAGTCATTAAAAATGATAGTTTATAGATGTGTGATTATAGTGCCAGGAATGTCAAGTATGACAGGTCCTGTGTCAATTTTGATTGATAAGCAGTGTTGAGGCAGATGCCAAAGCCCAGTTTGTGTTCCCTGGAAAAGTGTGCTATCATTGAAATTAAGCTCTGTCACAGGTACAAGAGGGTCATTTTTCTGTGTCAAATTGTGACACAGAATGCCACTATTTGTTACCTTCAACTTAGGATTCATATTCTCTATAACGGGAGTTGTGGGAACCTTAGACAACTGAACACCTATCTCTGTCTCACAAAATGATAGTCCATTTCTTTGTTGTTGCCTTGCTCCCCATCTTCCTCAGCCAGTTTTTAAATTATCTAGTTTTTAAGTCATATTTGACTTTGTAGAACACCTTTGTCTTTTAGTGACATTCTCTATTAGTTGTCCCTCTCCCAATAAAGAAGAAACAATTTTCTTCTTCTCCTTTATCTGTTATATTTGCACATTATATTTTTAGTAGGCCAGGTGTTGGGAATACACAGATGAATAAAGTGTAATCTATCCCCAAAGATTCTGTGCAGGATCTTTTACATATATTCATATTGACTTATATTTGGATTTCTTGATTTTTTTCCCTACAAACTTGCTATCTTATTTTTTTCTTCTATTCCTTGTGAATCTTTTCTTTCCATTATTGCATTTTGAGTCCACTAGATAGGAAGAAATAGTTTCACTAAATTTATATTATTTTATCACTTATGTTGATGTCATGTAACTGTCATTGAAGTCCCAACTGTCTGACACAACAAAGATCTTAAAAAGAGGATGGCATTATTAGGCAAATAATTATCACATAGCTAACCTATGTACAACAGTGCATGCACTTCCAGGACATTCTCTCAAGTTCTCACTTAAGAGTATTTGGCTGTTATTTTAAATATACTGTAATTTCCGTAGTTATCCACTTACCCAGCTCACATCAGGTAAGAAATAAATCACAAGGCAAAGGAAGGAAATGCTGTTGATACAGACCTGTTGAGAGCCACGATCACTATTAGTTGGCAGAATAAGTACAAGAAAGACAAGAAAACTGGAAAAATGGGAGAACTGAAAATGCATAGCAGTCTGAAGCAATAAGCTGAATGATCCTATATATCTCGCTGGGAATAGGATAAACAACCCACAAGTCTCTGCCATCTGAGAATTTCTAACGTGGTATTCTGAAGGGAATTGAATGAAGAGAACTCTCATTTACTGAGCACCTATTAAATAACTTAAAAGCTCTTTAGGGTATCACTGTATATATACAGATATTTATAGCTTTGTCTATCAATTACGAGGAAAAACTAAATTATGCTCTGTACTGTTCGAGAAGACAGCAGGATATCTTAGAAAGTATTTTACATATGAACAGGTTAGGTTCCCAAAGCGCCATTGTTTACAAGTCCCAATAGTCACAAGTCCAGAGTAACTTGAAGAGGTTGCCCTCTTAGGCTACATCTGCATAGCTACCAAACAGAAAGGTGAGCCAGTACTTTGCGGCTTTACAAACAAGCTTACTCTTTTTTTTTGTTTTTTTTTGGCCTATATACGTTGTAAAGTGGTGCCTCTCAAACCTTAATGTGCATGCGAATCACTTGAGGATCTTGTTAAAATGCAAATTCTGATTTGGCGGTGTTGGGGAGGCCTGATATTCTGTCTTTCTAGCAAGCTCCTGGGTGACGCTGCTGCTTGAGCTTCATGGACCACACTCTGAGTAGCAAGGTTCCCAAGGGCATCTTTTTATTTACACTTGGAAGTCCTTTGAGAAAGAAATGGTTCTTCTTGATGATTCTAAGAGGACCACTTAGCAGCCGCAGTGTATTCCCAAAACCTGCTACCACTCATGGTGATGTGGTACAAGTTAAAATGGGCCTGACATTTCCCTGGCTTTCTATAGAGGCAGTACTTTCTTAGGCCTTTAGATAATGAACCACCTCCTAATGGGTTAATAGGAGCTAGATATCGACAGTGATCATCATGACACACATTCAACAGTATTTCCACTTTGTGGATTACTTTTTCTCTCACTGATTATTGTTTGTTGTTGAAAAATGGTGTGCTAGTTCAGGCTGCCATAATAAAATTCCATGGACTGGGTGGCTTAAACAACAAACATTTATTTCTCACAGTTCTGGATACTGGAAGTCCAAGACCAGGATGCCAGCATGCTGGGTTCCAGTGAGAGCTGTCTTCCTGGCTTGCAGATCTCTGCCTTTTCACTGTGTCTTCACATGGCAGAAAGAGATCTCTCTCTCTCTCTCTCTCTCTCCTCTCTCTCTCTCTCTCTCTCTCTCTCTCTCTCTCTCCCCTCTCCCTCTCCCCTCTCCCTCTCCCACTCTCCCTCCCTCCTCTGCTCTCTCTCTCTCTCTCTCTCTCCTCTCTCTCTCTCTCTCTCCCTCTCTCTCTCTCTCTCGTCTCCTCTTGTAAGGATGCCAGTTCTATCAAATCGGGGCTCCACCTTCGTGACCTCATTTAACCTTAGTCACCTCCTTAAAGGCCCTATCTCCAATACAGTCAGATGGAGAGTTACGGCTTAAACATATAAATTTTGGGGGAACATGGTTTAGTCCATTGCAATGTCATTTTCTTAATGGCATGCTTTGATTCACTCTTCAGAACTGTTTCTACTTTCAAGTGGTTTGTCCCACTATAATTATTATGAATTTCCATTTTCAGATCTCTGCTTTTATCATCTTCAAATTCTTTTTATTCAGAATAGCTTCAGAATTCTCACTGTTCTTTCACTGACATCAATGTTGGCATTAATATTTATAAATAAATTTAAAAAATGTAAACTTATTGTAGGGTCAAAATTAATAAGTAGATGACCTAGATTAAAACTTCCCAACCAACACATCAGGGCATGCCGTGGGCTGCCCTGCATTAAAAGGTGCCAAAACATCAGTCCTCCCTCAGACCTTGGGACAGCCAGGGGTTCCTTCAGGGGACCCTAGGCTAGTCTTCTTTGGCTGCCATACCCTGGTTTATTTTGCCCCACAAAAAAAAAAAAATAGTCTTATTTTCCAGCTGTGATGCCATGAAGGGGCTGGGAAGCACTAACCTAGACTACAACTCCTGTGTACAATCATCAGTGCCATCTCCTGGGGGCAGGTGAAGTTGACATGCTGTTGCCGTAGATGGCCGATTTATTTTTATTTATGAAACTACGGAAGTTAAAGCATCATAAAAAGGGATATTTCTGTATTACAGAGGATTTACTTAATTTTTTTTACTAGTTGAGGATCAACTTTAAATACATGAGAAAAATCAATTGTATGAAACACAATTCTCTTTTCCAAAAAAGCCAGAGGGGGGAAAAAAAATGTTGAATGTGCTAATTCAGAGAGGACACACTTTTTAAAAACCACTGTGATGGCAAGATGTTTAAATATCATTTAAAAAATATCAAGGAATTGGGAGTGGGAGGTTAGATACAGAAGATAAGATCATGGGCAAATAATAAACTTCCTAAAATATTTGAAAGCTGCCTTCTAAAGAGTGACAAATATGTTGGTTTAGATGACAGAACAAGGACAAATGAATTAATTTTGATACACAAACTATGTTCAAGTAGAGGAAGCTGGAATCCTACAAATGGTATCCCCACATTGGTAAGGAAGTTCAATTACCTGTGCTCTAAACTTCCAACTTCAGATTCCATAACCTGTCATTCGATTTGCCATTTGGGTTTCATTTAGTTAATATTTTCAGTAATTATAGAAACTTCTATTAATACCTTTATAGTCCTTAAGGCATATCCAACTATAATTCCAATATAATTTAATTCTCTGTTATGTGGAAACCCTAACCCCTAATACTCCAGAATGTGGCTGTATTTGGAGATAAGGCCTTTAAAGAAGTAACTAAGGTAAAAAGAGGTCATATGAGTAGGCCCGAATCCAATATGGCTGGTGTCCTTGTACGAGGAGATTAAGACACAGACATGAGCACAGAGGGAAGGCCATGTGAGAGCTCAGTCAGAAGGTAGCCATCTTCAAGCCCAGAAGAGAGACCTCAGAAGATACCAAACCTGCTGAAACCTTAATCCTGAACTTCTAGCTTACATAACTGAGAAAATAAATTTCTATTGTTTAAGCCTCCTTGTCTGTGGTATTAGGTTATGGCAGCCCTAGCAAACTAACAAAATGTCCTCCCTGTTGGATCTGTCCTTTCTTCTGTATTTCGTTTAAGGATTGAAGTAGATTTTTTTGCTTTATAATCTCTATCAAAAAGATTTTTTGTTGTAAAAAAAATTTTTTTCACTAATGAAAAGTGGATATACCAAATAGATTCCTGTATACAGTTGTATAAAGGCTAAAACAAGTCCTTCTTACACTCCAGCAAGTTTGCATATTATAGGGCTTGAGCTACAAGAGACTTAATAAGGACAGGATGATTTTAAACAGGAACTGCTCCCATGAGATTTTCTCCTTTTAAATATAACAAAGTGGGGAAAGTTATTCCCCAGAAATTCATCATGAGAAAATTTCTCTTGAGAAAAACATTCAGGAAGAGAAAAATCTACACTCTAGAAGAGAAGTAGTACAGGGAGGCCTCTATTCTCTTTGTGTGGCCGAGGGACAGTGACACAAGAAATGATAGCTTCTCAATTTTGCACCATGTGAGAAGAAGCTAGTGAACAAAATAGAAGCAAAAGTGACAGAACAACATGGAGGGCTTGGGGGATTGAAAGAGGAGAAGGAGAATTTTAGCTGTCATGCATGGGGAACTTTGGAGAGAGGAAAGATATTTAGAGGTATTGTAGGAAGCTTTAGTTTTATATTTTCTGTGAACAACCTCTGTATTACATCTTTAAGGAAACATAATAAAGATCTTTATTATTTATCAAAACTAGTCTTTTCTTTGTTTTTTATAAGTTCGCATTTTTATTTATTTTTTAATTAAATTTATTGGGATAACATTGGTTAATAGCATTACATAAGTTTTGAGCTATAATTCTATAATTCGCCATTTGCATATAGCATTGTATGCTCATCATCCAAAGTCTAGTCTCCTTCTGTCTCCATATATTTGTCCCTCTTTATCTTCTTCATCTTCCCCCGACCCCTTGTACCCTTTGGAAACAACCATACTATTGCCTGTGTCTATGAGTTTGTTTGTTTTGTTAGCTCATTTGTTGTTTTCTGTTTTATATCCCACATGTGAGTGAAATCATATGATTCTTGTCCTTTTTCATCTGACTTATTTCACTCAGGATGATACTCTCAAGAACCATCCATGTTGTCTCAAATGGCAGTATTTCATTCGTTCCTATGGCTGAGTAGCATTCTACTGTATATATATATATATACCACATCTTCTTTATCCCATCACCTATCAAAGGACACAGGTTGTTTCCATGTCTTAGCTACTGTGAATAATGCTGCAATGAACATAGGGGTATATATATTTTTATAAATAAGCGTTTTCAAAATTTTCAGGTAGATATGTAGAAGAGGGATTGCTGGGCCATATGGTAGCTCTATTCCTAACTTTTTGAGGAACCTCCATCCTGTTTTCCATAGAAGCTGAACCCATTTACATTCCCGCTAGCAATTTATGAGACTTCCCTTTTCTCTATATCATCTCAACACTTGTTATTTCTTGTCTTATTGGTAGTAGCCATTCTAACAGGTGTGGAGTGGTATCTCATTGTAGTTTTGATTTGCATTTCTTTAATAGCTAGTGAAGTTGAGCATCTTTTCATATATCTGTTGGCCATTGGCATGTCTTCTTGGGAGACATGTCTGTTCAGGTCCTTCGCTCATTTTTAATTGGATTTTTGTTATTGTTGTTGAGTAGTATAAGTTTTTTATATATTTTGAATGTTAGTCCTTTATCATAGGTATCATTTGCGAATATTGTATTCACTTGGTGCCTTTTTGTTTTCTTAAAGATTTCTTTTGCTGTGCAGAAGTTTTTTAGTTTGATGTAGTTCTATTCATTTATTTTTGTTTTTTCTTCCCTCTGAGACCAACGTCCATAGTTTAGTACCTGTTTTTACTTCTATGTATTTTATCGTTTCAGGTCTTATGTTTAAGTCTTTAATCCATTTTGAGTTAATTTTCATTTTTTGTGTTGTCCTTGCCAGGTTTTGGTTTCAGGGTATTGTTGGCCTTGTAAAATTACTTAGAGATATTCTCTCTTCTTCAGTGTTTTGGAAGAGTTTGCGAATCAAAGGTATTAAGTCTTCTTTGAAGGTTTGGTAGAATTCACCAGTGAAACCATCTGGTCTTGGAGGTTGTTCTTTGAGAGGTATTTGGTTGCTGTTTCAGTTTCTTTACTGTTGATGGTTTATTTGGGTCTTTCAGTTCTTCATGGCTCATTCTAAGAAGGTTATGCATTTCTAAGAATTTGTCTATTTCTTTCAGCTTATCAAATTTGGTGGCAGATAGTCTTTCGTAGTATTCTTGTATAGTCTTTTGTATTTCTATGTGTCCACAGTAACCTCTCCTCTTTCATTTTTGATTTTATTTATTTATAGTTTCATTATCTTTGAATGAGATGCCCCACAGGCACTGGGTTATATGGTGCCCAATGGTAATTTGCACAAAGTTAATTTAAAAGGCATTTATAGGCCTACCTGTTCTTATTTCCTAGATCTAGGAGACTGATGATATATGACTGAAGTGGAATTTCCAAGACAAAAAGAGTTCTTATTTTGTTTTCCATGGAACTCCAATGGAGCTATGAGTTGTATAGCTGATACCAGGTCGTATAATCCATGTACTTTGTCCATAATGAAGGGCAGAGAAAAATCAGAGAAAATTCCATCAACTGAAATATGGAAAATATGTGCTTTGAGACACACTCTGGGCTCTGGGTTTAGCTAACACTTGGGGTGTGTGTGTGTGTGTATGTGTGTGTGTGTGTATTATGTTGTTGTAATCAGTCAACTAGGCTAAAGCAACAAAAAATTTTAATGATACAAAATATAGAAATTTTGATAGTTAATCTGCACATATATAAACAAAAGGCATAGTTATAATTTTGTTCCATGATTGTTAGGCACAAATGATGACAACGGTACACAAATCACTATAATTAAGTCATGTGCTCACTTTCAAAATAAGGTAAAAGTTGGAAGTAAAAATAACAATTGTTGAGCACCTACTATGAACCAGCCATTGTTTTAAGTACATTATTCCCATAAAATAATAGACATTTAAAAATAATTATGTGGAGGAGAAATCTGAAAAAGAAATTAAGATCACAATTATCTCAATAATTCAGTGAGTGGGATGAGAAATAGGGGAGATCATACAGCAAGAAGGAAAGATTCTCTGAAAGACTCTATAAATCCAGGTACAAGAGTAGCCGATCCAGTCTATAACAGCTGATGATGTCCATTAAGAACACTTTCTCTTGTATGCCTCAGTTGGGTATGAAAAAGTGTAAGTTTTCAAGCATACTGAAGAATGCCACTTTCTATTTCCTCTCCAGCCAAAAAGCTTCAATAAGATAACTGAGAACTTAAAAAAATATCTTAACACCCAGGCAGTGGTGTTCAGAACCATTTTGTTTCATTAAAAAATCACCAGAAAATGTAATCTAGTTAGATTACTAAAAATACTGTCATTAATATACGTTTCAAAAACGAATTTTGTATTATGCTTTTAAAAACCCAATATTTGCGGCTCTAGAATGTACCAGACCTCTTCAATTTTATAATTAAGTTTAAAGAGGTTAGAAAGTCCCGCCTTCTCCTTTGTGGCATGAAGCGTCAGTGGGCTTCCACTGCCATCTGGTGGACGATGTGTAGATGTGCTCTGAAAGGAATGAATGGGAATATAAAAATTAAGTGGATAAAGAACAGTTTATTTCTTGCTAGTTAGAAAGGGGAACAATTTTTAGCGTGTTGGATTACAAACTAGAATGATATGGAACCGAAGTAATAAAAATATTTCTTAATCAGTTCTGCTAGAATCCTTCAGCTCCACATTCTATATAGCATATACCACTTCATAAACAATTCCAGCACCATGGGCCGACTTATCTACATCCATTTCTGTATCTACATCCATTTCTATTTCTAGAATCCTATTTCTCTTACACTTAAAATTTCAACATTAAGAATCTACTGCATCCTTAAAGTGCTAGGGCAGAGATGTAGTTGGAGAATGTGTGTGGCAGAGAAAAAGCAACCTGTAGTCACTGAGCAGTCCTAGCGCTCTGCCTTTCAGCACATGATTAGATTGCACTTGGTGTTTAGATTGGCCATGGGACACTTTCTGGTTAATGAATTATGAGTTCAGTTCACAAAAGTTCACATGATTCCAGAAAAGTAGTTAACAGTTGATAGTTGACAGCAGGGTAGATCAGAAAATTCAGGTTTTCATTTTTTTGTAGTTAATTTCCTTTGCCATTTTTCCATTAGTAAAGCAAACGAGACATTAAATATATGGCTTGCTCAATGCTGTTTCCTCTTATGATAAATATATGACAAGTGATATGAGACGTGATAAAATATAATGAAATGAATTTTTTTCATACCAAAATATGTTTAGCTACATAAATAAATGCTGCCTTTAAAGCAGTTAGTTTGGGTAATGATATGTTCTTAGTACAAAAAACACACCAGAAATCATAAACCTCCATTTGTCCCCAGCCCCAATGCTTCACCAACTGGCAAGCCACTACCGAACAAGACGGAAGCCACTGAAGGGGCCCAGCCCCATAAGTGGTCATATTTTATGTGACTAGGAATGAGTTCTAGGCCCTTCATGTTCACCAAGTCACATCAAACCTGAATCTATCCTACGTACACTGTATTGCTGAGTATTTAATTTGGGGCCAGCCCTACAGTTCTGTAGGACCCTCCACATCCCCCCTCCCCAACCCCCAACCTTGACCGCCTCAACCTGGTTTTCTCCTTTTAAACTCTGACCTGGGTGGCTCAGTGTAGTAGATAATGTATTAGCCTCCATCTGTCTAGTTCCATATAGTTTCCTTTCCTTCTTAACCTCTATCTCCTATACCCCTACACTCATAGGTATAGGGATAACTTTTAGCCATGCTTTTGCTGCATGACCCTACAGTTGATTGAACTAGGTGTAGCCACTTGACACAAACTGGGGAAATCAGAGTCTCTTTACTCTTGATTTGGGACTGAATAAGATAATCCAGTCTCAGTGTAGAATCTCTTGAATGGAGAAGCTGCAAATTCTGGAGCTGTCCAAGGCCATTACCAACCTTAGAGAATGCTATGGACAGCATTCCCCTCCACTGCCTCGTAATGCCATCACTGTTATCGGTGAAGAAAGGAGGAAAAGGATGAAGGAATGAGTGAAAGATCGCAGTGAGTGAGAGGACTGAAGCAGAGTGGAAGCACAGAGAGGAGTGACATAGAATGTCCCCACCAGAGGCTAAGTATCTGAGTCTAGCCCATGCCAGAGTTTCGGCAGCCGTCCTCCTCCTCATAACAGGAATCTCCCCTCCCGTCTAGTAAAGTTAATTTGTTTCTTGCAGCCAAA
This sequence comes from Pteropus medius, assembly GCF_902729225.1. Classification (NCBI taxonomy): domain Eukaryota; kingdom Metazoa; phylum Chordata; class Mammalia; order Chiroptera; family Pteropodidae; genus Pteropus; species Pteropus medius. The sequence continues at coordinate 7,044,744 of NW_024352786.1, read as the reverse complement.
TGAGTTTAAATCAATATCCCCAAGTTTCTTGCATGCCTTCTGACAAAGTTATAAAAGGAAATGTCTTCAGAATCAGTTCATAAGCCAATCATAAAATCTGTTTTACTACAATATAATCACCTTTTATGAGTTTGGTGACATTTAATATAGCAAATATTTAGAAAATTCTTACTCTGTGTAAAGCGCAGTGCTTGTAAACCACAGGAACACAGAGATTAGTAAGAGCTAATAGTTTCTTTGGGAGAGAAAACAACATACAAAAATAATAATAGGTAATAAATTCCATGACAGAAGTATAAGTAAAGTGGTTTGGAATAGACAAAGGAGAGCAATTTATTTAGATTAAAAAGAAAACTTTATCAAATGCTGAAATGCTAACAGCATGCTGAGAAGTGTGTTATGATCTGGAGATACGATGCGGAATAAAACATAATTTCTTACTTCAAGGAGCTCAGGTTTCATCACCAGGGTCAGTGCAAGTCATTTGGCAAAGGATCACCTAAACATGTTGGGGGTGGGGTGGAAAGTGGCGGCTTTGAGAAGACATCCAGAAGAGGAGATAGTTAGATTGATATTGGAAGGTATAAAGGTTAAATAGGATTAGATGAAGATGAGCTAGGAGAGAAAATCTCGTAGAAGAAACTGCAAATATAAAAAAAACCAGTACTAAGGTAGTTCCCTTAGCAGCATTAGACATTAACACTCAGGTTCTGCTACTCTCCACTTTCCTGTTTTACCTCTTACCTGTTTGGCTCTCTCTCGGTCTTCCTGGTCAGGAGTTCCCTTTTCTTCTCTTTCCCCACTCTCTTGCTAGGAGTGTTTCAATTAACCAGTACGTATCTTGAGACTTGAGCTGTGGTCAGTGAGTCCTGCTGACCAGCTGAGGTCTGTGGCCTCTATCGCGTTTCTCTGTCATCCAGCTGTGGGCTGCCTGGCTCGTGTCCTCCAGCAGTTCCACAGCCACCAGCAGGCTGAAGGTTCCTGTGGCAGCCACACCTCTCCTTGGAGGTCTGCAAATCAGCCTTGGTGGAGAGATGCCTACTTAGAATTTCAGAATTTCCTTCCCCGTTCTTTCTTTATTGGCTTTAGAGGCAGTAGTGGCCATATGCAGTTGCTATTTCTATATTTCTTAGATTCCTCTTTTATTTCTTTTAGTGGTTCACCACGTTTTACTACTTAACAATAGTTTATATTACCCTTTTCTGTTTAAGTAACTGGTGTGGTTTTTGTTTCCTGATTGGACCTTGGCTGATATAATGAGGCAGAGGGAAGAGTTAGAAATGACTTTACAAAAGCACAAGTCATGAAAGAATTAAATAATTTGACTTCATGAAGATCAAAGACTTCTATTCTTAGTCACCATTAAGAAAATGAAAAGGCAAGTCAGTCGAGTAGAAAATATTTGCTATTCATATATCTGACAAAGGAATTGTATACAAATATATAAAATATCTGAAAAATAAGAAGATTATATTAGTCTGCCATAACAAAATAGCACAGATCAGGGAGCTTAAACAACAGAATTAATTTTCTCACAGTTCTGGAGAGTAGAAGTTCAAGATCGAGATGCGAGCAGGGCTGGTGTCCTCTGAGGCCTCTCTCCGTGGCTTGCAGATGGTGCCTTCTCTCTGTGTCCTCATGCAGTCTTCCCTATGTGCACACACACTGCGTCCAAAACCCTCTTCTCATAAGGACCACTGCGACATCTGCACATCGTATGGTCAGGACATTCTCTCCACTGCAATAGTCCTTCTCCTACCGCAATAATCCTTTGAGGTAAAGCTTCTCCTTACCTATGTCCAGATTTATTTTTATTTTATATTTCTTTTCTACCTTTCATATATTCATCAGTGGGGGCAAACTAGTAGATATAAAGCAGATAAATAGCCAATTACAAACTAGTAAGGAATGTATTACGTACGGCCTGCTACATAATTTGGGAGCAGGGAAAAAGTGTTATCGAAGGTACTAAAATGTTTTCCCTTTGCTTCATGGTCTCTTTCTCCATTATTTTTATTTAATGTCACTCTAAAAACAGAAAAATTAAAAATTTTAATTATTAGTATGAGTTTTACCATTCATCTTTATATTATGCAATACTGGTTTAATGCAAATATAAGAGCATTTAACTTGAGGAGTCACCCAAATTGCACAATTTGTACTTTTTAGTTTCTACATGCATATGTACTCCGTTCTTAATAAGAGAGAAAATGCTGCCCATGACTAACTCAACTCTTTTTTTTTCAATTTTTTCCCCCACTTATTTATATGTGCAGTCCTACTAATACTCTCTACTTTCAGCTTCTAATGAATAAGGATGAACTAAAAGGAAAAGGAAGTACGGGCCCCCATGTATTGTTCCCTCCTTCCACGTCATCATTTTCAGCACGATTGCCTAACACCAGGAAGCCATGTGGACAAGAAAGGACACGGTAGCTTCTTTGGTTGTTTCTTAGAGTGCCAGAGCCTTCTTTCTGCATTCTGCATTCAGAGCAAATTCTAGTTTGAAAAGTGTGGCTTCTCGGGACTGTTAGCACCTCCCTCCACCCAGTCACAGCCTAACACACTTTCTTTGTACAGGCTTTGAGTCTCCCCAAAACTCCATGTCCTTCGCGTCACCCCACCCGGGTGCAAGCTGCTACCTTCTATCACTCGGACTACAGAAATTATCTCCTGACTGGTCTATCTGCATCCATTCTTGTTCCTGTAACCCATTCTACACACTACAGCTGAAGCGACCTTCTCAACACCAAATCCGATTTTGTTAGCCCCAAATAAAAACCCTTTAATGCTTCGAGAATGAAGACAAAACTCCTTAATGACCTTGATTCCTTTAAATTTTGCTCTTATGTTTTTTTCTAGTTTCAGTTTGCAGCGGCTCCACGTGAGGCTCTCTACTCCTGAGCTCTGGCCTCGCAGCTTTGACCACTCCATTTCTTTTGACCTTTTCTTAGGGAACACTTCCCCACCTCCATCCCAGACCCTCCTTTCCCGGGTTAAACGCCACTCACCCTTATGATAAGAGTTCAAATAGCCATTCCTCAAGGAAGCCATCTTTTATCTCTGACAAGGTCAAAGCTTCTAATTATTCTGTCATAAAACCATTTGCTTCTCCTTGGAACACCCAAAACAGATGCAATTTTATATTTGTTTTTGTGGTTATTTGATTTTTATCTATTTTTCTAGTGTATAGATACAGGAAAGAGAAGAAACAGCTTTTCTACATATCTTTTTTTATTTGTTTTCATAATACTTATTGTAGGTGGTAACCGATCGTTTATTCATGAGATTACCTGATTCATGTGTCTTCCACACAGACCATGTCTGTTTGTTTATTATTATTCTCTCATCTGAACTTAGAAGCTTTCTTGATACATACTAAGGAGCTCAACAATGAATCGTTGAATGAATGATAGCAAACTTACTGGCCTTTTCCTTTTAAATGCCAAAGTGCTAACTTCAGTGGGTGTCCAAGAAGCATTGCAATAAACATATTGTCTCATGGTCTGACTACTCCCTCCTTTTTCCTCTGTTTGCAATTCTACCTTAGTCTCTTTCAAAATCTCATAATATAATCCTCTGGTGAGTCCTTTGAGGTGAGAAGTTTGAAGGATTCACATTACCTTGTTTTATCACGCTTATCTCTCTTCCTGTCCACTCATCTCTGGCCCCTCCTTTTTCTGTCTGTCACTGATAGAGTCCTTGCTGATATCTCCTCCCCTTTTTTTTTTTGGCCAGACTCAGAGTGTTTCCAACATCTGTTATGGTTTAGAGGGACTCTTGCCTGGAAATACAAGTTCTTTCCAGGCCATGATATAAATTTCTAGTAAAAGCAAATGAATGAATATACAGCAAGAAACATTTCGCGAGGAAGTTGCCCTGGAAGTAGACTGTTGTAAAAAGAGGCATTTGCCTTTTCTTTAGTCCCAGAAGTCTGATCACTCCTGCCCAATCAGGACTTTCCATCACACTGTGCGTTTTGCTGTTCCAACCTCCACAGACCATGTGGATTACGATATGTACATTGGCACTTGTTATAGAGCAAGTGCAAACAGCTGGCTTTCTTGCCGTTCATCCAGGGCCAAGATATTACTCCTCATAAGACCTTTTAACTGCTTTTGCAGTTAGTAACATCAGTGACTGAGAAATCAAACATTTTATCTGTGGTTTGTTAACTTAAGGCTATTTTCCAGATGTTTTCTAGAGCTGTTCCTCTGTTGTTGATTTGTGGTGGCATTGATATTTTCTTTCTATAGCATTTTATTATTTTTGAGCAGTGAAATTTAATTTAGTCAGAGGGAAATGTCTTTTGCAAACTCTTCGTTTCTGATGACACGCAGTTATTTTGTGCCTCGTGTTAATCTCGCAAGCTCTAGGACTTGGCCGGATTATAGACGTGACTAGACAATAGAAGCTTTAGAAGAATGGCTGCACCAGACCTGCACGTCCACCGCGGCTACCAGATACACTGATAGATTACAGGCCCAGGGAATTTTAGGACCAGGGGGATTATTTACTCAGATCCCATCCTTATTCATAAACCATAGCTGGAACTCATACACACTAAATGATTTTACTCTGGGCCACACATTTAGCTGTTAGTAAAATCCAAACTAGAACTCAAGTCTTCCAGATACAAAGGAGAGAAAACCTTTGTTCTATGCCTCCTTCAGTGGCCCAAGGATGTCTTCATTGGCAAAGAAGTTTCTTGACAGCATTTTGAAGAGGAAGGACAAAGTCTTGTGACAGTCTTCAGGAACCATCACTCTTTTGCAGTGACCAGCCCTGCAATGCGGCCTGCTGCCAGCCCTCTCTTACAGGTTTGCACTGAGTTATCACATGATGGAATGACGCCCGTGTAAAGCCATTTTGCCTGGAACTGTTTTTGTTTCTCTGCTCTGCAATCCCTTCTTTCTCCTCACGAGCTCTCTCCTACCGCACAAATCCTCAAGGGCCTCTCTAAGCTTTGTGATCATCTGTTTCTCCAGCCACAGTGAAAGAAAGAGAGAGGAAAGAATCAAGTTCAGTATGCTGTGAGGCGGAAAAGTTTTGAGAGTTTGACAGCAGTTTATAAATAACTCAGGGTGGGTGTTGCTGACAGTGGGAAGTATATGTGGGAAACACCATCATAAAAAATATGGTCTTTGAAAATGAAGGGTGACAGCATACGGTCCAGCTTTAAAAAAAACCAGAAATTCTCATAAAACTGTAGGTAAGCTTACATTATATTATACAAGTTTTAAACCCTGGATCTGGGCCGAAAACATCACCTGCTTTAGGTCTTCAAATAGACTCTAAAAAATGATGCAATTGACCAGCAAAACACTTTTAAGATTTGGTTGTAATCTAGACTATGGACTTGGTGGTAACTGGTAAAGCAATTTGTGGTCTCTTTTTGTCTGTTTTAATTAGTGATATTTCTTGGTAGCTAGCCTTACAGGAGAAATTGAAGCACAGCTGCTGCCTTGTAAATCATGAATTGAAATAAGTGTTGTCCGGGGAATAACAAGAAGGCCCCAGAATAGCTCCTCTAACAATCCTTCTTGCTTCCTCCACTGTAATCATTCCTAGTGGGCTCAGTGATGATTCACGCATTGAGGGCAGTGGACTTGGGATTCAAAGGCACAATAGGGCAGAAAGAAGCCCAAGCTCGCGGCTGGGAATCAGACTAGATGAATCAATGATAGCAAAGGAGGCCAGGAATACAAGCTTCGAGTCAGGGAGTCAAGGAGTTTGAGCTGTTGATCTGTTACAGATGTCACCACTCTTTTACGACAATTCCTGTGGATTGTAGACCTGATAAATCACACTGTGTGGGCATTATTTCCTGCACCTCCCCACTCAGTCCTCAACCATGGACATTTTTATTCAGATGAAATTCCATTAAAATAAATATTAAGTGATGACTTTATCAAGAGTACCAACACTGGGACCTTTAATTCTTAAAACATGTGTGTGTGTGTGTGTGTACATGAGTATGTGGACGCACAGGCTGGGAATAAATTAGAGTAACGGTGTCAGGAAAAAGCACAGTTTAGCCTGAGGGGGCCTGTGGAAGCAGGAGGGTGTTGTTGCCAGGCCGTTTACCCTTTCCTCTTGCATTACTTAGTAATTTTGGAAAAAACGGAAGTAGAGACCTCAACAACACTTCTTACATCTCTCCAGCTCCTTCTGTGTCCCCTCTGGCTCAGGTTGTTATCATCTTGGGTCTGGATTACTGTTAACAGTCTCCTAATTTACCTTTCTGCCTCTAGTTCTCCTTCCTCTAAATCATCCAAGACATCTGGGTCAGAGTAATCCCTCCAGAGCATTGAACTGATTGTGCCAACTGTTTAGTCATAGATGTTCAGTCACATTTATTTAAATTTTCTTTTTCCCCTTAGTTCAGCATTTATTGCCATCCAGGATCTGCCTCTAATCCAGGTTTCCTGCTGATCTGCCAGCACTCCCTTCATATACATTCTCTTTTTGTTAAATAGGACTCACTGCTCCCCCAAGCACCCCGCTCCTCCCCCACCCCACCCCCAATGCTTCTGCCTCCAGGCTGTTCCCTAGTTGGTGGTCCTACACGACAGTGTCACATGTATCTAAATCATTGCCATCTTTCAGGGCCCAACTGAAAAGTTGCCTTGTCCATGAAATCTTTCCTGAACATTCCTCTCAAAATTCTGTTACCTCTTTTTCCACAGCATGTTGTGTTTTTACGCTTCTTGAGATACCTACCACTTTCTATCTTTGTCATTCTAACTTGTATACATTAAATGGGTTGGCCAGCCTGGATTTTAATCCCACCCAGGTCTGGTCATTCATGTGATCTTGGTTATTAACCTTTTTAAGTCTTGGGAACATCCTTGGTATATTGATAATAATTGTAACTATCTCATAGGTTTTTTTGAAGATGAAATGAGACAATGAATGTAATACTTAACTTGCTGCTTGACATAAAGTAAATGGTCAAGAAATTATGTTATTGTGTTTATTATTGTTATTGTTCTAATTCCTTTTCTAGACTCTAACTTCATTTAGGGTTAAATCTCTCTTTGAGGCAGGTATCAGCAAACTTTTTCTGTGCAAGTCTAGACCATCAACATTTTAGGCTTTGCAGACAACATATTGTGTAATAATAGAAAACAGTATATGTTGGTTTCTCCCCCACTTCCCGGCATAAAGCTCCTAGAATTCTTGTAGTTTCCTAAGAGTGCTAGCAGCATCTTTGTTCTAATTAGTCTTTGACTTCAGTTCCTGACATGGGGCTGCTGAAATCCTTGTGAATTCCTGGATCTATGACAGCATTGTCTCTTATTCAAATGAAGCAACTCTGAGTGAGCTCCTTGGTGGGGGCTGGTCACCAGAAAGACCAAGCCATGAGTAGAAGCTTAAGATTTTCAGCTCTGCCCCCACCTCATTCTCCAGAGAGGGGAGAAGGGATGGAAATGGAGTTAACAACTCGTCATGCTTACATGACGAAGCCTCTATAAAAATCCCAAAACATAGGGTTTGGAGAGCTTCCAGGTGGGTGAACACATTCACACTAGGAGGGCGACACATCTCAAATCCATGGGGACAGAAGCTTCTGCACTTCGGACTCTCCCAGACCTCGCCTTCTGCCTCTCTCCATCTGGTTGTCCATCTGCATCCTTTATCATGTCCTCTAAATAACCAGTAAATGTAAGTAAGTGTTTCCCTGAGTTCTGTGAGCTGCTCTAGCAAATCAATCAAACCTGAGCACGGGATTGTGGGAATTCTGATTTGGAGCCAAGTTGGACAGAGATTGTGGATAACCTGGGGACCTACTGCTCGTGATTGGCATCCAAATTAGGGGCAGTTTCATGGGACTGAGCTCTTAACCTATGGGATCTGATGCTATCTTCGGGTAGAGAGCATTGGAATTGAGTTAAATTGTAGGACACCCAGGTGGTTATCTATAGAAAACTGCTTGGTGTGGGGAACCCCCAACAAAGCTGTTGTGTCAGAAGTGTTGTGAGTGTGTGGTAGTACTGTGAGTGTAAAGGGGACTCATAGAAGGAAAGAAGTGAAGTTTTCCAAATACACATATTCTTTTTGTTTTATTTCATTTTGCTTTTTTTTTGTAATAACCTATGAAAATGTAAGATTCGTCCCTAGCTTCCAGGCCATACAAAAAACAGCCACAAGCTGACCGCAGTTTGCCAACTCCTGCCATGTAATCCACAGTGCCCAGATCAGTGCTTTATAATATAGAAGTTAACTGAGAAATGTCTGATGAATTAAATTAGTGACTAAATGATTGACCTCTGAGTGTGTCTGTTCTTTTCTACCTTTGGCAAATGATTCTACTTTGCTCCCTTTTCTCCTGCACCTTTCGGACTCCTGAGTATTTCCAGTGTTTCTGATCCTAGAAACAAGCTAGATGAAACCCCCAAAGCTTGGTTTGTGGGGTCAAGCCTACAGCTGCTCCGGTCTCGGCTGTAATCCTAATCAATTTGAAGGGAAGCGCTGTATGTATTATAGCAGCGAAGAATTATTTTCCATGAGAGGGTGGTGAAAAGTAGTAGGAACAATATTAGCCTAACAGGTTCACATTGTATTTTAGAAGGGATACCATAAGCCTTCCAAGAGTGTAAGGTCCTCCCACCAGTTTAATCAAAGAAAGACAGATCCACCCCACCAGGCAAAAAAAAAAAAGAGAGAGAGAGAATAATGGTATTAATGTAGTTTTTATTCCTTGCTAAAATTTACATATGAGTACATTTACGTAGTAACTCCCGGGACAGCATACACCATTTTTAACTTTGTGCCTTGGTTTTATCACAACAGCATCAATTACCTCTATTAGGCATCTTTCCATTATTATATAGAAATGTAAGTGAGAATGAATGGCTTAACTCTGACAGTTTTTGTTACTGGCAATTCAGGCATTGGCTCTGCTTCCCTTAAAGAGTCTATTTTAGAAAGTAATTAATATGACATACTAAATGTGAAACAGACTATATCTTCACACTTATCTTAAATATTTCTCTTTAAATACTCAGTAATTGAGGCTGATTATCATTATTTATATTGGAACTCTATAATTTGCACATGTTTACTCACCAGAGAAATATTAAGAAATATCCATATAGATTATATTCCTTAAAACAAGACAATTTCATATTTTGGAAAGTAGTGAAATGATTTTTCCCTGAGAAATACAAAAATGTCCACTAGGAGGTGCTGCTGTATGCTGAATTAGCCAAAAGAGCCTGAAGAAATACAAAGCAACAATCATCTCACTCACAAATTCGTTATCATAATTTCTTAAGCAATTATTATTGGGAAGACAAATTTAAGAAATGATACATAAATTATTTATATATAATATTTAAGACGCTGTCGTTTGCAACATTTGTTTCATATATAGAAAGAAAAATGCCTTAGAAGAAATGCTAAAAAATCAATATTAATTTTTATTTTTTAATAAAACAACCAAAGGAATATATAAAAATAGAATATTTAAAAAATGCAAGAAAATTAGAGATAAAGTAGACATTTGACAATGATATGCTTTTAACAACATTAAAAAAACTTTTGATTAATATAACAATTATTGATCTGAAAATTTGGTAAAATTTCATAGTAATCAAGCTAAGCCTTGAAAAATAGAGAAAAACTTAATTTTGATTCTGGCTCAAGATTCAAACCCTATACATTTTATTTCCAGGCTTATAGAAAAGCTATAGTTGCCGAAATATAAACCATAACTGTAAACGTTATGAAACATACTTTCATTTACTTTTTAGGATTGACATGTTGAAAGTTCAGCCATTGTGTTGGTTATGACAACAGCCAAGACTCCTTCAAGAAGGCTAGGAGGCAGTAAGATCTTGCCTTCTGTTTGTATAGTCACTACAATGTTATAGAAAGGTGAAGTTGAAACACCATGGAATATTTCTCTTTTAACATTAGTTTTCTTTTTTTTTTTTGCAACCTATGGGGAAAGAGAGTTATTCAAACTGCAGACTGTGTACCTTTTCCCTCCCGGGCAGCAAAGCACACAATGAGAGTATTACTGCTTTTCTGGTACTTCTCTCTTATGGAACAAATTTGCAAGGTCTGCGGCAGTGATTCATAGTTTGGGAAAGACACACCTTCCAGAAGCAAAGATGAAGAAAGAAGGATATTATATGTTTAGTTTTTGCTATTTTTATCCTTCTGGTTTTTAGTTAAATTGTAACTTACAATCATTTGGTTATGGTGACCCATTAATTCGCCAAACAGAAGCTCCATTTGAGTCAAAGACTCTTTTTTTTCAAACTTAAAAGAAAATGAATCTGTATGTTCTTATGCTTTCCCTGCAGTACCTTCTGTTATTTTACTAATGCTCAAAGTCTATCCAATAGGCCAGGACTTACTTGGAATAAAAATTTAGAGTTTCGCGTGAATAGATAAATAGTGGTTAGTGTTCTTGTTAAAAATGGACAAACACAAAAACCAAATTAACTTTTTTCCTGTCCTTTGTTTATAACATGCACTAAAAATTACTGTTGTACTTAGAAAATATTTTTAAGGTTGAAACTGACTTTATTGGTACTAAAATATTTGGACCTTCTGGTATATCATCTGGCAGGTACCTTGTGCTTTATAAAAATAACCATTTATATCTGTAATCGTGCATGTTTTCTTTAACATCTGCCTCTCCTACTGGACTACAAACACCTCAAGGACTGTTTTATATAAAGTGTCTATACAAATAGGTGCTTAGAAATTTTTGTAGAATGAACTAGCAAATGAATAAATAAAGATAAACATTGCTGAATTAAACAAATGAAATATCAGCCAAGGATAAATTCAATCTTAGTTAAAAAATAATTTGTCAACTGTGAGTCAACTAGAATATTCCTAAGACTAGGTCCAGCAGTCCAGCTGTAGGAGAATCATTTAAGATGCTAAGGAACTTATTATCTTGCCATGTTTCCTAAATTTTCCAGATCCTTAATGCCTCTTCCAGAACACGGTTTTCAGCATCTTGTTTCTTGACTCTGCTGTTTCTTAGCGATTAACCCAATGCTGGATAACAGACAGCTGCATAGTACTTTCAGGTCTCATCTCCGGCCTCCAGTCACACTAGATATTCCAAGTCCATGAAAACCTAAGTGATTTAGTTGATGCCAGTCGTATTTATTGAATGCTTTCTTGCGCTTGGTTCTGTGCTATATTCTGTACATCACGGTGTTTTATTCCTTTGCTCTTCTGATAATGGCAATCTTTCTACCTTGATTATTTTTTCTTTCTTTTTTTTGTCGGTATTACCATGTAACCACTACTCATCCTTTAAGACTTATCTCAGGCCTCACCTACCCCATAGATCCTTTCTTGAGCCATAAGACTAGGGTTCATAAGATATTATGCATAGCTCTGTTACAAAATTATTTTATTTTAGTACCTATAAATATTATTTGCTTATTATCTATATCCAATAATAGACTATGAGTTCCTCAAAGCAAATTAGTCAGAAGCGACTTGATGAGAATTAGCTCATATTTCCATGATCAAATGCACCAATCTACCTGTATCTGCATCCAAATTCTCTGACCTACTTCCTGGTATAATGATGGGTTGCCGCTGATTCATCTAAGGCCAATCTATCTACTTAGGCACTTCTCTTGCACTTGATTTATAGTTTGTCTAAGTGTAGAATTCTAGTTTGGAAATTTTTTTTTTAGAATTTTGAACGCTTTCCTCCATAGTCTTTTTGTTCGGAGGGTTGCTGAAAAATCCAAACCATTCCTATCATTCTTTTAAAAAAATTTTCTGCACTATAGAAAAATTTAATATCTACAAAGAGAGAATAATAGAATGACCCCCATATAGCTATTACTCTGCTTACATAATTATGAATTCATAACCAATCACGTTGCATCTATAGCCCACCCCCACTTCCTACCCTATTTCCAATTACTTTGAATCAAAATCCAGGCATCATACTGCTTCATTTGTGAATATTCAGTGTTTATCTCTAAAGGAGATAAAGGATCATATTTCTGATCCTTTACATCTAATGTTTTAAAATTCTCTCTGAAAGTTTTTAGGAAATTACTTTTCCTAGAGTCTTGAAATTTTGCAGTGATATGCTCATTGTGCCTGTTTCTGTGAGCTCCTTCTAATTGTAATCTTATGTTCTTTAGTTCTAAAAAATGTTCTTGAATTGTATCATTGAAGACATCTTGCCTCATTACTCATTTGCTAGACCTTCTGGAATGGTGCTCTAACTTTTCTTTCTGTTTTTCATCTCTTTGAATTTTGTTTCATTTTCCAAGAGGTTTTCTCAACTTTATCTTCCTATTTATCAAAGTTTTCATTTTTCTTATTGTATTTTTAGTGTCTTAGAACTCTCTTCCATGTTCTCTGAATGTTTCTTTTTCATGGCATTTTGTTTTTGTTTCACAGGTGCAATATATTCTCCCTCCCCTTTTTCTTTTTGATAACAGGATGATACAATTTTGAAGTTTTTCTCTCCTCCCAAGTTGCCTTTTTTTTTTTTTTTCTGTTTGCTTTTTTCGGTTTCCATCTTCTATGGTAGGTGTTTTCTTCACTGAGCTCTTAATCCTTGGTTGTCCTCTCATGATCGAGAAAGTGTAAGACTAAAAATGGAATCACACACTGAAGATGTGAGAAGGACTTTTCAACTTTGAGCTTCACTGCATTGGAATCTGGGGGACCATTTATAGGGGAACCTCTAACGTCAGTGTCTTTCGGTCTTGATCTTAGGCAGGTATGAATCTGTTGAAAAGAGTTTTCCAGGTTCTTTTCTGGAGGGTAAACATGGCTGCCAACACATTGGGAGTTGCGTTAGGGAAGAAGGCCGGGGTGTCCTCAATCTGCCATCGCTAGTCTGCGTTCTCATGGCACCTCGCTTCTATTTCATCTAGACTGGAGGGAGGACCTGTTTCTCAAACGGCTTTCCCCACATTCTGTTTCCGATTTTTCTGGTGTTGCCAATTTCTGATCCTTTTGAGGCTGTGGTGCAAATCATGTTGATTTTGAACTTTCCTTGCTGCCAGCTTGGGATTTGGGTTTCTTGGGAGATGCTAAAGCAGTTATCACACACCCATCTGCTTTCCAATTTCCAAAATTTTGTTGCTGTCATTTCCTCTACTGTTTTCCCTACACTTGTAGAGTGAGATATTAAATAAATTCTATTACACTTTCGTGGGGTTTTGGGTGGAAGAAAAATAGATGTGTGTATTCATATCATCTTAACCTGGAAGAGTCCACCACTCTTTTTTCGAACGTTAAAATCCCACAACCATTGTTTGATATAAAGACGAGCCCCGTTCCTTTTGGTGGGTTTACCGCTAGGATTTTTGACAGCCAGAGCCGGCAACGGGCCTCCGAACCTCTTGGATTTTCAGTGACAGAGAAAGCCACTAGCAGAGGCTGGGCACACCAGATGATAATGTCTCCTGGTAATAGGCCACCAGGGCTTTGGAGATGGACTGGCAGGTTGCATGAGTCTGAGCCACGTAACCTTCTTGCCACCGGCGGAGTACACGCAGAGTGACCTGAGCTTTGCGCAGAAGCAGAATGGGTTCCAGGAGCTTGTATTGCAGCGGGTGACTCAGTGGGCTCCAGGGGCTCCGGGTTCACCTTGTTGAGGTAGATGATGTGTTTGCCCGCACCAAGGCTGTGACCATCTTCTTGCGTTCCAGGACCTGAGTGGACCACAGAGGGTGCTGGGACAGCCTGGCAGCGGGTGTAGACGTATACCTTGAACCTGCAGCTCTGCAACTGGAAAAAGAATTCCTTCCTGACTTGAATTCTGGGATACCACACTTGCCTGTTTTGCTTTTTTCCTTACCTCACTGGCCACTCCATCAAAAACAATTATTTAAGAAATATATATATATATATATATATATATATATATATATATATATATATATAATAGAGATATATATATATATATAGAGAGAGAAAGTGAGTAGTGTTTTCTAAATGCCAGGCACTGTTTGAGATAATGACAAACAATAGTGAACAAAATAGACAAGTTTCTGTCTTCATGGACATCTCTCTTTTTCTTTGCTGGGTTCATCCTTTTTCTGACCCCTGAATTATGTAGGGCCCCAAGGCTTGGTCCTTAGACATTTTGTTCTTCCTAATTGCTCTTATTCAGTTCCATGGCTTTGTAAACATAAAATGGTAACTCCAAATTTATATTTCCAACCCTGATCTCTCCCCTGAATTCTAACCTCATGTACCATTGTCTGCTCAGCCTCTTCCCTTCATGTCAGCAGTGGGCTGAATGGTGTCCCCACAAAAGACATGTTAACTCCTAATCCTCGCACCTGTTACCGTTCTCTTATTTGGAAAAAGAGTCTTTGTAGATTTAAGTAAAGATGTCGAGATGAAATCATTCTGGATTATCTGGATGGAGCCTAAATTCAGAGACAAGTATCCTTATGAGAGACGCCCAGAGGAGAACATAGACCCAGAAGAAGGCAATGCAAAGATGGAGGCAGAGACTGGAATGGTGTTACTGCAAGTCAAAGAATGCCAAACGTCACCCACCAGAAGTGGAAAGAGGCAAGGAACACATTCTCCCTTAGAGACTTTAGACGGTGTGTAACACCTTAATTTTGGACTTTGGCCTCCAGAACTGTGAGAGAATGAATTTCCATTGTCTTCAGCCACCAAGTTTGTGCTGATTTAGTACTGCACCCTCAGGAAACTAATGCAATGTCTAATAGGCATAATAACCTTATATATCCAAAACAGAATTTTTGATTTTGTATTGGCCTCCTTGATCCTAGCTCTTCTTTCCTCTCTGGTTCTTCTTGAATTCTTCCCCATTCGGTAAATAAGATATCCCCTCATGACTTAAGATTTTATTCCATTGATTTTTAAAGAATTTTTATTTAAATTTACAGAAGTCTTTTTAAAAAAAAAAAAAAGCACAAAGAAGCAAAGACATTACAAGAAAACTACAGACCAATGTCCCTTTTGAATATAGACACAAAAATCCTCCACTATAATAACAAACCAAATTAAAAAATATATTAAAAGAAATATACCATGACCAAGCGGGATTTATGCAAGGAATGCAAGGTTGTTTCAACAGAACAAAAATCAATTAATGTAATTTCAATAGAATAAAAAACAAAAACTGCACAGTTATCTCAATATATATGGAAAAAGCATTTGACAAAAACCAATATCCTTCCATGATAAAAAACAATCAACAAACTAGGAATAGAAGGGAAATTTCTCAACCTGATAAAGGGCTACAGCTGATTATACTTAATGGCGAAAGACCGAATGCCTTCAATTGAAGATCAGGAACAAGGTAAGATTTCTTTTGGCACTCCTAGTCAGCATTTTACTGGAGGTTCTAACTAGGGCAATTAGGCAAAAAGAAAAAGAAAAGGAAAGGAAAGGAAAGAAAGAAAAAAAAAAAATAAGAGGCCTCTAGAAAGGGAGAGGTTGAAACTATCTCTATTTGCAGATGCCACAATCTTGTATGGGAAAATTCTAAGGACTGTACTAAAAACTACCATAATTATTAATACAATACAGAAAAGTTCATAAGTTTTCAAAAGTTCATAAGGATATAAAATCAATAAACAAAAATCATTAATTTTTCTATGTCCCAAAAATAAACATTCTGAAAATGATACTAAGGAAACCATTTCATTTATAATAGCATTGAAAAGAATAAAATACTTAGGTATACATTTAACAAAAAAAGTGCAAGCCACGTACATTGAAAACTACCAAACATTGTTGAAAGAAAAAGGATTTAAATAAATGGAAAGACATCCCATGCTCATGATTGGAAGACAATATTTTAAAAATGGCATTAGTTCCCAAATTGTTCCATAGATTTAAGACAATCCTAATCGCTATCATAGCTTTTTTTTTTCCACCAAAATTGATAGGTTGAGTTTAAATTTATGTGGAAATGCGAGGGAGCCTGAATAGTCAAAAAATCTTGAAAAGAAGAACAGAATTGGAGGATTCATATTTCCTGAATTCAAAACTTACTGCAGAGCTACAATAACCAAGATGATATGGTACTGGCATAAGGATAGACATATATGTTAATGAAATAGAATTGAAAGTGTAGAAATAAACCCTTACATTTGTACTCATTTCATTTTGACAAGAGCACTAAGACCATTCAAATGGGAAAATAATAGTATTTTTAACAAGTGGTGTTAAGACAACTGAATATCCACATGGAAAAGAATAAAATTGGACTTTAATCTCTCACCATAAAAAAAACTTAACTAAAAATAGAACACTTAAATGTAAGAGCTAAAATGATCAAATTCTTATAAGAAAGCATTGTAGTAAATTCTCATGACTTTAGGTTCGGCAGTGTACAAACAACAAAAGAAAAAGTGGCTAAATTGGACTTCATTGAAATTTAAAACTTTTGTGCTTTGAAGCACCATCAAAAAAGTGAAAAGACAACCCATTGAATGAGAGAAAGTATGCACAAAACCTATCTGGTAAGGAAATTATATTCGGATTACATAAAGAACAATTCAATAGTACAAAGACAACAACTTACAAATGCGTAAAAGATTTGAACAGACATTCTGGTTAGGCAAAATAGTGGTCCCCCAAATATGCTCATGTCCTAATCCCTGGAACCTATGCATATACTAAAAACTTTGTACACTTTAAATGGGTAAGTTTAACGGTATGTGAGTTTGACGTCAATAAAGCTGTTTTTGCTTTAAAGAATAGTTTAATGAACTCCTGTACATTTTTTACCCAGTCTCACCAATTGTTTACATTTTGCTCCATTTACTTTGTCATATTCTCTCTCTCTCTCTCTTTTTTTGAATGTGCGTATACATGTATGCATATGCACATATCTTTTCTGAATCCATTTGAAAATCATTCGAGATGATTGTGGAATACCACTCAAAACTTAAAAAAAAAAAAAGCTATTGATACACACAGCATTAGATGAATCTCATAATTACGCAGAGTGAAAGAAGCCAGGTGAAAAAAAGAGCACATACTGCATGCTTCCGTTTACATAAAACTGTAGAAAATGCAAACCAATCAATAGTGACAGAAAGCAAATCTGTTGTCGTCTGGGGGATGGGATGGGAGGCCGAGAGAGTGAGAGAGAGAGATTACCAAGGGGCACTTACACACAAAAAACTTTTGGGGGTGATGAATATGTACTTTATTTTGATTGTGGCGATAATTTTATGAGTCTATGTATAGGTAAAAATTTACCAAACTCTATACTTTAATTATATACAGTTTATTGCATATCAATTGTACCTCAATAAAACTGTTAAAAACTTTTCAAGTTGTACACTTTAAATATAAGCAGTTTATTATATATCAATTGTATCTCAATAAAGCTGCTAAAAGAGAGGACGAATGAAAACTAAAAAAATACATTTAAATCGTAAGGAAAGGGCTTATTTCCTTAATATAAAATCTCCACCAAATTAATAAGAAAAAGACCAAAAACACAACTGTAAAACTAGTAAAGGATATGAGCAATTCATGAAAAAGGAAATATAATTGCCTCTTAAACCTAAGAAAACATACTCAACCTCACTCGTAAAAAGAAAAATTCAAATTAAAGTATCACTGACACGATTTTCCACTATTAAATGTCCAAACATTTCATAAACACTACATTGGTATGAGTTTGGGAAACAAGTAATAGTTTCCCCCATAGATGGTAAGTGTATGGACTGGTGCAACAGCTAGGTAGGATACCTTGACCTTGACAGAGAATATGTATCTGATTGCTGCATCCTTGTGCATACCTATTCCACTTCTTGAAATTTTTTTCTACAGACATACTTGTATAAGTGCAATATGACCTTTGTTCAATGATATTCATGGAGGTTTTATTTGTAGTAGTTAAAAAACTGGCAACAAACTGAATTCTTGTCCATAGGAGATTGATGAAATTGGTTAAAAAAAAAAGAATAAGAAAGTTCTTTATAAGTAGGACTAGAATAAATTAATCTTAAGTGAAAAAAGCAGGGTGCAGAACAGTGTGTATAGCATGCTACCCTATGGATTAAAAATAAGTCTACAAATGAATATTTGCCACATATACATAAGATTGTGTGGAAAGACACACAAGAAACTGGTTAACTGTGGTTGCCTCTCGGGAGTGGTTTGAGGAAAGATTTGGGAATAAGTCTTTCCTACCTATTTTTTATGACTTGAATTTGATTCATTTGAATGTATTTCCTATGTTTAAAAAAAACCTCTTGATTACTGATACTAATAAACCGCTCTGGGGCTGCAGAAGTCTTAGCTCATAAAAGAATTTCTTTTGTTTTACAGTTCTCCCCCTATTCTTCCCTCCCTCTCTCCATTCTTTCCCCCAACATTTAAAAAAGAATTTTATTTTTAAGCCAACATTTCTGGGGGTTTTGCAGCAGGAAAATATTTCATATTTTCAGATTACATAGTTCATAATATTTCCAGATATTGAAGTTCTCATTATTTCTTAAAATATTTCTAGGGGTAGGAGCTTAGTAAAAAGGGTCTACATTTGTGCTATCATTTTTTAAATTCCAATTTGATGGGTTAAACTCATATCTCATTATTTTAATTTGCACATTCTAAATTGTAATGGATTTGAAAACTTTTTCAAAGTTATAAGGTCATTTGAGTTCTTTTTTATCTTTTTGTTTTTTCATTTACATTAGTAATACATTGATTGCATTTTCATGCAATATGATTCAAATCATATTGAAATATAAAATATTTGTTAATATATGGTGTTAGGTAAGGACTTTAACTGTATTTTTTAGCATTAATAATTTAATAATTTTTTTCAATCATTTTTTGAAAATGTACTCTTTCTGTATTGATTACAAAAATGCTTCACTAATTCTAAATATTTACATATTCTTGGATGTATCATAGAATTTAGAATTTGTTTCATTGACTTATCTGTTTAGTATCATGTCAGAACTTTGTTCAGTTACTTTTGATTAAGAGTTTTAATTCCATTCTTTGTCTTTTTGTTGTATAATTTTGGAATTGGAATTTTAAATAGAGTTACATTAAATTTATAATAAAATGTAGAAGATTTGAAATTTTATAATATTCATTCTTCTCATCTGAGAACAAGGTATTTTACTCCATTTATTTAGGACCACTTTTATATTTCTCAATGAAATTTTTCTTCACATCGGCACTGCAGATTTTTTGTTAAGTGTACTCTAAGGTATTTGGGATTTATAGCCCTTTCCCCAATGATTAGATTACTTTATTGTGCTCTTTCAACTTTGTGTCATATTGTATCACTCAGCATCCCTCCGCTGCCGGCAATTCCCTTGCCGTCAGAGTGGCTGATGGGCGCTTTGAATGCCTCAGGTCTGATGGATATTATTTATTCTTCTTGTGCTCGACTGGACCACCTCTTAGTCTCCCTTTATGGCCTGTAGAGAGTTTACAGTGACCCACTACTGGACCAGGGATGAGAATCTGTGATAGCTCTTCTTCATTTACATAACTAGCTGGCTGGTTGCCTGCCAGCTTTTTCAGAGCCACGCCACCGAGAACTCACCACTTGTGCTTCTGATCCCTGCTTGGATATCTGATTCCAGGCACTTCCTTCCTCACAGAGCTTATCCCCACCAAGGGCCCCTTGAACAACCCTAGAAAAAAGTCAATTGCTTGTTTCCGATTGAACCCAAGAATTGTTCCTATATTGATTAAAAACCTATATGAGATCACAGAACATATAAAAGAGGCCCTCGATCAGAAAATTTAAAAAAGAAAGAGAAAAGCAAAGACAATAGCCTCTTTCTATTGAAGCTCTCTATGCCATGCACTTTCTAAATGTTTATTTTTTGGATAAGATAAAATATTTTATTTAAAAAATGTTCTTTTCCATTTTTTTATTTCTAAAAAAATTGTGGTAAAATACGTGAAACAAAATTAATGACTTTAAACTTTTTAAATGTACAGATCGATTGTGCAAAGTACATGAACATTGTTGTGCAATTGATCCTTAGAACATTTTCATCTTC
Organism: Pteropus medius; assembly: GCF_902729225.1. Lineage (NCBI taxonomy): Eukaryota > Metazoa > Chordata > Mammalia > Chiroptera > Pteropodidae > Pteropus > Pteropus medius. The sequence continues at coordinate 7,024,750 of NW_024352786.1, read as the reverse complement.
AAAACTGAAACTCTATATCTATTAAACAACATCTCCCAGTTCCCCTCCACCCACCCTAGCCCCTGGCAACCACCATTCTACTTTGTTTCTGTGAGTCTGACTACTCTTAATACCTCATATAAGTGAAATCGGATATTATTTGTCTTTTCGTGACTGGCTTATTTCATTTAGCAGAACATCCTCAAGGTTTATCCTTGTTTAGCAGGTCAGAATTTCCATCTTTTAAGATTGAATGCTATACCACTGTATGTACATGCCAAGTTTTGTCTATTCATTACTCCATTGATGGACATTTGGACAACTTCTACTTTTTGTCATTGCAAACAATGCTGCTATGAACATGGGTGTATAGATACCTCTTCGAGACACATGCTTTCAATTACTTTCTAAGTGGTTTAGTAGATTTATCTCTTTTGATCTTTACAACTTATGAATCAAGTACTATTAATATCCTAATTTTACAGATATGGAAACTGAGGTACATAGAGGTTAAGTAATTAAGTAATTATAATTCTAGAACTCTCATGTTTAATAACACACTACACTGTTTTCCAAAAGAGAGATCTAGGGAATGGAAAATAAGGGAAATGAAAATCATGTTCGCATTGCTGACCTACAAAGCAAGAGGCGGGCATTAATTTTTATCATGCGCCGTATTCAAAGAACAATACAATAAAAAATATATTCAGGTTATTTCTATTCCAACAGAATGAATTATAAAATTAAGAGCTATTTAGGTAATTCATGAAAACATCCTACTTTTGCGTTACCTTTCAAATATAATTCAGATAATTGCTTTGTTTATATAAACAACTTTCTGTTTATATAAACACAGCCATAATGAAATAGATGAGCTGAAAAGAGGGAAAAAGGATGACTGCTCTGTGAAAATCTCATGAAACAGAGATCTTTGTTTAAATTGTTAGTATCTGCGAGTATTACTTTAGAGTATATCTTATATAGTAAAATGTAATGATTTGAAATATTACTCTAGGAAGCTTGAACAACAGACTCTTCATAGTTTAAGCAGCCAGTGTGTGGTATGGAAAACTGATGATGGCAGTGATCCCATGATCTGCATTCCTTGATTTGACTATGTCTTAACTTGTATATATCACATATATGCTTTTGCAGTATAAATTCCAAGAGAGAAACAACGTGACAAATGTTAAATTGTGTTCTGGGGAATGTTTTTTAATAGGATGTCTATAAAGCGTGTGTGTGTGTGTGTGTGTTGTAGTGTTGTATATATCTCAATATTTTTTCTTTTTCATTTTTTTCAACTTAGCTGCACATTAAAATCATCTGTCTTCCTTAGGTCTCAAAACACTGCTGGATTCCCAGGATGGGGAAATAAATATATTTTTGTTTCCTGCCCCCCCCCAATAAATTATTTGAGTTGTTGTTTTAAGCTAAATTGTATTTCACTTCCTTTTGGATTTTTTTACCATGGACTTTTTTTTAGTTGCTGTAAAATTTATACCTAGCAAACACATTTAAAAAAAATGTGAAGTCCTTTCTAGAGATAGAAATCACTGAATACTTATTTTTTTCCCACAAAATTATCCTCAAGGTAGATGAAGAATGTTTTACTAAATTTGATGCGGTTTGGTTGTACAAATACATATGCAGCAGTGGATAAATAAAATATTTAAGGAAATTTTAAAATAATTAAATCAATACTCTACTATAGAGAGAAATACAGAGATTAGAGTTTAAGTTTTGATAACATTTATATGATGGAATTTAGGGTGAAAGTGTTGGTATCTCATTATAGGGGCATAGACAATAATATTGTAGTAATTTTAATTGTCAGGGTTGGTTTTTTTTTTTTGGCTATATGACAGAAACCCAACTCAAATTTGTTGAGATAAAAAGATGATTTTAATTGCTCACTGAATCTTAGACAGGGTTGAACATACAAAACTGGGTCCTGGGCCTGAAGAACAGCTGGAACCAGGACCTCCAGCTGCCACTATAATTTCTCTTTATCTGCAAGTTTACTTCCTTCTCTTTAACTGTAGATCAGACTCCTCCGTGAGGCAGGAAGCATGGCCCACTGACAACTCCCTAAATTTTCCACCATTAACTACTGTACCAGATGCTGTTGCTGCCCTGGCCATGTCTCCTTGACCCATGTGTAAGATCTCCTGCAGCTGGAGACTTGCTCCCCCATCTGTACCAGACTTTGTACCTTAGGAACCTGAATCTTTCTACCTGAGGACAGTGGCTAAGGGCTGAGATAGGCCAAAAGTGCAAGGTGGTTTATATGTAACCCCATTAGCCAAAACAGGGATGGGAATTGGTGCAGAAATACCTTACTTTCTCATTCATTTGGGTGGAGGGTGGGATAATTCTGAGTTTTGTTTAACAGGCCTGTTAGAGGGTTCCCAGCAGGACCGAACACCTTACTGCTTTCTTCCTTTCCATGTCTCTCTTCTAACTCTCTTACTTTGCTCCCAGGGATCATCTACCAAATAAACCACTTGTACTCAAATCTTTGTTTTAGAATCTTTTTTGGGGGAAGCCCAAAGTAAGACAACCAGCAAACAGTAACTGTGATACAGGTTTCCTTTGTGACCCAGTGCAAAAATCATGGAGAAATTCTTAGATTGACCCATCTTGGGTCAATTGCTTACACATGGCCACTTAGTTGTTAGCCATGGTGCAAGGACATGGTAGCCATCACTTAGTTGGAATATGGGATAAAGTACTCAGAGTCATGGCTAAAGGGAGTGGAGAGAAGGGGCAGATCTAAGATTCAGCAGGATATTATTTGCAGAAGACGGGATATGTGTTGAGATGATGCACTGTTGGATATATAAAACAGTAGGTCTTTACTCATATGATAGTTAATAGCATGTTTTATCACATGTTTGCAATGAGGCTATTCTTTGTAATTTTGTTTTTAAATAATTTCAAATTTACAGAAAAGCTACAAAAATAATATGAGCCACTTATTGCTCAGATTTACCAAGATTTTATATTTTGTCCTATTTTTAAAATTTGTTTTTAGTTTTTAATTCTCTTTCTTTTTTATTTAGGTATAATGGACATAAAACATTATATTAACTTCAGGTGTATAACATAATGATTTGATGTTTGTATATGTCTTATTTGTTTTTATAATATTCTCTATGTATACATACATATACGTGTGTACATACACATACATATGTACATACATACATACATACATACATACATACAATTGACCCTTGAACAACACAGGTTTGAACTGCACAGCTCCACTTATACGCAGATGTCTGACAACAATACAATTGGCCCTTTGTATCTGCTCTTTTTGCATCCACAAACTTAGCCAACTGCGGATGGAAAACAGCATTTTCACATTCCCAACCTCAAATTCCCAGCCATGGATTCCCAATGGCAGATCGAAAATACTGTTTTCAGTCAGTAGCTGGTTGAATCCAAGGACGCTCAGGGCTGACTGTAGTTAAGTTTTTGGGGAGTCAAAAGTTATATCTGTATTTTTGACTGCTGGGGTGGGGGTGTGGTCAATGTCCCTAACTCCTGTGTTCAAGGGTCAACTGTTTACACACACTCATACATATGCCTTTATAGGTGTATATGTATAAATATATATATATCTCATGTATTTTTTCTCTGAACCATTTGATAGTGTTAGGGATACCATGCTCCTTTATCCCTAAATATTCCATTGTGTATGTGCTAAACACAAAGAATTCTCTTACAAAATTTAACGTAGTCATGAACACAGGAAATTTATCATTGGTTTTGTACTATTATCTAATCTGTAGTCTATATTCAAATTTTATCAATTATTTTAATAGTATTCTTATAGCTATTTTCTCCCTAGTTTAGGATCCAAGAGCATGCAATATTTAATTGTCAGGTCTCTTTACTCTCCTTTAATATGCAACAGTTTCATCAAACTTTCTTTGACCTTGGCATTTTTGAAGAGTACGTGCCAGGTGTTTTATAGAATGTCTTTCAATTATGAAACTAATATGTTTTTAACTAGGGGTATATGGGAAATGGAGAAGGAAGTAGCAATGAGCAGGGGCTCCACAAATAGTTTTGATAGTCAGCTTATCAACTTTGAAGTGGTTTTCATTCTACCTTCTATTATACCTAGATCTAGAGAGACTAAAACTAGAGAGAGAATGTTCATTGATTTAAGCTTTATAGCACAGTATTATTGGAACATGTAGGAACATGTGGATATAATCAAAGTGTCAGTGATGAATTCTTCAAATAATTCTTTTTTAAAAATATAATGCTGTTCAAAGGTGGTCTCTAACCAAAACTTCTACACGGTGAGTGGGTATGTTGAATATATCAAAGAAATTTATAGCTGAGTGGAACTAGATATTATTTAGTGCATTTTACAAAACAAGAACTTTAGACTTACTGAGCTTAAGAAATTTGACTATGGTAGAAAGCCAAGATCGGATCCCACATCATCCTGATTCCTTGCCCAGTGCTCTTTCCTATTTTGCCCCGAGCAATCAAAATTATGCTACTTAACTGTAGTTCTCATTATGAATCCCATTTGTGATTGGATGAGACTCCAGTTTTCAATGTGTTTGATTCATCTCTTAAATAAATGAAACAAATAAAACTTTACCATGAAAGTTCTCACTTTAAAGGTATTACTTGAAATTGTTACTAAAATTAGTAATTATTTTGTGCCTTGAAACATTCACTCTGCCAATAGAAATGCTTCCATAGCTAAATAAACAATGATTTTAACACATTAATTTCTGATGGTTAGATTTTTATACTTTAAGTAGAAAAATGGAGTCTCCATTAATTTTATTAACTTAAGAACAATGCCCTCCAATGGAATGCAGACCTAATCCTCTCATTAATGACAAAAATTTTATATAGAGCACTTCCTTTAATAGGGAGAAATGGTTGAAATGCAGTCTGGTGTAGTAGGAAGAGCATGAGCTTTAATCAGTAAAATAGAGCTTCAAATTTCGTAGAAGCCAATACTAGAAGTATGGCCTGAACAAGTTGAGTAATCTTTCTGAGCTTCAGATTTCTCATCTGTGTAATGGTAGAAAGACTACCAATTATTTGAATCTCTGTTGAAACTAAGTACTTATTCTTCAGAATGTGAGAAAATGTCTTTTAAAGTGTCTGACATGGTGGAAGCTCTCAGATGTGATTATTTTGAACTGGGTACTTGCCCAAGTGCTATGAGTAGGTATTAAGGAGCGTCTTTTAAGGTGAGGAAGCTGATCCTACCAGCTAATGCTAAAAATAATCCAAGATGGTCATAAACAGTCCATACAGTTATCCCTTAAACTTGCTTTGCCTAGGTTTGGAGCTAAGTCCCACTTTTCTGGTGGGTCGGTTGCATTAAAAGAGATAAAACTCCTTTCATTCTTTAAAGCTGCCCCAGATTTTAATTTTCATTAGATTTCATTGGCATAAAAATGTTTTGAGATGGAGCTCCTTATTATAGGACTTGTTCTGCACTCCCATAGGGTGTCCATCGTTGTATTTATGTATTTTTTTTCTTAATTGAAAATATGACCCAGGTGTTCATGGTCTGTTAGTGAAACTAGATATAGTAAAGAGATTTCTTGAAATTTTAAATCATCTCTGTTATTTTTTAAATTAGTTTTCTCATCTCTACAGAAAATTGGTAAAATAAATTTCCTAGTCTTTCATAGGACTATTTCTTTCCTGAAAATCAGTAATGTCAAGGTAGACATGAATTACAAAGGTCTGAAAATGGGACCTGTAATGGAAACTGTAACTCAACCAGGTAACGACAATATTGCAAACGTGGAGCTGATACAAATTCAGTCAGTCATCACCCAAATGAACTTCTCTGCTTTCAAGTCTCATGGAATCGCTCCTCCCTATTCTTCTTTTCCTGTTTGAACAGAAAAGATATCAACAGTATTAGCAATTATCTGTGTGAATAAGCTGCTTTTGAGTTTGACAAATTTTCTTGGAAAAACGCTTTAAAAGCAATTTGCCCAACATAGGAGGATTATCGAATTGCTAATTTGGGACTAACAGGGGAGTCAGGAGTCCAACCTCCAGTTGCTACAGGCATTCCCTCTACAGTCTCTCTAACAGATGCCCAACCAGGCTCTTTATCATTCAAAATGATAAAAGAAGTCATTCTAAGGAAAAAGATGAATTTCTGTATTTTGGTTTCCACAATCCTTTCCACTTAATCATTGTCTTTCAGAAACAGAAAATATAAAATGAAAGTAAACTAGAATACTGTTGAAAAATATCTGTATCTATATAATTAAAGAAAGACATACTGTTTGCTCTTCTTTTTATTGCATTAATTTTTATTTATTCTAATGGCATACATACACACAGAAACGCACATACACATATGCTAACGAAGAATACACGCATGGACACAAACAGACACATGCGCACTCATATACTTTGTTTCAGGCCTCCTCAAATGATTTTTGTAAAGAGCACTTAAACTATTACATAAAAATGTGGTGTTGAGACTGCTGAGCCTGATAATGAAGAGTGGACATTTACACATGGCAGTGACATGCTAGATAGACACAACAGTGGCTCAGTCCCCAGGTGTGATTTGCATGCTCTTGCAGGGAGCTCTCGATCTTTTGCTACACTGAGCTCCCTCTCCTGGTGTCTCTATTTCAAAAAGAGCCCAGCAGGTGAGGGGAAAACTGTAACAGCTGAAAATAGAGCCAAATATGACAAAAAGTACAAATGGGTGTGTTAGGTTTTTGGTGGTATGTCGTAAGCGTTATTTCTTGGTAGTCGCATGTAGTAGAGAATGTTCTTTTATGCCTGCTTTGTTATCTGTCCCGTGGGAGACTGTCTGATGATCAGTCTTGGTCTGATTGAGCCTGCTGGCCAAACACTACTGCTGACATTGGGCTGCAGTTTCCACAAGTGCCTCATTTTACACATGGATGGTGTGAGAGGTAGAGGAATGATGGCAGAGAGCCGGGAGAGAACAGCTGTCTGTCACATAGTAAACAGGGACGGCTGCAGATCAAGGCCAAGCTGGAACACATGGCGGGCTGCAGGGACAGAGCAGGCAGAGCTGCTGAAAATTGAATCCTTCCTCCTAGCTCCTGACCCTATCAAATCACAGCGCAGGAATTATTCTTAATAGAGTTAGAGTTCTTAATTTTTATTTTCTCCACACATTTGCTTTTGATTTTACTCACAGTAACCAAAAGAAGGCTTGACAAGCAAAGAGATTAATATTTCAGGACTCTGAGTGCAAAAGTCTCCATGAAAACCTCACTATGCTAACTAATAGGCACTCATAGAATTCAGTTTTATTTTCCATGGCTTGAGTCTCCTTGTGTCTACCTTTAGAATGAGTGCTCTTATTCCAACTATTATTAAGCACTGAGCCTACTTTGTGGTGATTACTATTTATTATTTACCAGTGAGTCACAAAATGAAAGATTAAAGTTACCATATGTTTCCTTGCTTTTGAAGATGACTTAAAAAAAAATAACAAACTCAGTGACTGCAGAAATGAAGTGTTTGGTTATTTCTGAGCACTGATGTGACCAGAGTGACCTGGTTTCCACGGTTTTAGACACTGACTACTTTCAGGACTCAAAAAATTCTAGCGGTTAATGCTTGCTTGGGGTTGTTCCACCTACTTAGTGGACGACTCTATCCATCAGCCATGGTTTATTAACGGTTCTTTACATGCCAAGCGCTCCCCCAGGGACTTTAGAGAATTACAAAAGAACAGAAGACAGATTTTAAATTGTAAACTCTTGGGTAGTTTATGATTTAATGCAAGAACCAGAGAAAACGCAAACAATAAATATAACAGACAAAACAAATTTCAGCTAGCGTACTTGGTGCCCTCAGGAATCGATGTGTTACTCTTGTGCCAAGGGCACTAGTAACACATATTATTGGGTGTTCAGGAAATAAAAGTTTTCTTAGTATTTTTTCTCTCTTGTCCCAGAAGTGGTAAATGTAGTACCATAGTTTCATAGTTCCTAATTCATAAAGTATGTAACACGGCTATGACTGAAAGTAGCAGGGTTCTCAAGTATCAGAAATGATGCTTGAATTTGGCAACGGAGTCAGTCCCAATCCTGCAGTGAACATGCTCTGCTTTGGAACCAAATGGCCAGAATAGCATATGTGGGATTCTGAGGCTAGACTTTGTGATTCCATGGATCCAAAGCAGGCTTGTCAATTTAGTTAATTCATCCAAGCAACATTTGAGCGCCAACCACCTTCCCAATGCTCTTCTAGATGTTGGGGATTTAAGAATGAGTAATAAGGATGCATTTTTCTCAATGAACTCATAGTGTTCATGTGTGTGGGTGGGGAGGGGGGAAAGTTTGAGTGGAGAGCAAGTAAGTAGAAAATTGCATTAGAATGTGGTAATTGCTAAAATAATTTTTAATTAATAATTTTGGACTTGGGGGTATAGGCAGCTGGTAGCCAGACAGCTACTAAGATTTCTGGAAGAGAGAGATTGTGAGTGATGAAGCTCTTGCTGGGCATAGGTGTTGAGAATGATAGAGTTAAGAAACGAAATAGAGTTATGCTTACTGATGGCATTCTGATATTCTGAGGGCAGCGAAATTCTCAAGCATGACCATAAAGTGGAAGAGAATCTATAACAGTCACTGTCAGTGCCTGGCCCAGTCCCTCCTCACCTTACCATTGCAATAACCACTATTGTTGAATTCCAGTGGCCTGAAGGTTATCCTTCACTCTTCCCATGGGATAACTCTGAGACTTGACTCACAGCTTTTTCGAGAATGATTAATTGGTGGTAGCTGTCAGGCGATCCTAGACCATTCATAAGGGTAATTTTATTAACCCCTTTTTCTCCCCCAACCCTCCTTAACCAATCCAATTTTTCTTTTCTTTGCTAGATCCAAACAGGGTAAGAAATTTTCACAGGTGAATGTTCATAGATGAATATGCATGTTCTGAGGGTCAGCCCACAGATCCCTGCTGAGCAAAGCAGATTTTTAAAACTTTTACACATAATTGGTCAAGTATTTTTCCCATAAAATACACAAAAAACCAACCGAATATTTATTCCATGATTCCACAATCCCAAATTTAGATATATACAATCTTTAAAAAATGCTGAGAGTATCATCAAAAATATGGAACTGATGTTTAAATAAATGAAAAGATAAGGTTACTTACAACAATGAAATTTACAAGGTGAAAATATCAGTGGCTTAAACAAAACAAAATACAGAAGACTTAGAAATGGAGGGAACTTTCGACCTTTCAAGCTTCCTCAATAGATGTGTTAAAATTGTATTTGTTGAAAGTGAATGAACAACAGCATGCACATGACATAGACCATGTGGCACGAACAGTAGTCAAGAGTCTCATAGATATTAGGTCGTGAACTTGGACAGTGTTCTCCTTAGGATAAGTTGCCACACCTTTTACTGCCTGCTCAAAGGAGATGATCGTATGTCTCATCAACAATGTCACACTGCCCGGGAGGCCCTTTTAAACTCCACACAAACTAGAAAAACAATTGGAGGCACTTATCATTCAGGCTTTCCTGATACTTTGTCATTATCTGGGGACATGGTGACCACTCTTCTCAGTGGCTTCGAGAGGCACTTCTGAATGTAGCAGGATAATACTGTGACAAATTAATCAATGTTCTTTAAAAATTTTCTGTTGCCTAGTAAATCCTTCCCATGATACAGTCCACAAGTAGTTGTGTATCACTGATTTCTGGAGGGAAGTTACTCTCCCCCAAGGAGAGCAGGTTCCTGTAGTTTTCTGACATCATGTCCCTGTAAAGGCCCTCTGAGCAGGGTCCAGGCATTCCCACTCCTCCTGAGAGAATTCTCTGAACGCATCCTTAAATGTCAACCATTCCCGGCAAAGAGCCATTCCTTCCTCTTCTTTCCTCTTCCTCTGAGCTTATTTCACAGGTAAGTGACATTCTCTAATTGTCTTATGTAAGTCTTTTGTTTTGTTTTGTACTACTCTACATATCTTTAAGCCAATAACATCAGCAGCACCTGGGAACTTGTTAAAAAGGCAAGTTCTTCGGCCTCTTCTAAACCTACTGAATCAGAACCTCAGAGGTTGGAGCTCAGCAATTTGTTCTGATAACCCATCTGGGTAATTATGATGGCATGTTAGTATTTGAAAATTATTGCTTTAAGCTAAGAAAATGTCTGGCTCAGCTTGCACCAAATGTTCAAAGTGTTCCTACAGACAGAATCCCATAGAAATGTTTTTAGAAGAGACAGTATATCCTTTTTAAATCAATCTCTCTGTTTGATGCTTATTAGGCCTATTTTGCTGTTGTTGATGGTCATGATGTGTGTTTGTATCTGTGTGTATGTTTTAGTTCTAAAAACGTCATTTCTAGTAGTGTGTTTTACAACCAACAATCTGGAAAAAAGAAAAGTCATCATTTATAGGAATTGCTCATTTCTGTGGTGTAAATACTCCAACCATGGTTAATTTCAAGGTACCAACATGACACCATTGAAGATGAAACTGGGAGAGATGTGGAATTGGGAAGAGATGAGTGTAGTCAGTATTTGCTCAACCTGTCAATTTTGATTCTACACATTTAAGCATAAAGCCCAGGATGTAGCTGTACTTACATGTTTGCTGAATTAATTATGAGAGGATAAGCTAAGGTTTTAGGGCCAGAATTTTATCTTTTGGGTAAGGACAAATTTAGTGTGATCGAAGACTTTAATTAGCATCTCATACTATTTTTCAATAGATGAGAGCAGGTTTTTAATGACTTTCACAAAAGTAATAACAAAGAAAAATTAAACGTATTTATTTAAAATATATTCTTTAAATAGCTATCTTTACTATATACTACAACAGATCAGGTTATTTAAATACAGGCCATTTTCAATACAGCACTTTATGGCAATAAAACACTTTGCAAATCAATTTTATTGTTCCTCTCTACAACCTCAAGAGGTAATAGATATGAGTTCCTTATTTTTACAGATGAAGAAAGTAAGGCACAAAGAGATCTTCAAACTTTCACATAGTGTGTTAATAGAAAAACTGGGATTAGGACCTGAGTCTCGGAATTTCCCAGACTAAATAGTTTATTAGGTTATATTTTCTGAAATGTGAATAACTTAAAAATGAGACTGTAATTGGCTTTTGTCTGCAGGGGTGGCTATGATTTCTGTTGGCACAATGTACCAGATCTAAGGTTTACCCTAAAGCTTGCCATGTGCCTTCTGCCATCCCTGACGTCCCATTGTCCCTGTCAAGAATGATCTTAGAGGGCCAGCTTTTCTACATATTCCTAAACCCATCCATCCCCTAAACCATAACTACCTGAGTTAGAGGTGGATGCCAGACCCAGGGGTGACCAATCAAGAGGTTGGCCTGTGGCTCAAACAAAACAGAACATTTACACTCCTTCTCTCCAGAATTTGGAATAACAAAAGATGAGAAAATTTGCATAGGAACTGAAAGTTAAAAGTTATGATATAAAGCTATGCTGGAAAGGCCATTGTGGATCGTGGGTAAACTAGTTACAAGATAGCAAAAATTACTGGTAAATAGAAGGTTTGGCTTAGAGAACAGATATAGTGGTCAGATAAGGAAGAAAGTAGTTAAAGAAAGGAAAATAAGTAAATGTTCAGAAAAAAATACACCATGAGATGTAGACCTGTAGCTCTCGAGAGAGGGGGAGAGAGAGAGAGCAGCCAGTTTCTGGGGCTACTCTGGTGACTGGCAGCTTTCCAGCCTCTATCCATGTATATATGTATAAGTTCTGCCGCACAGAACAGGAACTCTGCCTTAGTGACAAGCCCAAAGCAGGTTTGCAGTCTTCACATAACAAGAAGTCTGGTGGCAGGCGGTTCTGGGCTGGAGCAGCAGCTCCACATCATGGCATACCAGGCTCCTCTAGTTTTCTTCATCACCAACCTTGACATGTAGCTTTCGACCTTCTATTTGGCATCTTATAGCCTCCAGAATCACATCCATTCCATGCCAGAAAAACAAAATAATGAAGAGAAATGTGTTTTCTGTATGTAAGTACCAGGAATTCAAAACTTCTGTTTTCATCCCATTGGCCTAAACAGTAATGTGTTCTCCTGGCTGCAAAAAACAGTAGGGAATATAGCCTGCCTGCCTGCCTTCCTTCCTTCCTTCCTTCCTTCCCTTCCTTCCTTCCTTCCTTCCTTCCTTCCTTCCCTCTCTCCCCCTCCCTCCTTTTCTTTTTTTCTAGCTTAGCACATTGTTGCCCAGGACAATACTGGGAGTCCAGTTAATAAGGAAGAAGGGGAGAATTGCGTTAGCAACTCACAGTGTTTCCCCAGAATCCTCATACCTAGACCTCTACCATCTGCGGAACCTGAGTGAGTCTTGAACTAAATTAGCTTGAAGGTAAGAGGTACTTGGTTCGTCCAGGGTAATGCATTTTGACAATCAGCCACCATAATTCTGCTGTCTCTCACTTTAAACGAATATAGCTGCTCTGTTCCGAAGAGTGCTGTCTTGATTTAAAGCACTTAGAAAAAAAAACCAAAAATATTAATTGCTAATAACAATATGGATTTGTTAACAAATCATGTCAAACTAACTTCATGACTTTAAAAAATGTTTTTCATTAGACTGAAAATATTAGGAAACTCTGTAGATATAGAGTATCTTGCATTTAATAAGGCATTTAGTAAACTTTCTTGATGTCATTGCAGAAAAAGATAGTCTACCACCATTAAACTTGATGTAGAGTATCTGAACTTAAAGCTGGTTAAATATATTTACCCAGTATATCGACGAATGGACTAATGTTACCCTGACAAAAGGTCTTCAGAGGTGACCCAGTAGACTCTGCCCTTGACTTTGTCCTCTTCAGTGATTCTGGTGTGACTGGAAGAACTAAACACTCACCGATCCAAAGTTGAAGGCGAGTTATTACGATGGGTGATGGAATAAAAAAATCAATCGCACAAATATAGCAGAGAGAAGATCTGGCTTAATAGCAGTTCGTGAGAGAAAAAACAAAAAGGACAACATTCAATCCAATTCAACTGTGATGATTTGCTTGCCCCTCTGCCCTTTTATCTAACTTTTATAGCAAATCCACAACCCAGGGGAAATCCAATCCTTACCACCTTACACTTGCCCTTGTGTAGCTGAAAGTGACTGGAAGAAAACATAACCACATTGGAAATCTTCACTTCAAATCCATGACCAAATAAGCCCTTAATGCTGATAGTCGTAGAACCATATAAACGCTCCTGGTGCCCTAGGACTTTTCGCTGTTTCACTCTCCTCTCTCCAATCCTGGCATCTACTCCCTTATGCTCCTTCTCAGCTGATGCTCATGCCTCCTACTTAACCGGGAAAGCTGAAACGGCCCCAAGAGAAGCTGCACAGACTCCCCTCCGCCATGTCTACCCAGCCCTGAATATGTCCCCCACCTGTTCTTGCCAGCTACAGCGTTCTTCCCAGTGCGTGCCTCTATTCGTGCACTGGACCCCACTCCTTTTGCCTCCAGAGACATCACCCTACCGATTCTCTCTTCCTTGTCTACAGCGATTGTTTTCTCTATTGAGTAATTCCCACCAGCATTAAGAAATGCTATTATAGTCCACAGCCATGCTACTCTGAACAAGCCGGATCTGGTCTGATCTCAGAAGCTAAGCAGGTTTGGCCCTGGTTAGTATTTGGATGGGAGACCACGTAGGAAGACCAGGTGCTGTAGGCAAAAAAATAAAAAAATAAAAATAAAGTATTGAAAGTTGACAAGATCCTTGCAATCCGTGAGGTAAATCAAGGGTTGCTTCGCTTAAAAAAAAAAAAAAAAAAAGGAAATGCAATATTACTCTGTCAACTATTTCTAACCCCCTGTGACCTGAGAATTGCTTCTCTTCTTCCATATCTATGGTTCTTCCCCTATAATTGGGTGTTTGCTGTTCACAAGCAGGAGTTGTTCGGTCCCCAGCTGAAGCCCCGCTAGAGGGTCACCCTCAGATCTCCAGAACTTTCTCTCTGTGCAACCTCTTTGCTCTGCCGTTCTGCTCTGCATGTCTTTGCACTGCCTTGGCCTCCCCAAATTCTCAGCTCAGTCTCCCCAACTCAAAGGAACCTTTGAGGTCTGAGGTTCAGAAAAGGAAACTTTTGTCCCTAGCCCATCCTCTGAACCTCTCCTGTCTGGGTTGTCGCTGATCTCCAGGTGGTGGGGGGTGGGAGTGGGGGTGAGGGTAGGTGGGGAGTTTGCGGGGTGGTGGTGGAATGCAGTTCGCAGTCCTCACTCTGCTTGGCCTGTCAGCGCATGGCTACGCTGAAATGCCCTCCTCCGCTTGCTGCATCTCCTCCTCTGGCTTCAGGACAGCACTTTCTTTATCTTCCCCACTCAGTTTCCTTTTCTGGTTCCCCGTTTCCTCCCTCAGCCTCTGAATATTTGAGTTCCAGGACTGGTCTTTGGGCTCTCACTCTTTACCGGATCTACCTACCTCGCTCCTGGCGGATCTCATTTGGTCACTGAGATGAGCCCAAATTTATGTCTGTAGCCCAGACTTTCTCCCCACCTCAAGATGTGTAACTCCTGCTCTACACCGTGCTTAGGTTTAGTTACAGCTAAAACGAATCATGTTCTGAGTCAGATTCCTGCTTTTTCTAAGTTTCTCCGCCAGCAGCCTTCCTTACTACCTCCGTAATGGCAGCTCCACACCTCCGACTGTCCCTGAAAACTTTACAGTAACTGACTCCTCGCTTTCTCTCACACCTCATATCTCACCACCAGAAAATCCTCCGGGCTCAACCCAGAGTCTGACCGCTTCTCATCTTCCTCACTGCGGCCACCCTGCCCTGTCATCATCGTCTTTCCCCCTCGATATGGCAGTAATCTCCTAACTCGCTTTGTCTTCAGCCCGAGAGGAAGAAATCTATTTAAGTCTTTTGTCAAAGCAGCATCCAGAATGATCTATTTAAAATACAACTCAGATCATTGACTGTTCAAAATTCTGCAGAGGCTTTAATTTTCCGTAAAGTAGAGGCCTCCCCCCACCAAGGCTCTCACCGATTCTCCCTTCACTCCGAGCTCCTTGCCTCTGGGACTTCCTCTCTTGCTGCTTCCCTCTCACGCATTGTGCTCCAACCACAATGACCCTCTCGTGTTCTGAGAACATGTCAGGTGAGTCCCACCTTAGAATCTGGGCATCGCATCGCTGAATACTCTTTTTCCTGGTATACCTACTCATAGTTAACTTTCTTGCTTCAAGTCTTTGCTCAAATATTGCCTTCTCAAAGATGTCTCCCCTCATGAACTTATTCAATACAGCACGCTTCCTAACCTTCCACATCACCGTCCCTTCGCATCCTCACAATAGGAACATGGTAAATAGTTGCCGAATGGAAGAGTGAATAATGGCGTTTTTGGCTACTTTAGCAGAATCACGATTTCTAAACGAGGAATGTGTGGTTTCACTGCACTCTGGAGTAATGGTAAGAGCTAAATTTTGTGAGCACTTACGGTATGCTTTATATTCATTGTTATACCACATAGTCACAGCAGTATTATAAGGTAGTACTCTGTTATGTTGGTGAAAACGGGACACAGAAAGATTAAATAAATTTCCCCATTCACATGATTAAAAACTGGTAGAACCAGGATTCAAATTCAGGCAATTGACTCCAGAACCCATTCTCTTAACCCACTAGAGCTGGAGTATACCTAGAGCAAGTGACTGTGTTCTAGAAATTGTATCGTGTGATAGAAGGCTGAAGGAACTGGCATTTTCCTGAGGAAACAGAATGCTCACCGAGACATGGCAATTTTCTAGTGTGCGAAGGTGAAAGAAGGATGAACTTTTAATATTGCTACAGAAGGGGAAACTAGAGCTTGCAACAGAGGTAATAAAGAGAAGCAGATTTTAGCCTGATATTAAGAAATTTAAAAAGTTAAAACTATTAGAGTTGTAAAAAATTAATACACTCTACTATTCAAAGTAACTACTACTACTACTACAAAGTTTATGTAAACTTTGGATGACCATCTCTTGGAGATAAAGCTCTTCAGGTGAAAGATCAGACTCACCTTTTTAACTTGCAGATTTTGCAATTCATCTGTCCTTTACCTGGTGGCTCTTTAGGTGCTCAGGGCAGTGTAAAGAAGACATCGCTGCTGGAGACCAGAACTGCTTCCCTCACAAGTGTGGGAAGGAGAAGCAGTTTCAATTCATACTGCCCGTGTCTCACAGGAACCTGAGGTGGAAGAGGGACCATTTCTATTTCCTAAATGGAAAATGGCGTTCCCAGTATGAATGCAATGAGATTAAACTCACATCACAATTGTACTTTGCCCTTATTTGGAAGAGGACATATGTTAATTGGACTCACAGGAAAACTCATCATTGCTTGAGCTGGAGGAAGCTTCATTAAACAAATCATCTAGCTTAATTTGAAAAGAACTCAAGGAGACATTTCTGCCTAGATGTGTCCAAAAAAAAGGGCATCTCTGGAGGGCGAAGGGTAGGAGAGGGTTGAAGGATGATGGTGGAGTAAGAATGGGAGGCATAGAGAAACAAATCCCAAATTTTTCTACTTCACAAATTTTCCAGGGTGCTGGAGCTGCTTTATCCCCTATCCTCGGCCCATCACAGCAAGGCTTACAGTTTATTTGGGTACCAGTCAGATCTAAGTTCTAATCCTGATGGTCGCACTTAGTTGTGAGATTGTGAACTAGACATTTCATTGGCCACTGGTTCTCAGTTTCAGAGCGTCAATTAACACCTACCTCAGAGGGATGATGTGTGTTCAGTAACCGAGCCACCGTGTTCTGGTACAAGTGCCTTACTTTACTGTGGACCAGTACTAAATATCCCAAGGACCATCACTCTGAGTAGTACAGTATCTAGAGCTTCTATAATAAAAATTAAGGACATAGCAATTAGATCCTAGAGCCAGAACTGATTGCTTTCAAATCCTGGTTTCACTGCTGAGTGATTCTGGGCAAGTTGCTCACCAAACCACTCTGTGCCTCAATCACCTTATCTGTAAAGGGCGCATAAATTATATCTCTGACTTAGGATACATAAAACCTTTAGAACAGAGCCCGGTATAAAACAAGTACCTTGTAAGATTTTGCTATTGTTTTCATTGGGGGTCATTTAAAATTAAGTTTTGGTCATATAGGGGCTAAGCCAGTTTGGTTTCACCATATTATAGATTACTTACCTTTTTGTGGATCTTTCTTTTTTTTTGTCCTTTTCCCTCTCTTTCTTCCTCCTCTCCTTTCTCCCTTTCCCTCTCCTCCTCTCTTTCCCTTTCCCCATCCCTCTTTTTCTCCTGTTGAAGTAGGTGACATCATGACCTTTTCTGCTAGCACTAAATTTATATTGAACCCTTGGTGAATTCACTTATCGATGTTAATAATATTTTTGGAAGCTTGGCTCGCAGTGGGTTGTGACTTAATGTGCTTGTCCTGGGAAAGAAGATCTCTACTTCAGTTTTTCAGGGAAGAGAAAGATGATTTGCGGTTTCCCTCAAGGAAGCAGATCTGTTGTCCTCTCTCATCCCTGTTGATGAGGACCGCGATCTCTGTCCTTTTGACGCTGCTCTTCTCCACGCACAGAAAAGCCACCAGGGACTATCTTTTGTGTGTAGGTTCCCAGCATAATTAACACATTTTCACATTTGTAAAAGAATAACATAAGCAAAGAAAGTCAAACATTTTTCTTAAAAAGTAAGTGAAACAAGAACAAGTTTAATTCTGTCGTGTTTTGGGGCAGTCAGAGCACAGGGCCATTTGTATCTGTGTGCACTTCTGTCAGCTGTTGCGTCTTGCTGATTCCATATTCTTCTACATGAATAATATCTATCTTTGCCCATTTAGTCTGTTTTTATATATTGTCCTCTTGGTACAACCCTTTAATTACTTGGCTTGTTTGTTTTTCCTGTGTGTGAGCCATTTGGATGACATTGTCCTAAATTTTAATTCTTCCTTGCTTTCATGCAATAAATAATTGAAGAATCAACATTGCGCTATTTGGGAGAATTATTTGTAGAATAAGAAAAGAATTCACCAGATGTTTCCACTCCATATGTATCTTTTCCCCAACATATAAGTCAGAGATTTGAATGCTATTCTGGAGAGTTCTCACAAATAAGTTGATTCTTATAATGACATTAATAATAGACATCATCAAGCCATTGTAAAAATGACTTTTTATAAATTTTTGGAGAAGACTTTTTGTATATTTTTAAGAGTTGTCAATGTGCCAGTTGTCACTCTTTTACATTATTTTCTCTACTCTCGCATCCAATCTATAGAAACATCTACCCATGTGCAGATGAAATGACATTTTATTCTATTAGTAAGTGTGCTTTATGGGTCACTTCCAATCTTTCCCTTCACACCAATATTTTACTGCTCTGGTAGAGCTAATTTTCAAGTTTTAGAAGCTGACAGAATGTTATTGGGATAGGTTTATGCTGAATTTTGAAATACTCTGCTGGCTTTTCATCAACTTTAGCTTTTATGGTGCTGTGAGCATGATCCCTGAGTAAACAAATAGTTTTTAAAAGTCTGTTCATTGGACTTTCAAAATCACATAGTTCTATGATTCAAGGTAATTATTCAGACTCACATTAGAACCCAGAGTGCCTGAGATGCAAAACAAGACTATTTTAATGATGAAGAATAATGTTAGAAGAACATAGTCATTGGGAGGATGGGTCTTACTTTCTATTTGTGCCCTTACAAAAGGTTCAGATGAGGCAAAGGAAAAAAATACAAATAATCCTTTTTTTATAAAATGTTTTTTCCATGTGTGAAATGAAGAGAGAGGGCTTGCCTATTAACTGAAAAGTAGATAGAGTCTTCCTCATTGTAGGTGCCATAGGTTCATTTGTCATCCAAATGGAGAACTAAGATAATTGAGACACAACATGTATTCTGAGTAGAATAATCTGGTTTGGCTCTCTATCACAATTATACCTATTAGACAATTGTTAAGACCTCAATTCCTCTCTCCTACATATCTTCCCTACTTCCCACCCCCGACAGTTCAATCTATCTCCAAGCCCTGATGGCACTACCACATCAGTGTCTTGAATGCATTCCCTCTGCTCCTTTCCACTTCTGCACCTTAGTCAAGGTCATCACTATCTCCAGCCTGAGTTCTTACAAATGGCTTCTAAGTGGTCTCTTGGTCTTTAGTCCTTTCTTCGTACTGTTATGAAATGCAAATACGATAGTGATACTAGCCTGCTTAAATCCTGTAAGCGCCTTCCCATTGTCTTCAAGGTAAAGTCCAAATTTCTTACTTTGCTTAAAATAGCTCCTCCAGACCTGACCACTGTCTATTCCTCCAGCATTACCACTAATCACTCTCCTTCCCGTTGAATTCTTTTTAGTTTCTCAAACTCACTTCACATTATCACATATACAAATACATGTAATATATATATTACATGTATTTGTAATATATATATATATATCTGTCCCTACTTATCACCTGCTGAATTATTCTTCAGGTCTCAGTTTAAAAGCTGCTTTGTCATAGAGACAGACCCTCTGGTTAGATGTCTTGCTATATTGCTTTTATTAAATGTTTGTCTTCTCTACTAGACTTCATGAGGACTAGAATCATGTTTGTCCTTTTTAGTTCCTACCTACCTAGTACCTAACCTAGTGCCTAACACATCAGAGGTGTTCCACAAATATTTGTGAAATGAATGAGTAAAATGATTAGCACATTGCCTGCGTTTAATGAATGGCAGCTATCTGCATCTACATCTGTGCTTGTATAAATTCACACACACACGGACACACACACGTGGCATAGTCAATATTAATAAAATAGTCTTGTTGCATATAAAAATGAACTGACAATTAAGACTGTGATAGACAGGATGCACTCTATTTATTTACTGAAATTATCGAAAGTGTGTAAATTGGCTCTCTACCCAAACTGGAAAATAATTTCATAAATAAACATGTTCCAGTATTGCTAAGTCTTAAATCTGAATGAGCTTTCTGTGCAGCAGAGGTGGTAGAAAAGTCCACGTGTAGTGAAATCTTAGCAGCCCATATTATTTGAACATACTCGGAGGTTAAGGTGAGCAAATATTTCAGTTATTACTATTGAACATGTACGTGTGGCACTGAGTGCTTGCATTGTTCCTGGGTACAGCATATAACTTAACAGTAGACGTGGTTCCTTGCCAGGTGGAGTTACATGTTCTGATTCAGGAAGGGATATAACAGGTTTAGGTTTTGTTAAACCTAAGTTATACTACAAAGTTCTTCCTGGTTCCCTGGCATATGTTAGAAGTTCATGGCATTCAAGGTGAAGGTAGCGATGAAGGGAGAAGGGATGAGGAGTGTAAAGTGAAGGGAGTCACTGAAAGCCACTACCCTTCAGCTGCTGGCTTCCAGTTGCTGCTTCCTCTCCAAAGGAAACAGCGGTATGCACAAGGAAAAACAAATTAGGGAGTTAAAATCGCAGCCAAGTGACATTTGCATCACCTTCCGTGATTGAAATATTGAGAACTGAAAGTGACTTTCTTAGCCAATTTCTCATTGATAAGCTGTTTCAGGAATAGCTAAGCTACCCAGCATTGATGAATGTAATTGCTTTCTTTTATTACTTTCTGATCTCAGTGTCAGCAGGACAAAAAGTGTATGTTCAAGAGGCTCTGTATACCTGCAGTATGCTTTCTCCAAGGCATATGTACTTTCTAACCTCTCGACTATAGAAGTATATGTTTTCTTTCTTAAAAATTAGAAAGACCTCCAATATCAAGGAATATCCAAATTGGATAAATATAACTACTTAGCCATTTTTTAGAGTTCAATCAAAATCTGTTAATTGGACACTATCTTTAAAGATTTTACTCTGAAGGAGAGCAGACTATATACTCTGTTAAGTATCTGTTCCTCACAACTCTGTGTCACATTAGTTCTGTGTCAGTATGTGTGACATATTCATTGGCTCTTATTGTTTTTTTTGTATTTTAATTATTCCCAGGGCATGGCCTACCATTCTAATTATATGCGATTTGGGTGTGAGCATTTTTAAGAGATGTGAAAAGGATGTCCTTTTGAGAATTCATCCCAAAAGTAATAAAGTTAGCATCCACAATACCTAACTTGATGACCCCTTTTGGTTCCTAAATAAGAGCCATATGGTACTGGGAAATACAGATGTCAACTTTTTTTCTCTTCTCGAATTCTCTGTTGAAAGAGTTTGAGCAGGCAACTCTTTTGCAAAGCCGTTTTAAACAACAACGACATCAACAACAGCAGCAGCATTTGTCTGCAACAGGGACAGCCATGGAATAAGGAAGTTCTCCAAAATGCATGAATGACTTGCTCACTATGATTCAAGCATGACCCATGTGACACCTCAGATTGCCCTGTTCTGGTTCGTCTGTTCAGACACGTTGAGTGTTGATCCACAGGTGGAACCAGGTTGATTCTTCACTCCCCAGTAACACTTTGTAGACTCCAAAGGAATTTTGTCTTATGAGTTTAGGTAAACTCACTCTTCAATTTTAGACACAAAGTTTGAGATTATGTAAAATATCTTTAGGTAGTACTTTTCTTCCAAAAAGTTTTACATTTATTTTTTTGTCATAATCATTTCTTCCTATTAATAATTTGATGAAGAGAGAGACATGTTTTTAAATGTAATTTAAAAATTGAAACAAAATCTACTAAGGATTTATATATTTTCAAAATACATTTGGTATTAAAGTAATAGTATGTTAATAAACATATTATACAAAAGCATTTTCTTTCCTATTATAAAAGAAAAAAGCCTATATTCATGACATATATAATGATACATATTCACTTTTTATTTATGAGAAATAGACTTAATTTACTGATGTGCCGTTTGTATAAATTATATCTGTGAACATCTCTCTCTTCTTATCATTCTCTTCCTTTGGTGGGGGGAGGTTTATTTGAAAAATAAAATCCACACCCAATGAATTGAATAAGGAAACAACTTCTTATGTGCAATGGCAGTTCATAGTACTGCACAGCTGTTATTTTATTTAAAAATCACAATTTTAAAGGGACACCATCATCCTGGGACATACGATGCATGCATAGTATATAGCTATTCTAGAGTCAAGACAAATCCCATTTTTATGGCTTTAGATTTTAAATCCCAGGGAGACTTTACAGAAAGAGACTGACAAGAGGGACAGGTGGATATTGGTTCCAACTTGGTGACAAGTTTTCAACCTCAGCTGCATTCTTACAACAGGGGAGCGAAGAGCAGCTGGTGGCTTGGGAGCCACTGCTGTACAGATGGAATTCTTGTGGCAGAGGGAAGAATGTTCTCTCTGGCTCCCCATGCTTTATGAACAAAGAGCACAACTTAAGAGATTGAAGCTACTGTTTGATCTAAATGGTGGAGCTTTACTCCCCCTTCCCTCCCTTACATCTTTTGTATTATAGGCCTAGTGATTTATGTTTAGAAAAATATGTAAAGTTTCCTGATTTATCATTAGTCAATGATTTCTCTGAACTTTGATACGTTCTTCTAAGGGCCCCACAACCTCACATTGGTAAGCTTTGGGGCAAGAATACATATATAGAGACCCACATGTCACATATCTAAATATTTTAAGTTATAAATCAAGTTAATAAACTGTTAAGTAAGAGATGTTCTTTCTCCTAAGCTAGCATTTGCTATCAGAGTGTGGAGATGTGCAGGGAGCTGATGCCCTTCTCTCTCGTCACTGGCTCCATTTTACACTGCAAGGAGCTTCATGTGCATATGTATGGAGACCCCAATTCACCTATCCAGGCTCCATCCACACTCCCTTGCGATAGCTGCTCTTTGATCACCCTAGGAAGCAGGTTGATGATCATTTGGAAAAGGATTCAGAAAGTGGTCCAGAGGGGAAAGCTCAGTCTTTGAGAGGGCACATCCTTTTTGCATGCAACACGGGGAGGGGTAGGGCTGGAGGAGGGCCAGAATGAACATGCAGCAGCACGGGGCTCAGGACAAGGGTGCTTTTACCTGGGTATAAGAACAATGCTTTTCTTTCAAACCTCAAAGTATATAATATTGTTTTCTCTATGGCCAGAGAGAGAGAGAGAGAGAGAGAGAGAAAACTTTGTGGTTAACTTCTAAGTTCTCCATTTAATTATGAATGCTTAAAACCAGTAAATATTTACCCGGTGTTTATGGCCCATCTGCTCTCAACCTGGGAATGATTTCACTGAGGACAAGGTAAACTCTTTACTGCACACATAAAATATGAAACCCAGTGGTTCGACATGGAGATCCATCTTCCCCTGCACTTCTGGAGCCTTTGGAAGGGTGACTGCAAATGTGGAATGACATCCTTCTCATTAGTTATATTTGACAGGACTTTGGTCTGAAAGGTAAATGGCAACTATTATTCTAATCCTATAAAGGAACTTGGAAAAGCTTTTCACTTTATGGTTACTTCAAATACACAATAAACTAGGGAAGGAGCTAGTAGCAGATGCAAGAGTTTTACCTGTGCTTAGAAATCAGTGAAATACAGATAGAATACAGGACCAAAAAGAACTAAATAATGTTGCCTTTTGGTATATCTAGTAGAAATGTAGAAGAAAGAGCAGAGGAAGGAATCCCCATTTGCATTATTCACAGAATTACTCATACATTAGCGGCATGGTGTAGGTGGAAAACCCCACATGGTGTTAGTAGGAAAGCTAATGTTACAGAGATTTTTACTTCAAGGTCCAGGGGGACCCAGCCAAGTGGAAAAATAGCTGAGTTATGGTGGAAACCAGTCACCTTGTTAAAACCGAACAACCAGGTGTTTAGGAAAAGAATGGTATGAGAGACTGGTTTCTTTCCTGCTGAACACAACCATTCACTGTGAACACAGAGAAAAGGAATCTTTGTTACAAGAGTTTTTACAAGAATTACAGGAATCTTTGCTACAAGCAGAGAGGAAGATAAAAATTTGTGATTTTTGAATGTTTGAAACGACCCGGTGTCACGAGTCTGCTTTGACTTTCACAATATAGTCAGAGAGATACATTTTGAACTATAATCATGTTATATTCCCTGGAACACCCTTAGTTGGGTGCTTGTTTCATCCCACAGTCTATAGCAATTCAAACTGGGATAAGTTCGTATGCAGGCGTACGATATGTTTACTTTTCCTATGTGATTTTTTTCCCCCTAAAGAAAAGTAAGTTAAAAAAAAAAATGAGTGGATACAGATCATTTTCATTCCAAAATAGAAAACTTTGGCGAATATTATGATAGTGAATAAGAGAGGTTTGGAGTACAAAACCATAGATCTTGGCTTTAAAAAATAGTATTACTAAAAATACTAATAAAATTTGATCTGAAAAATATAACGAATATTTACATTCATAAATATAAAATAAATATTCTTGAGTGACCTCCTATTGCTTTGGGGATAAAAACCCTGCATGCCTGGCCCCTCCTTGTCCATACGGCCTCATTCCCAAATCTCTCTCTCTGCTACGCCAACCACATTGGCCTTCTTTTTACTCCTCAAGCGCCATGCTCCGTTTTCTCATCCACAGGGTCTGATTTTCTTCCTTCTCTCAGCTAACTCCTTCTCCTGCGGTCTCAGCTTAAATGTTATGTTTTCAGGACTCTTTCTCCATTTACCAGACTGGTTAAGTCTTCCTTTTGAACACTTCCATTAAACCTTTCCTTCTGTGCAGAAATAAAAAATTATATCATAGAACAATCCTGGCCTTTTCCTTCTCAACTGCTAAAGAGTGTGCTACTTTGTTTATTTCACTCTGTCAGCTTCAAGGAGAATGTTGGGGGACTGTGGGAGAAAGTGGAGGTGGCGAAGAAACTAGGAGGTGGGAAATGGGGAACAAGTAGAAGGGGCTGATGTGGCC
This sequence comes from Pteropus medius, assembly GCF_902729225.1. Lineage (NCBI taxonomy): Eukaryota > Metazoa > Chordata > Mammalia > Chiroptera > Pteropodidae > Pteropus > Pteropus medius. The sequence goes on along the minus strand of NW_024352786.1, from coordinate 6,999,918 downwards.
TCAGGCTAGGGGATGAAATGTTTTGTGGTTCCAAGGAGTGAGGCAAGTGATAGAGGAGATGGAATTTGTGCAAGTGTTGCTGTGGACAAGTGTTTCCTTCCCGTTGTTACGCTGGAATTACCTGTTAGTTCCTGGACTACTTTTTTTGCAACAATGCAGAGACTGGATCACATGTGTCCTGGTGTGAGGAACGCTTCTTGAGGTGTATCGCGTTTATAATTGTACAGGTGTTTGTGTAATTGTTTTATGCTTTTCCTTTCCTCTCTTCCCCATAAGACCCCAGGCAGAGCTCATGTCTGTGTTGGTCATAGCTAAATCCCCAATGCAGAGGACAGGATCTGGTCCACGGGAAATATTCGACAAGTGATAACTGAAGGGGTGAATGAATAAATGAATGTGTCAGCCCATTTTGTTTCAGATTTCTAATCTCTAAATATCACCGTTGGCCTCAGTGACAAAATTATGGTCTCCTCAGCCGAAGTTCTCTAGAAAAGGTGTCCTGAGCTGGTTTCCTATAATTAATGCCTATAATTAGAAACGTTTAAAGTAAGTTATTTTTGTTTTCCTTACCACATTCCTATGCTTTTAAGAGGCACAGGGATTGGATATTAATACGATTCTTGTGATCGAAATGAAACTCACTAAATATTTAAGTTATTTTAAAAGTATATTAAAATATTTGCTGAAATAACCGTATCTTGGTTTACGTGTTAGCTAACAGTTCCCCTCTATTGAAGAGAAAGACAAAGCCGGGGAGAACATATAATGGCTGCCACTTACTGAGAACTTACTGTGGGCCTAGCAGTGTGGTATTTGCTCTGCACAGGCTACATCCTCTAAGCACATAAACAGTATTTTGAGGTAGGTTTTACTTCCTGGTTTTACCGGTAAGGAAACTAAGGTTGAGTGGCTTGCCCGGTACTCCTAAGTTAAGAAATAATGGAGCCGGGGTTCGAACCCAGGTCTGCTGATTCCAAAGCCAATGCTGGTGAGCAATAACATCCATTTTTTAATTTTGAGGAATAAGTAACTTAACTTATTAAGAGTTTATTTAGCCAGATAGGTGCTAGAGTAATGCAGGGGCAGTGTGGGGGGGATCATTTCATAAACTATATAAATGTCTAACCAATGTACTGTATACATGAAACTAATTTTAAAAAAGAAGAAAGAACAGAACGTGGGAGATGTATTTTTTTAATGAAGATGTTAATTCTGAATCCCTACAATGCATTTGTAAAAAAAAAAAAAAAAAAGAGTTTATTTAACTTATAACCGTAACGGTGAGTCTGAGTTCATCGGCCTGCTCTGCCTTTACTTTTGCAACGATCGGCTCCACCCATCCTGCCTCCAGTCCACACTGACAAGTCTGGAACTTGACTACTATTTACTACAGTGCCAGATACAGACAGTACATAGTTAATGTACTTCATAAGGAGTCTTGTGTTAGTTGAATAGCTTGACAGAAGTTTAAAACAACCCACAGAAAAACCTGCTTTCATCCAGGAATTCCTGGTTGTCACTTCAAGCCACCAGCTACTCCTCTGGATCAATTATCTGCTGACCTTTATTTTCACTAAAAATTCATTTTGCATTTTGCAATTTCATCCTCTGTGTTATTAGCCCTCTGTGTCCATCTAGACCAGCTAGAAAATTTTCTCCCCATGGAACGAATTACCCCATTCTCTTCTTAAATACTCATAGAACAAAATATATAAATTGATGGCAGCCATATATTGGTTGTAGGAAAAAATTTTCTTATTATTTTATGTATGTGTATACACATACACACACAGTCAATTATTGTTATTTGTGGTAATTATATTTTATAAAGTTATCACAAACAATGAACTATCGAATACTGAACCCAGGGGAAATATAGGGTTAGGCTCCTTGGAGCCTCTGTTACGACATTTTTACCAACTGATCAAAACATAACCTTATTTTATGTATGTTTCTGTTTAAAGACATTTTATTTCATACATAATTGAATCATTAACATTGAACTCATGGCCAATATCACTGAGTAAAGCTTCACTCATGCCTGAGGAAAGCTTATCCAATCCATGTATTTTCTCTGTAAGGCACATATCAGCCTGCTTGCATTTAGGAACTAATCATTTGCTTTGGGACCATTTTAAACAGTAAAATCATCAATGAAAAAAACATAAAAATTAAGTAGACTGAGAAAAAAGACACTTGTTTAGGATTTGAGAACCAAAACATTAAGGCAGAGTGTCACTTTGTTTGACTCAGCAGGGAACGTGTGGATCAAGAGACTCAAAATTTCCCCAGCTCTGCTTGTCTGTGAATAACTGTAGAAGCCTGCGAATACTGATTTTGGGGTTACAAATATATATTACTGAGTGGGCAAATTTGAAAACATGGAATCTGGGAATAATGAGGATCAACTATACACATATTTACTATTAGTTATTATTTGTTGAGTGCTTGCTAATGCCAGTAATTATTTTAAGTTTTTAAAATGTGTCAACTCATTTAATTCTCATGAAAGCTCTTTAAAGTAGGTATTAATATTTTCTCTAGTTTACATATTACAGAGAGAAGTGAACTTTCTTAATCCATGGGTGGTTAAGTATCAGAGCAGGGACTGGACCCAGGCAGAGTGGTTCCACAGCCCAGATATTTATCTGCATTGCTGTCCTTCCTCCTTTTGGGAAACATTATCCAGTCAATAATCCTTATTATTATTTTTCTGAGTGTTGTTAACCTAAAAATGGAAGGCCTTTCAAAGTGAGAGGCAACAAACATTTATTTGAGATCAAAAATTTTCGCTATTCGGGAAGTACTGATTCAGGCAGACGCCTAAATAATGCTCCAATCAAGAGACAAAGGCAAGGAGGTATTTATGAAAAAGGGAAGGGGAATAATTTTATCAATAGAAGGAAGGTGTTTCTATTGGTGCAGATAAGCTAACATAGTGATGCTAATTCTAAACAAAATTTTGAATTTTCAGTTAGGTAGCCATTAGTTTGGTATTCATAATATCTGTTTTCCTGTTATCTTTGCAAACAATCCTTTGGGACACAAGGTTGCTTTAGGCCCAGTTCGAAGGTTATTTTGCCCTGTTTTAATGTTCCAAAGGCTTGAAGATTAAGATATGCAAGGCAATTTGAATGGGATGGCAGCTCCCGCACCATTTTAAAATGGCTCAGTGTCATGGCTCATTCATTCATTCATTTAATTAGAAAACTGTTTTTTGTGTGCCTACTCTGTGCCAGGTCCTGTGAGGATCCAGGAGTGAAGAAAGACATGGTCTCTGCCCTCATACAATTTATAATTTAGCTTATAATTAGATCATACAAACGATTTAGGAGTATGATCTGCTTCGTGTAACTTAAAATGTACAAATTAACAGTGATTTAAGCATGATATAAATTAATTTTTCTCTCAAATTAATTTGAGAGAAAAATTAATTGGAGGTAGGTGGCCCATGGCTGGTATGTCAACTCTACGGTCATCAGTGATCCAGTCTTCTTTTATATGGCTGCTTGGTCATCTCAGTATGCTGCTCGTCGTCCAGGACAGCTGGTACAAGTTCCAGGAATCCTGCCTGCATTCCAGCCAACAGAAAGGAGGGGAAGGGAAGGAGGGCACTCCTGCCTTGTCTTAAGGAGACTTTCTGTATCTTCCACACTTAATCTTACATCTCTCTTACCAGGACAGAGTTACATGTTTATACCTAACTGCAAAGGAGACTGGGAAATGCAGTTTGTTAATGGCTACATAGTCAGCTAAAATCTAGATTTCTAGTTGTATTTCCAAGGTAAAAGAGGAAAATTGTACTCAGGAAGCAATTAGTAAGTTTCCACATATTCAAAAAGAACCGATATATTTATTGAGAAAGAACCGATGTACATCACTGTATAGGTTTAAGGCATACTACGTGATGGTTTGATTTACATGTATTGTGAAATGATTACTACAGTAAGTTCAGCTAACATTTGTTTTCTCATATATATACAATTAAAAAAAAAGTAAAAAAGAAAAGAAAGCAAAATTTCTCCTTGTGATGAGAACTCTTAGGGCTTACTCTCTTAAAAACTTTCCTATATACCTACAACAGCATTGGCGATAGCCATCACATTGTACATTACATCCCTAGGACTTATTTATCTTATAACTAGAAGTTTGTACCTTTTGACCACCTTCCTCAATCCCCCTTCCCCACACCCTCTGCCTCTGGTAAGCAAAAGTCTGATTTCTTTTTCTATGGGTTTGTTTGTTGTTAAGAACATTTCTAACTTCAAACAGCTTTTTCAAAGTAAAAAACTTATTATTAAACAGAGTTAGATTATAGATGCTTCTCCTCGAAATTAAATTTATTGTCCAATGATCTTCAGTCTTCTATTGTGGTAATGTTTTTCTTCTTTAGAGCCTAGGGTTTTTATTTGGTTTCTTCAGTAACTCCAATATTCCTGAATTTCGGCTCATTTTCTTGATGTGCTTTGGAAACAAGAAAGCCAATGCCTTTGTTAGCTAATTCAGGGTGTCTGTTTTGCCTGCACACATCAATAGCAAAAAAAGAGACAGATCGGAGTTTGCAGCAGAGAAAGTAGAGGTTTATTTAAGAAAATGGCGCCAAGCCTGGAGACACAGGTGAGCTAGTGCTCAAAGATCTGGCTCCCCGATGGTCTCTAGGGGATAGATTATCTAGGGGAAAACTCATTAGTAGCTAAGGGAGTTGGGGTCGTGGGCTCTATTGATGGTCAAGGCTAAAGTAGAAGGTAGTTGATCATTGCATCAGGTCCTGATGTCAGTCATGGCCTCATTCTGTCTGGTTTCAGGATGCTGGTAGGGTCCTTCCTCCTTCATGGGTGTGGATTTGCAAGATGTTATCTTTTGTTTGACTGAAACTGTTTCTATGATCAACAGACCTGAAGCTTTGTTCCTAAGACTGTTTGATGCCAACCCAAGGGCTTAATGACTAAGAGAGTGGTCCTGCAGTATGAGAAGAATAAGGAAAGAAAAAGACCCAAGTGAGCACAAGGCCAGTTTGAATCAAGGAGAAAGAGAAGAGAAAAGTCATTTTAAAGAAGTAAAGATTTGCATGGTTATACCTTCATATTTTATCTAAATTTTTTAAATATAATGTTCTCTTTTGGCATTATACCAAAATGAAATCTTTCAAAACACCCCCGAGAAGTGAAAATAATCTTTTGGAGAAGAATAGTTTAAAATTTAATGTTATAATTAAGATATTTTAAAGAGCCTGGGGAAAAAAAATGAAGCAACTGTTTTGAAAAGAATTGATTTTTGCACTGTCTACACAGAGAAAAAATAAGAACGAAGGTACTTTATATGAAAAATTCAAATAAAAGTTTCTTTTCCTTTTGATTTTTTAAAATGTATAATCCAGAGTTTGCCTCAAATGACAATTTTCTCATTTGTATATGTGTCAGTCAATGTCCCGGCAGGAAGCACATAACACTTAAATATGTGAATTAAAGAAAGTTTGATGGAGGTCTAGACTACTCACAGAGGCATGGGTATCACTGCTAGAGGGAGCTGAGAAAGCTTGCTTTTTCCTGTCGACTCATTGAGGAATTATAGATCAGCTAAAGCTAAGAAAAGTAAGATTTATTAAAGTAAGTTTTGAGAGAGAAACGGACTATGCCAGAGATGGCCGTAGCCAGAGATGGCCGTAGCCTCTCAGACTTCAGGAAGTATACCTTGTATTGGCCCTTGATGGTTGGTTATAGGGTAGTGCTAGATGATTGGCAAGTGAGGTCAATTGATTGACATTTAGCTTTTATATAACCCTTTTGTCTGCTGTGCATGTACTAATCCAAGAATTCAGTCTGTTATAATTAAATTCATGAACTTTCGGACATATGTATGATTTTATAATGATGGTATAACAAGGCTAAGTTAAAGGAAGGTCAGTATATGTACTAACTGTACAAGTGTGTGTGGTCAGACTAAACCAGCAGTTATTTTTGTGGGTTTTACCTCCTTGTATTCCAGGATGTAATGGTAATTTTTAAATGTATAATGGGTGTTTTGGGGTGGTCCTAAGGGAGGTCTCTGGGTTGGGCCTTCATTCTCCCATTGCTCATGTCTGTCTATCTAACATGGGCAAGTGTTATGAACAGAATGTTTGCGTCTCCTCCCATCCAAATGAGATCATAAGGGTAGGGCCCTGATCATATATGGTTAGTGTCCTCATAAGAGACAACATAGAGCTTTCTTATTTTCCCTGTCTTACACCCCAGCAAAAAGAAGGGGTCAAGTGAGCACGCAGCAAGATGGTGGCCCTCTGCAGCTTAAGGGAAGAGCCCTAACCAGAAACCAAATCCTACTGGATTTCGACTTTGGATTTCCAGCTTCTAGAACTGTGAGAAAAGGAATTTCTGTTTTTCAAGCCTCTCAGTCTATGGAATTTTGTTATGGCAGCCCTAACAGACAAATACATCATAGTTAAGAGAACCCACAAGGAATGGTGACTACCCAGGGACCAGGCATCCCAACGCTGAGGCCTGAGGGGCAAGTAGAGAAAGTCGTTTTACAGGAAGCTGTAGCCATGGCACAGGGACCACTCAGCAGGAGCTGTGGCCTTCCATAGAGCAGTGTAGCCACCGTCAAACTAGAGCCTGGTGGGGGAAAAAAGAGGGAGTTGGGTAGGAAGGAATGTGGAATGGATCCCCTACTTTCTCCCTTCTCCAGCTCTCTCTGATCTGGCAGTGTCGTCCACTGCAGAATGGATCCGTAAGGCAAACGAATAACCAGCATGATGTCCGAAGGTCATTTGAGTAGACCTGTTACCAGCTCGAAAAACCAGGTTCTTGAGTCTCAATGTCAAAGAAATGAACACTGAACTTAGAATAAATTTTGAGCAGATAGAGTTTATTAGAGGGAAAAAGAGAGAGAAAGAGAGAGAGAAAGAGAGAGACAGAGACAGAGACAGAGACAGAGAGACAGAAAGACTTGTGCACAAGAGGTCATGAAGAAAAAAAAACATGCTCTCAGGCTTTTTGTGACAAGATTATATAGGCCATCAAAAAATGGGAAGGGGTTCAGAAATGAAGATGTGATTCCAGGTTAAACTAGAGCCTAGTGGGGGAAAAAAGAGAGAGTTGGATAGGATATCTGCCACTTTGTAGTCATCATCATTGATTTCAAGGTGGTAACAAGATTTTTTTCCATGGTTAATGGTCCCTCCCAGGTCCTGCAAAACAAAGGCTTATGCAAACATGTTGATTATTCTTTTGTATTTTAAAGGACCAGTCCTAAATTGAAGACTTAAGATATTATCGGTTTTTCTGTTGGAGGCTGTGGGTGCTGAGCTAAACCTTAACCGAAATGTCTTAAGGAGGGAAGGGGTCAGTCCACAGTTAAAAATGAAGCCTCAGTATTAGACATGGTGGAGTCTCCCTTTTTTTAGCTATTTCATATTAGCTCAGACCCACATCTCAGTCATTATCACTAATTTATGCTTGATGACATCAATTATGCACTAATTTCCCCCAAAATTAGTTTAGCTTCTCAAGTGAAAATTTCAGATACATATTTCTAATTTTAGTATATGTGCTGCTGAAGCAAGCACATATATACATATTTCTAATTTCAGAATATGTTACCTATTTTTGTTCTGATTTTGGCTATACTTGTCTCTGCAAATGGCCATAGTTTTAGAAACTCTAATGCTAGTATATAAACTTGTTAGAGGCAGAACAAAACTCACCTGATTTCTTCAAGTTGACTATTAAGATCAATCAGCTCTGAACCCTTCTTCTTCACTTTAGGATGTTAACTAGGGATTGGTGTAATCAGTGATGGATGACTTAGTGATGTTTCAGAAAATTCTCCAAAATTCTCTCTGTCCTCAAATAGTTCTGTTTCTTTTGCCACCACCTCCTACATGATGTGATATTCTCATCATTAGATACCACTCTTCCGGGTCAGAAAAATGTAGAAGGAAGCCCATGATGTGAACTGGAAGGAGAGCGAGACTTCTTTACCTACTCCCATTAGTCAAGGGCTTGAATTTTTTTCATATTCCTTGGTGGTTTTTTTGACATGCATAATGAAGCAAATGCTAAGGAATCTCAGACAAGCAAATTTTAATGTTTGGGATATAGAAAATAAGCATGAGACTAGGCCATAATGAGCTGACAGTGTAAGTGGCCTGGAGAGTTGGAGAAAAGAGGTCTGAGTCGGAATTTTTCACATGAATTATCATCTTTTTTTATCTGATCCTCACCATCACTCAGTGGGTTAGCTAGAAAATAGAAGATCTCTTTTAAGAAAGGTTAAAGATTATAAAACAAACAAAATAAAACTAAGGCCCAGATAGAGTTAAATAAATTACTGAGATAAAATGGCTCAGTAGGCCAGGCCACAAACAGGAAAGCATAGATCTCCCCCGTAATTATTGTGTGGCTAAGGGTAGACCACTTTGCTATCTGTGGTTCATTTCCTTTTCCTCCTCATGGTATAAAGGAGTCTCAGAAATATACAGTGAAAAGTTCTAAAAATCCCTATTAATATAAACAACTGTGTGAAGTATTAGTAACCCAGCTTTCTAGTCCTTCGACTTAAGTCAGGATTTAGCTAAGGCTTATTTTTCTTTCTCCCACTCACCCTAGACAAAGGCAATGAGATAGATAGGCAGGAGGATAAGTGGGAGAAGTGATGTTGAGGAGGAGACTGGAAGCCTGGGCTGGAGTGTGCTCAGACACAGCCTCACGCTCTTCCAAGAACCCCTGTTCCTTCTGATGCCTGGGTTCTACTGGTGGGATGATCAACCATTCCAGTTCGCCTGAGACTACAGGGCTTACCAGGATGTGGGGCTTTTAGTGCTACAACCAGGAAAGTCCTGAGCAAATCAGGGTGAGTTGTTTACCCCACTCTTGTTCTCTCTCATTTTTTAAAACATAAGCTAACATTCAGTTTTCCCTCCACCTTTAGAAAAGACCAGTTTTTCTTCGTTAAGAACCACATGCGATAATTAGCTTGCATTTAGGGGCTATTGTATGAAAAATATATATCTTTAAATAACAGACTTATGCTCAGTAAGGGGAGATGCTCACAGTATGAGAACATGTCAAAACAGAATATATCCTAAGAAATAGCAGAATCCACTCCAGCTTGAGCTTACATGGAGTTATAAATTCATAGAGGATTGGCCATGGAACTGCAGGCATGGTTTAAATTTGTAGTTATCTTTTTATTACTCCCACCCCTCGCTCCATTGGCATGTATAATTAAATTCACATAAATTGAATCGCTCTACTGAAACAGGCATCAGGATGTAGAAGACCGATCCAGGGTTTAAAGACCTCAGGGAATGTAGAGAATTACTTGGCAGGTGAGCAGTTATAGAAACAAGTGTGACACAATATAAGATAGGACACTTCCAATTACAGTTTTGGCCGAGGCTCGAAAGGCTGAGAATAAAACAGTACCTGCTTAGTCACCACCATTCACCAAGGGGAGTGCTCAATTGCTCTTTCAGGATGTGCTGCCTGATGGAGGTCAAACAAGCTGGGGTGACTTGTGGTATGAGTAACCAATCCTTCCACGAGAGAAAGGAGGGAAGGAGGTAAAGTTAGGAGAGAGAGCAGAAGCTGACCCTTCACATTCTCTCCCACTCTGTCCAACACTCAAAACCTTCTGGGTCTTGAAAGTTCCAAGCTAGGGTAGAGGAAAATCTCTACATTAGATAAAAGTTGGAAAATTTGATAATTTCTTACTACTGGATATTTTAATTACTCAAATATAACTTCTTGGGACAGAGAGTGATTGGCGTCATTAAGAAAATTCTAGAAAAGTTACAGGACCAGTTCGTAATTTCATCCAAGGATAAGAAGAAACAAAATTCTTACATTGGGTTTAAAGGGAGTAGTGTGTGTGTGTGTGTGTGTGTGTGTGTGTGTGTGTGTGAGAGAGAGAGAGAGAGAGAGAGAGAGACAGAGAGACAGAGACAGAGACAGAGACAGAGACAGAGAGAGCCTGTTTAATGATAGCTGGTATTTATATAGTGCTTATTCTATTTCACATGATAAGTCATTTAATGCTCACAGCAACTCTATGAAACAGGTACTATTATTACCCTCATTTTACAGATGAGGAAATTGAAATCCACAGAGGGAATTTATACCCCTAATTATACTATGTTTTGCTTGTACTCTGAGAAAATGTTTACAAAAAGATGCTGTGAGACTTACAGGTAAAGGGTTTTTGAATGAGCTGGTAGAGCAATGGTCTGGAAGCAGCATTTAGTAGCAGGATGCTAGAGTGCCAGGACTTTGGAACTCCACCTGGAATTTGAGTGCAAGGCTATTCTGGGACTGCTGTAGGTTTTCACTTTCAGAGGACTCTCAGGAGACCTGGGATGCTGAGCTGCTGCTTTTAACCAACAGAAAAATAGTCTTAGACATGGATCCATTAAGGGTCTCTCTTTCTGAATATTACCTAACCTGTTTTTCCTCCTTTTGAATTATTTGCTTCTGCTCTGGCCCACACTATCTAGGCTCCTTTTACTTTTGAGTCTTCAAAGGGCTAATGCTCAAAGCCATTATTTAATTATGATCCTCCTTCAACTCCAAGACTGAACTTAAAAGCTTTTCTGATTAAGTAAGTATGAAGTACCGTATTTTATGCATGATGCGCATAAGGACTCCAGGCATCACAGCTCCAGAATGTGCCCCAAACTATTTGATCTGATTAATTATTCTAATAAAGACTTATTTCCATAATAAATTAGACATAATGGAGAATTCATTAATGAAAAATGTGTACATTATTGCGGAAGTAAAATTTTCCAACCTTAGAAGTCAGAATGTACAGCCATAGTTTTAATAAACTCTATATTACCCTCTTGCACTTTTTAAATCACTACAATTTATGAAAGTTATTTTATTGCATTAATGCAAAATTTAATGTCAACATAATGAGGTTGCATGGAGGCTTACAGCAGGAAAACTAAGGAATCCTAATGCTTTTTTCTTCATTCATTTTGGTCATACCACTTAAAGTGCTCCAATCCATTTTGCCAGTCAACTATGAGAAGAAGGTGGTTGGAAACAGAGGAATTGGAGAAAGAAGGGAAGATTGGGAAGGAGGGAGCAGGTTTTCCTCTTTTCTCATTATAACCTCTCACCTTTCAACTTAGAGTTGAATTCTTAAAGGAGTAAAACTTGTCAATATGAAATTCGAGTTTTTCTAAATTAATTTTTACTTTTTTATCAAATTAATATATGTACATAGTTAAAATGCAAATGATATAAAATCCCATATAACACTCTAAGTGAGCCCCCCAAATTTAATTGGACATAATATAGGGTTGCAATATTGTGAAGTTAACAAATAATTAGGGCGAATCTAGTAGAGAGCATAGGTGCCAGCTTATTCAATAATGTCAGAATTCATGTGATTATGGGGTTGTCAGCAGGGGTTTCTTCTGCTATGATTCATAATTAAAAGCAGCAATTCTTCCCTAGCCCTTCCATACCCCTAGTTCCAGTCCCCAGACATAATCTCCTCCAACATTTTGAACTGTTCCTGCTGGTATTGACATTTATATTTTTAGATAATATTTTGGAATAAATCAACAGTGTTATTGTGATATCTGAGTATTATTTGCTGAAGAGTTAAGTAATATGTGTGACATTGGTTTCTTTCTTGCATAATGTTTTTTAATGAACTCTAACTTATTCAATTTTTCATGTGTATCCTCAATTCTTTCCACATGCACCATCAGATCTATCATATATGAATTTCATTTTCCAAATGCTTAAATATATCAGAATATCATCTCTTCATAATGTAAATTTAAGATGACCTTCACAGAGGCAATTAATCAACACCAGGTTTGCTATACTCTGGAGTTATACCAAAAAAATGAATGAGAAAACAACAGAGACTAGTTAGTTTAGCAGTTTTATTCCATTAAGTAAATGGAAAAAGTCCATGCTTAAGGTATATTTTTACTACCTTAGACTAATTACTCATAATTTTAATTTTTGAAAATAGAATAAAAATTAAAATCTAGACTTGAAAGAAACTTCATTCATTCATCATTAATTTTTTAACAGAAGTTTTTGACAGACATTTTCCAATCCTTTTTAACTGTTTTTGATCTACTAAAGTGGCAATTTCATGTGATTCAAATGACTGCTAATACGTCTGGCACTATTCTAGGCCCTGAGTCATAATAGCCTTATCCAGTTTCTCACTTTACAAATGAGAAAGGAAAACAAAGCTAGCTTGTAAAGTCCACTTATAAAGCTATTATAAGAACAATAATGAATACTATATTTCTAAGAGCTAAACAAAAATATGATAGTATATACATTGGAGGTGTAGTTTTACTTCCTGTGGATTTATGGTTCCAATGGCACAGTTTATTTTCTTGTTACTTTACTGTTCTAAATTTGAACATGTTGCTGAAGTCTTATGTCATAGGTACTTAAACCTGAAAAAAAAAAAACAACAACAACCCTAAAGTGTAAACAAATAAAAAAACATTATAAAGCGAGAAAGTCTGAAAACATGCTTATTTATTTTCATGGTAGAGGTGAAAAAATCTTTAGCTTCCTGGGTAAATATTCATTATCTTGATTGACTTCTGGCTAGTCAAGTCTTCAGGAGGATAAAAAATAGTCTGTGGGTTAAATATATTTGCTGGAAACTACAGGACTGGAACGAAAGCAACATCTGAATTTTACTCTGAAACCAGAAAGTCTAATTCAGCAGTAATGATTTAGTCATGCTGTGTCCAGGAATGATCAATAAAAGAGGGGAAGTCAAGTCCTACTTCGACCACTAGAGTTCAATTAAGAATAAAGTATAAGAGCTGAAAAAGAAATCAGAACTGTATTATTTGGAAGCACAGACTGGGAAAAGAAAGTCCAAACAGAGGAGTGTGAAGAGGAATGGAAAGAAACAAAACTGTTCCATTAAAAAGGTGTTTAAGGGGCTTATTCTCCCTCAGCATGCATGCATATAAATTCCATTAGTGTTAATAGGACCTAAATGTTTGACTCAAGCAGAGAAGAGAGTGACTTGTGTATATGTGGTTAAATGAAGTCTAGGAAAAGTCAATTAAAAACCACAAATGGTAGTTTAGGAGTCTAATAGACTTATAGATATCTGCAAGAGAGGCATTTAATTTTAATCAATAGCATAATGCATATTTCTTTTGCTAAAGAGATAAGTTATGAAAATGGCAAAGGGAAAATAAGCCCAAATTTAGCTCTCAAAATCATTGCTTAAAGTTAAGGGATATAATCTTGCACTCCAGATGGTAAAATTGACCCCGTGTGAAAGATTTATAATTTGCATTCAGATTGGAATGTCGAGTTATATAAGAAATTCAAATCCACTGTCCATTTTTCTTAGCTTTCACAGTCAGAAAGAAGGGAGAGAGAGAAAAGAGAGAGAGAGAGAGAGGCGGAGGCGGAGAGGAGAGAGAGAGAGGTATTGAGATTTATTTACATAGAACAAAACTCTGGCCTTTGGTTACTTACAAAACAAAGCATAATCAAACCTGATTTTTTAAAATGCCTAATTGTGCAGAAACTTGTAGATGGAAATATTTTAATCAAGGGAGAAATTGTTTCTGGAAGAATAATTTGAGATTACTTTGCTGTAGTTCGAGTGAACAATAAAGCTCTATCAAGAAGAGAGAAAACTAAGGGTGTTTTTCTTTATAGAAAAAAGAAGAACATTGGGTTTACAAATAAAGGCTTTCTTTATGAGTACTTATTATTTAAGTCATATAGGCTATAAGTTATTTCAAACCAGGCATGTTGTAATCCTATATTCCTCATAATTTTATGTGTATTAAATAGGTGTTTGAACATTTAAGTAAAGAAGAATACATAAACTTGAAGGTAAATTTGAAAAAAAAACAAACACATAACGTCTTACCTAAAGTGTTTTCCTTGAAGTGTCTCATCTATCCTGTGCTTTTGGAAAAAGCTGAATTTAGCACTGAGAAGTGCTTTAGAAGGAAATTAAATACGTAAGAATTTATGTGATCTCTTTTCTAGTAAAAGGAACTACATTTAGGAAGAAGAATGTGAGTGAATTCTCCTTTGACTGAGTTTAATAAGAAGCAGATCTTAGAGGAATCTTATACTTGCATTATACTTGCATTAAATCTTATACTTGGTATCATATACTTGCATTAAACTTTAATCCTTCACTCTATGATAGGCACTGCATCATACTTGTTCTATAAAATGTTAAGTCTCTAATATTGCTATCTCCTTCCCATTCACTTTATTTTAATCATTTTAAAATGTTCTTTATATTTGAGGATCTAATACAGCAATATTTTTGAAATAGGTTTGTAAAATTTGCACATTCACAGGATGAGTACTAGGTGAATATACAAGTATATGACTTAATATTAACTTGATCCAAGTTAGGAAAAGTTAAATTGGAAAATCTAAGAAGACTATATAACGTGCAATGTCATTTCTTTACTGATAGTGTCGATAAGGGAGTACCCAAACCAGAAGAGTGAATTAAGTTTTCATGAAAATGATAATTAACACAGTGATGCTGTTGAGATGTGGCTGCCAGGGGTACAGAAACGGTAGAATAGGAACCTGAAAACTGTCTCAATACAGTGGGAGATAGGTGAGCTGTGCAGCGTAAGTGAAAAGGGAATTAAAAAGGGCTCTGCAACACTAAGTGTTGGGAGGATATAGAGCAACTGGAACTCTCATACATGACTGGTGGGAGTGTAAATTGTTGTGACTATTTTGAGAAACTGTGTGGCAGTATCTACTAAAGCCAAACATTTGCGAATCATGTTAATCGGCCATCTCCTAAGTATATATGCCGAAGAAATGTGTAGATATTCACCAAAAGACTTGAGCAAGTGTTATAGCAACAATATCTGTAACAGCCCCAAACTGGATCCATTCCAAAAATCCATCAGTAGTAAAATGGATAAATAAATTGTGTTATCTTCAAGCAAAGAAATGTGTACAGTACCAAGAATAAATATGCATACCATATGCAACAATACGAATGACTCTCACATAGTATTGAGCAAAGAAATCAGGGGAAGACAAGTCTGTATTGTTTGATTCCATTTCTAGAAACTTAAAAAGAAGCAGGTGAATCTGAACCGTGTTTCCATTGTAGTTATCTAATGGGGAATGGCAGAGGGACTTGTGACTGTTTCCTAATCTGGGCATCGGTTACACAGGCATGTTCATTTTGGAAAAATTTATAGAGCTGTACACATATGATTTGTGTAGCTTCTATTCTTGTATGTGTGTTAACCTTGAATAAGAAGTTTACCCTCCTCCTCAAATATAGGTCTTATGAAAGCTTGGGAACTCAAGGCATCAGAGAAGAACTTAAGGAAGAAAGGGTGACGTAGAGCTTCAGACAGGAAGAAAAGCTGGGAAAGTGGTGCGGTCAGTGCATCCAGTCTGTAAGCACTTAGGGCAATAGAATTTGGGTAAAACTTTAGGTCATGATAAATAACAATATAGACTGACTATTAATATTCTGAAGAGATCCAAGGTTGAGTCAGAATAGACACAGGTATGGGTTTCAAATGAATAAGACTAGAGGCAGGAGCAGGCTGGAATGCCAGGGTTCAGAAAGCATAACTGTTGCGGTGTGAGCAGTCTATCACGCAACAGCTTGGAAGGGCCTGCCAAACCCTGTTCTCTTGCCCATGAGTGAGGCCTTGGCAACTTTGTGCGGTTTATATAAAAGGCTAGAGAACAAAAAATTTCAGCTTACCAATTTATTTATAAATCACTTATTCATTCATATCATCATGCCCTGTACTGGTTAATTTCCCCCATTTTTCAAACTCTGACTTCTACATGTAAAATATGGTGTAAGAAACATGCCAGCTTCTATATATTCATTTAATTCCCAGTCTCTCATCAATGCAGGGATAGAATTAAGGCTGGAAAAGACCCCAAATAAAATACTTACTGATTTATGGAGCCTACGTAAAGTAAATCAGGAACAAAGCGAGTCAATAACAAAAACAATTATTGAGCACTTGCTGTGTGCTGGGCACTGTCCTTAGCACTTTATATATATTGTCTTGTTTTTTATTTATTTATTTATTTGTTTGTTTATTTATTTATTTATTTATTTATTTATTTATTATTTAGATGAGGCAACCCTTGGTCGACCTCACAGATTGCAAGGACCTTGTCAGTTTACAATCCTTTATTTTTTATTTTTTACGCCTACAGCACCTGGTCTTCCTACGTGATCTCCCATCCAAGTACTAGCCAAACCTGACCCTGCTTAGCTTCTGAGATCACACGGGATCAGGCTTGTTCAGGGTGGCATAGCTGTAGACTCATATGCTGTTTTATGCTGTCAACTATAACCATCAAACATAAAAACGCTTTGAAATCTAAGGGAAGTTACCTGTAAGCCTCCCTTTGCTCAGCCCTTAACCCAAGAGAAGGCAATCCTCACACCCTGCTAGACCCCTGTTTTTCAATTATGAGAGATGGAGTATATCCACAGGAAGTACTCAGAAGGTAACAAAGGCAGTGGAGACTTTTCTCATGGATAGACTGGGCGATCGGTCGGCAAAGGGCAACTCAACACAGCTCCTGTCTCTGGAGTGGTGCCCTCCCCGTGCGGCGGCCTTCACCTCTCTCAGCTCCCGCATGCGAGGCCGTTTCCCATTTATCGCTTCTTAAGACAAGCCTTAATCTCTTCTTACTCTAATAGTCTATGATAAATAGAACCCGACTTTTTTTTTTCTTTTTGAGAGAACAAGGAGTGGTGAAACTTTAAATAAATATCTTCATCTCTGTGGGGATAGGATAAACACAGAGAGTTCACAAACTTAAATACCTAAAGAAAGGATATTTAAATGATTGAAAGTGGTAGTGGGGAGGCATTATCATTCAGATTTTTTATATAGAAAAGTACAGTTAAAGTGTGTGTGTGTGTGTGTGTGTGTGTGTGTGTGCGCGCGCGCGTGGATTTGAAGGCCTAAAAATCGCGATCCGATTCCAAGGAGCAGGGTTGGGAGCTGCATTTATATAGCGCTTTCATCAGACTGAGGAAGGGAGACATGCGGGGTGTGAAGGATGACGATGGAGGACTGATGGGAAATGTGGTGAACTGAAGAAATTAAGCTCTCCCTCGGGAGGCAGCTTCTACTTAGCTCTCGCTGGTGGTTGCCAGTTGGCAATGAAGACAGTTGCCAGATCTGAGTTTTCAGAAGATGGAAATCCAGATTTTTTTAAATGGGAAATCTCCTATTTTTAAAACACTGTGTGGGCCAAACCAAACACGTTTGTGGGCTGAATTCAGTCTGTGACCTACCATCTTGAGACCTTTGATTTATAGTCCACACCAAACATGACATTTCTGTTCCAATTTGTAATCTCAGGCTTGTTACTTCCAGCCTCAGTTTATTTTCTGTACTTCACCTTCCTCCTTCGCTTCTTTATTATTTACACACGTCTGACGCCCCCTCAAGATTAGACATTCTTTGGATGGTACAACTATATCTTTTTCATTTTTGTATCTTCACTGTGGGTTATTTTAGTGCTTTAAATAGTGCAACACTCAGTAAGTGCTGGTTAAACAAGTATTTGTTAAATAATGCATTTTCAAAGCTAGTCACAGGAACAAGAGTAGAAGCTCAGAAACATTTGAGGTAAGAAACCTCATGTAACGTGCATCCTTTGTCCTGGGACAGGTTGGTGGCTTTCCCCATTGAACTTCTCTCGTAACTCATTGTGATAAGGCTGATCCTAAGTGAAATGATTGCTGAGCCTGTGGTCCAAGAAACTGTTAAACTTCTACAAGGTGCGCTGAACTTTAGCCCGTCAGTGCCGCTCCTACTCTGGATCTCAGCTCTTCAGAGCCCCTGTTTAAATCTCCCCGCAGCTAGTCTCCTTTAGTGACACAGAGAGAAGGGTCCACTGGGCCAAAGGCGTGTGCCCATCTGATGCTGGTTCCGTACTCCGTCCCCATGCCCAACCATGTTTAAGGTACTAGACAATGGAATTCCTTACCAGATGGGGCCAAAGCCCACTTCCCAGGCCTCCAAGGGCTTCTTCCTCAGGCCCGTCCACCAACAGCATGCCTTGCCATCGGGGTGTGCATCTCTAGGTCCCAAGTGGGACCCAGGGGTAGGTTGTAGGTGCATGTGTATGCGGGGGTTGGGTGCCCACAGGATTCCACATAGTGCTCAATTATAGGTTACTGAAAAGAAACAATCAGTCATTCTAGGGACTTGGTGAAGCTAAAGTTGTGTAAGATTCCCTGAATTGGACTTGTTGCTATGATAACATGGAGCAGCCAACTCACAATGACAAAATTATACTTAACATCAGTCTTGTTGGAAGACTGAGATTCCCAAACCAGAGAAAGTTCTTATTCAGGTGCAAGATGTGTAAAAATGTCTATATAATGGGTGGCCTGGAAAACTTAACAAATGAGGTGATTAAAATATATAGCCTGCTTGGATCTCTGCCCACAGCCCGCTGCCAGACACCCACTGCCAGACCCCCTCCTGAAGCCATACTTTAACCAATTGCAAAGATTTCCGTCTACTACTAACTTCTAGTAATTTATTTAATTACATCTTAGATCCAGACATATTAGTGACGAGAGTAAGAACATGTATATTATGTTAGCAATGAGCTAAATATCCCCTGTTTTAGTAAATGACATCTCAAAAAGTGAGACCCCAAATATTCTTTGTGATGTCAACAAGCTCCAGAAAAAAGTATGTTTTTCACAAATAAGTAAATACTTTTGTCTTTAATAATAATTATTTAGGAATGTTGGAACAACATGCCAAATACATCATGTTGGTAACTGAATAAAATTTGTTTAAAAAAATTTTCTCTAAAATACTACCTATTCTATTCCATTCTACTTCGATTTTTATACGTCTGTGATAGACATGTTGTATGAATGAGATGCTAAATCTTGACTTATTTTAATGTTCTCCTTCTGTTGGATACTTGTTTTAATGAAAAAGAGAAGTCTAATAACTAAGTTTTTTAAAAAATTGAGATAAAGTTTCAAAACTTAAAATTAACCATTTTCAAGTATATGATTCAGTGTCATTTAGAGCATTCACAATGTTGTGCAAACACACTTCTCTCTACTTTCAAAACTTTTTCATCAGCCTAGAGAAAAACCTGTATATGCATTAAGTAACACTTACCTTTCCCCTTCTCCCATCTCTGGATAACTACTAAACTACTTTTGATCTCCATGGATTCACCTACTCTGGATATATCATATAAAAGGAGTCATGTAATATGTGACCATCTGTGTCTGGCTTCTTTCACTCAGCATGATGTTTTTGAGGTTTATCTCGGTTATAGTATTTATAAGTATTTTCTTCCTTTTATGGTGGAATAATACCCCATTATATGTACATATTACAATTTGCCCATTCATTGGTTGATGCACATTTGGGTTGTATTTCCTTTTTGGTTAGTATGAATATACAATTAATACGCATGTACAAGTTTCTGTGTGGATATGTGTTTTCATTCTCTTGCGTATATACCTAGGAATGAAATTGCTGTGTTGTATGGTAATTTTATGTTTAACTTTTTGAGGAACTCCCAAAATATAACCAAGTTTTTTACACTCTGATTACCTTTGAATTTTAAACATAGTGTATCTTTTCTTTTAACAGCTTTATTGAGATATAATTCACCTACCATAAAGTTCACCCATTGAAAGTATATTATTCAATGTTTTTTAGTATATTCACTGCATTGTGCAACCATCGTTGCAATTTAAAACATTTTTGTCACTCTGAAAAGAAACTTTGTACTCTTTTGCGGTCACTTCCCATCCCCTTCATTATCACTAAGCCTAGACTATCACAAATCTACTTTCTCTATACACAGATTCGCTTATTCTCGACATTTCATATTTGTTATTTGGATTTTTTTTTTATTATTGAAGCGTAAGAGTTCTTTGTATTTTGTACGTGCAAGTCTCATCGGATTTGCAATTTGCAAACATTTTCTCCCATTTGTGGATTGTCTTTTCACATTCTTGATGTTTGAAACACAAAAGTTTTAAATTTGATGAAACTCAATTTACCTATTTTTTTTCTTTTGTTGCTTCTGCTATTGATGTTGTATCTAAGAAGTCACTGCCCATACCAAGATCATGAAGATTTACCCCTATTTATTCTAAGACTTTATAGATTTAGGTCTTTGATGATTTTAGGTTGATTTTTGTGCAATGGTGTGAAGTAGAATCCAATTTCATTCTTTTGCATATGGATATCCAGTTGTCCAAGTCATATTATATCTTCATATTTTTTTCTAAAAATCCATTTTGTGTGTGTGTATGTGAATATACAACTGTCCCAGCATAACTGATTAAAAGTACATCTTTTCCTCACTGCCCTTCAGTGTCATTTTTTCTTTATTTTAATGCCTCTGTGTGGGTTTGTTTTTAGTCTCTTTATTCTCTTTCTTTAATTTCTGTCCCTGTGGCAATCCCAAACTGTGTTGATTCCTATACCTTCCTAATGTATTTTGGTATCTGATAGTTCCAAGACTTCTTTTTTGTTCCTCTTCATAAAAAGTATCTTAGCCATCTCCAAATGAAAAAAAATATTGTTCATGTTTTTTAAAATATACAAAATAAAAAACTTGTATATGAATTTACACAGAAACGTCATTCAAAAAACTGGTAACAATTCAAATGTCCACTATATGGACAACTGAATACATAAACAAGTTGTGGTATACAATGGAATATTACTCTGAAATAAAAATAAGCAAAACAGTGTTACCTACAACACTAGGGATAAATCTTGAAAACATTATGTTGAGCAAAGGAAGCCAGATATATAAGAATATACATCGCATGTTTCTATTTATATGAAGTTCTAGAATTGGAAAAAGTAATCTAAGATGACAAAAAACCCATCAAGGGTTGCCTGGGGTAGGAAATTCTTCAAACCCTCTAATACCTGAAAGGTGGCCTTCACATTATTCTATTCTTGTAAACTGAGATAAGACTAAAATGATTAGGATATACAGCTTCCTCACAGTTTAAGAATGTATATTTTCTTGCCCTTCAGTGTCTATGGATCAGTAGATTGACACTTTTAAAGCAACAATAATAATGGCACCAGTAAGAGCTAAAATTTATATTGCACTTAATATCTACCAGGCGTTGTAATGTTTTACACATATCACTCCATTTATTTACCGCAAAAGAATTTATAGGTAAGTATTATAACCTTTGTTTTATAGATGAAAAAAACAAAGGCACAGAATAGTTAGCTAATATACCCAAAGTCACACAGCTGTTAAATGGCAGAGCTGGATTACTAATCCAGGCAGTCTAGCTTTGAGTCTGTACTTGTAATCACAATCTGAATCAATGCTATAAATGTGTTCTATCTACATAACATTACAACGAAAGGTTGATTTAGTAAGTTCAATGAAAAATTGCTTTTTATTAGAATTAGCAATATAATTGACAAATTTTGGGGGAAAATCTAAGTGGGGTTATTATCTTGCTATTTAAGATTTGAGAAAAGAATTCTCCTTTCAAATGAAACAAAACAGAAACAAAACAACAAACAAACAAACATAAAACTCTCGGTGAAGGGAGAAATGGAATTTGGAGGGCTTGCCGTTATCCAGATTATTGGATTCCTACAGTTGTAAACCCTTTGCTTAACCAGGCTTGTGTAAATGGGATCAGGTCCTTGATCTGTCTGAAAGAAGTTTTCAGCCTGTCACTAAGAGCCAAATACTTCTCTTCTGCTCCTAAAGATATTTATAATTTGTTTGTAATTTATTGAAATTTGCCTAGCTGTGGGAGGATTGTGCATCTTTTAAGTTCACTTCACTGCCTATTTCATTCTATTTGGGAAACTTTGTCTTCTTAAAAGATGTTCCTCTGAGAGCACTGTCTCATCTGAAGTTTATGAAATAGCATGCTCAGTACAGCACACAATTCTATCATTTTCTTTATTAAGGTACTTAGTGGACACGGAGGCTGGTAGTGGATGTACAATGACGGTCATGATCTCCTCAGACCTTTGTTTCTGTTTGATAGCTTTGGTGGTGAATACTGGTTAAAGTTGTGGTTTTAGGAATACTAATTAGCCTTAAAAATTAAAGGTGCTAAAAGATTCTTTGAAAACTAAATTAAAATACTTTTCTGTCATGTAATTAATATCTAAAAACAGCATAATATGATTATCTCAGTTACTTATTTTGGTCAGAAGATCTTTCTAAATACATGTAAGACATCAAAGTGTTGAGTATGTGTTAGTTCACCTCTATGCCATATATCTGCTATCCATCAGCCTCTTAGAAACATATAGGAGTTGAGCATGCCTTTCTAAAAAATCAACACTTCTACCTACTTAAAAAGCTCTTTTCTTCTACCTTATTCATTTTTTTCTCTTTTTCTGGCCCCCTTGCCCCCAGTCACCTTCTTTCTCACTTTAGCTTCCTGCCATGTCTCTCAGGTCTCATGTCTCCCAAAGTCTTTATTTCCTGGGATCTAGAGATTGGTAACAGTAGTGCTAGCGATAATGATAAGTCCTGGGTTAGGGTTCTGGCTGGGCTAGCATTAGTAGGGAGGAGAGATGAGAATGACTGTACAGCTTGACTGGTTTACTATTTTTGAGTTGCACCAATGGGAGACATGAAAGAAACAGAACATATTTTATTCAGTTTAATATGTCTCAGTAGAGGTTATCCTAATTTTACATGACATGAGAGAAGGCATATCTCGCCAATTCTTTCCCAATGGGTATGTCAGTAAAATAGGAATGCGTAAACATTTCAGAGACAGGGATTGTTATGACAGGGCCTGCTGGAGTTATAGGGCATTATGGTAGTTACAAAACTGCTTATGATGCTGTAGCAGATGAAAACTGATTTCTTGTGATTGTGATTCTATTAGTTTTCCATGGCTGTTGTAACAATTTACCACAAACTCAGTGACTTAAACAACACAAACTTATTAATTATAGTTCTGATGATCAGAAGTCCTAAAATCAAAGAGTTGGCAAGACTTCATGCCTCCTGGAGGCTCTAGGGGAGACTCTGTCAGCTTCTAGAGACTGCCCATTTTTTTGGCTTCCACCTTTGAAGCTAATATTCATATCACTCTGGCTTCTGCTTCTGTCAGCATACCTTCTCTCGGAGACTCTGATAGGAACCCTTATGGTTACATTGGGCCCACCCAAATAATCGAAGAAAATCTCCTTCTCCTGATCCTTCAGTTAATCACATTGCAAATATATATTTTTTTCAAGTAAGGTAACATCTCCTTTTATAAGTTTTGGGGATTAGAATGTGGACTTCTTTGGGGGGTCCATTATTCTTCCAATCACATGCCTGTTCTACAACGAGCTAGCTACCTGCCTTTTATTACTATTGATATTAGTCTTAGGTAAATTGAAGTCAGCTGGAATATACTATTTTTAGTGCTATTTTTACTTTTTTGAATCTTTCTCTATACAGGAACCAATAACTGTGGTCTGATGAATCTATAGAACAATATGGGTTCAAATCCCCAGAGCTTTCTTGATCCACACATTCCTCAGTGCTTGATGCAGAGAATCTACTGGGTTTTGAAATCTTAGTGTTAATGACAGTACGTTTCTGGGGTATTGTGCATGCTAATCAAATAAAGCAAAATTAATGCTCTGGATAAAGATCCTAAATCCACAAAATTCCAACTTTATCTCTCCACTAAGATCTGACAGTCTGAAAGCTTGCAAGAGTTAATATACCTTCTCATGGCCAATTTTCACAAAGCATGATATAAATACATTGCACCATCAAATTAAATGTGTGACTTACTGTTATCATTGGTTGGGGCAGAAAATGGCCTTTCTACTGAAATTTAAGAGAGAGATGTCTTGCCCCATCCAGAAAATTCTTCATTCTTTTTGTCTCCATACTTTCATTATAGAAAGTGGCATGGAGAGTGTGGGGGAAAGATGAGCAATGAGGAAAAAGAGATGACAAACACCAGGTGGTGACTTGTAAGATACATGATTCCATCTTAAGGACAATAGGAGTTATTGAAGAAATTTTGGTAGATGAGGAGGAGGGCAAGGGAGAGGTCCGGGGTCATTACTGGGTATTTTGTCTTGGAAACACTGGATGTACTGCAGCTCCATTTATTGAGGTGAAAAATGAAAGAAGAGCAGGGTGTGGAGGTAAGCAAGTTAAGTTGGAATTGCTTATGGAACATCCAAGTGGAGATGGCAGACAGGCAATTGGCTCTATGGTCTGTAGTTCGGAAGAGAGATCTGGTCTTGCAATATGGGTTTATAACTCATCAATGTAAGGATGGTAATTGAGAGGACTACTGGGGATAGCGCACAGAGTTAGAAGAAGATAGAGACCTGAGGAGCACCAATATTTAGAGGATTGTCAGAGAAAAAGGCTGCAAAGGAGACTAAGGAATGGTTAAACAGGTAATTGAAAAATCAGAAGAGCTGACATATCAAAAAATTTGTGCCCATTCTTTCTTTGGGTGCTATTATTGGAAACACATTTAATCACAGTTAAATGTGACTTGAAAATTGTTTCCTTATATATAAAACGGGGCCAATAATTCCTTACTTGCATCACAGGATTGAGTTTGGAGTAAAAAAATGTATTTGAAACTATTTTGTAAAGCATTACAGCAGTAGTTAGTTCTCAAACATTAGTGTGCATCGAAACCATTAAGACTTGAGAAGACACAGTTTATTGTGTTTCTGATTCAGCAATAGCAGTTTCTGATTCCGTAGATGGGGGTGGGACCCCCAAATTTAAATTTTTCATAAATTCTCAGTTGTTGCTGGTCTGGGAACTACTGTGTAATACAAATGTAAAGAATTACATTTTTGATTTTATAGCAAAACTCACTGAGTTTTCCTCCAATGTTCTTTCATCCTTTAAACTGTTTTTATTCCTATATCTTCTTCCGTGAACACATGTAGAAACATCTTTAACCTGCTTCATACCTAGCAATATCCGTTTACGTTTGCGAAAGATCAGCTTACTGCAGTATTTTGTTGATTGTTTACATTAATGAGCAAAATTTGAGGTTAGCTTAAGGACGGGAAAAAAATATGGTGTTTCTGGTGGAGAGGAGACAAGAAACTCGTTGGAGTAAGGTGTTCCCCACCCTCAAAGTCAATTAGATGTAGACTGCTACTTACTTGTTACCTACTTTCAAAAATCCCATTAGAGAACTAGTAATTTGATCCAGAAGGGAGCAGCATGAAGAGTCAGGTAAGAGGAAAAATTGACCTCATTCTTCAGTCCTTTCCTAAATCCTGAGAAATGTGTACCTCAACGCTCCCTTTTTCAATTCCACAAAACAGGGGATCAGGAAAACGCATTAGCACCCCAGTATAGATTAGGAACACAGAGCGGGGAGGAGACTCGGCCTCGTCAAGACGGAAGGAAACTGGGGGAAGGGAGAGAAAACTTCCCCAGGCGGAGACTCTGCAGAGGCCGTGGGAAGACAAGGGAAGTGGGGAAATGTACCTCGGGCGTTAGCCAGACACACTGCCTCTGGGCATTTGGAAAAGTGAGGGAGGAGGGAGAAAGGCTGCCCAGAGCGAGATCCCAAGAGCTCCCGCCGCTGCTTTTGAGTGAAGATCTGGAGAGCTGGAGCTTTCTGCTCCACTTCTTCCCTCCAAGAGGCCATTTCTCCAGATTTAACCGCGATAAAGAGGGGGCGCTGGGCCGAGCCAGTATAAGCCGGAGTTGCCGCCTGGCTCACAGCGGACCCCGCTTCGGCCCCTGGCCAGGGAGGGAGAAGTGGCCTTCGGGGACGCTGAAGTTACTCCGTGGAGGGGGAGGGGTCATCAAGCTCCTCTCCAATCACGGCGGCAGCTCTATGATTTGCATATATTATGCTAACGTAGACCTCCCGCTCAGCTCCCCGCCCCCTGGGGGCCTGGGGCAGGCGCGGGCCGGGCGAAGGTGAATACATTAGGATAATGAGGCGGGCTTCGGCGGGGCTTGGGAGGGGGGCGCGCTGTCGCGGGGCCGCCGGCCCAGGCCGCGCCGGGAGGGGGCGGAGGCGGAACGCTGGCTCGGAGCGCGCGCGCACTCACACACGCACTCACACACTCACACACGAGCATCCCGAAGGGTATTTAAGGCTCGCACGCGCGATGCTGCGGAGATCCTTGGGGCAGCCTTGATTTCGGCCTCGCGGCTTGCTTTTGCTCCAGGGTTATTTCGTTTGCTCTCTCCTCTAGCTCCCGGGCACCCTTTTTGCGCTGCGCTCCCGCCGCCTCGCTCAGCCTTTTCTCCTGGAACTGAATCCAGGTGGGAAACAGGTCGGCGTACGGGAAAACACCGACTAGGTAGAAATAAGGCGAACTAACAGACGCAACAGGTCCGCGCTCCGGGGCGAGGCGAGCGGCCGCCCCAGCAGCCCTCGCCCGCTGTCCCCAGGCTCCTGCGTGGCCGCTCGCAGGGACCTCAAAAGAGGTGTCGGTCTTCTGGGGGACCAGCGGGGCCATCCGGGTGGGTTTCATTCCGGTTTGTATTGCCACCAGTCCCCAGACTGACGGTGCTCTTCGCCCTCAGCTGGGAAGGGAAAAGAAGGCGGAGGACGGTCCACGACTGCTGGTCTCAGCGCTCAGGAGAGCGGGGGTCCATCTCCGCGCCCCGGCTCCCACTCCGCCAAATAGTTGTGTAGCCACCGGGACTGAACTTTGGACGAGTCGTCCTTTTTCTTTCCTTTTAAGATTATTGGAAGTGGTAGAGGGTGGGAGGCAAAGCCGAGGCAGTCGACCCTGCCACGATGCTGCTGAAGAAGCCTGCAGGGAAAGGAGGGGCCCGGGAGCCGGGCTCCGAGGACTCCAGCTCCGCTGGGCTGCGTTGTGCCAGGACCATGCCCCCGTGCGCAGCTCTGGCAGCCCTCTTGTCAGTTGTGGCCGTAATGTCTTGTCTGTACCTGGGGGTGAAAACCAACGACCTCCAGGCGAGGATCGCCGCTCTCGAATCCGCCAAAGGGGACCCTTCCATCTGCCTGCTTCCTGATTGCCTGGATCAGCTCAAAGCAATGGTGCAAGAGAAAGTGGAGCGACTTCTGGCTCAGGTGTGAAAGGCTGGGGTATTTTGCACGTGGATAACATCTTGCACAGGCGTGATTCTGTGTACACGACCAGCCTCTGCCCTTACTGTCCTCATACTTGGTGTGGCTGTGTGTGCATGTGCTAGAAGACCATCTCATTGTAATATGTATTTGTATATGCACATCCTTTGATATCATCCTCTCTATCTGTATCATTTCCCTCACTCTTCTGAATATTTGCATGTTAAACAAATATGGAAATCTAAATGGGAAAAAGGTGACCAGAATGGCAGGGTGGTATTTTATATCCTTTTAGTTTTCCAGAGTCATATGTGGATCTTCTATAGTTTCGTGGAGAATATTCCTTGCAGAGAGAATATTTATTATGTCTTTTGTACATTCTAAGAAGGTTAGGGCCACAAGTGTTATTAACATACAGATGGTGATCACTCTTAAGAGTGAAATAACCCTAAATGTGATTTAAAATCAATCGTATCACACATTGAATGTGTTTGTATTAAATGTTTAAAAAGGAAAAAAATAGCTAATGTTTTTGTAAGAGATGTAATGCCAGGGGCGTTTATGAATGCAGAGCCATTGGACTTGGGAGGTGAATGAAATGTACATTGTTTATCAAAACCAGGGGCACTTTCGAACTAGAGTTAGGTTTTTTGCAACTTGGTCTTCCAATAGAGAGGCTGTTTGGCAGTAGTTGCAGCACAATATGATAAGCCATTGACTTTCATATATAAAATATTGGCTGTTTTAAAATCTATAGCTTAACCTACAACTGCAACATGTTAATGCCAGGTTTTGCACTGACTGCATAAGCTTGAGCTGAAGGAGAGGGTGGTGGTACTGGAAGA
The DNA here is from genome assembly GCF_902729225.1 of Pteropus medius. Classification (NCBI taxonomy): domain Eukaryota; kingdom Metazoa; phylum Chordata; class Mammalia; order Chiroptera; family Pteropodidae; genus Pteropus; species Pteropus medius. The sequence continues at coordinate 6,972,013 of NW_024352786.1, read as the reverse complement.
ATGGAGAAAGATGTTATACATGTCCCACAGGCTTGATATCACATCAATGGTCATTTTCTTTTTTTAGGGCTTGGGTACTGTTACCTTTTGACTAAAGTCCAAGTACATATGTAAACTTTAGTTATGCAGGCTATCAAATGCTCGTAAATCAAGCAGAGACTTCCTAAAGAAACCATTTTTCTACAGTGCTACTGATGGTTCTTAATATGTCTTTTTTTCCCTGCAGAAATCCTATGAACATATGGCTAAAATAAGAATAGCAAGAGAAGCACCTTTAGAATGCAACTGCCCAGCAGGTAAAGTGGAACATTTATAACAAGGTTTGCTCCATAGCAGAGCATTTTAAAACAAAAGTCCCATGTCTGTCAAGTCTACCTGTAATAATAGTAAAGAAAGAATGCAGACCCAACTTACTTTAATAAAATCAATATGTCTCAGTCGAAAGAATGGTAAATAAAGCCCCAAATATTATTTTAAGCAACATACCAAGGTCTGTTATGGGAAAGCAAAGGAGAGATAATCAAGAAGGAAAATATAAGCAAGATGATGTATAAAGATGAAGTTCCGAGATCCACAGATTGAAAAATATTCTTCGATTTTATTCAATTTTAATGTCTATGGAGAAAAGGACTGCAGAACATGTTAGATTCTGAATTGCCTGGTGGCTAATGTTGCATTAGTGCAGCTTTCCGTTTGTTCCCTTTGACATATGATTATATTAGTAAACCACTTTCGCTTCTTCCACTTTTATTCTTTTCTGTCAAAAAATGTGCTCTGTCCAATAGCTAACTAGTTATCTTGAGCTTCCCATTGCAAACTACTGCATTCTCAATGAGCTCTCAGAAAAGGTGCCATTTTTACCATTTTTCTGTGCAGCTTTAGCGAACTATATTAATGCTAGCATATTAGTAGAAGGATGGAAAAGAGAGACATCAATGAATAAAACCCCTAGGTAATCATTAAATCTTCCTTTATAGACCTCTGAGGCTTCCTACATAGTCAGTCATTTGTAGACCTAACAATTTAGAAGCCCTTTGAATATGTCCATTGGAAAACATCTTGTGGATTTCAACTGATAAAAGCCATGAAAAACTCCCAGGAGTTGAGATTTTTATTTCAGATAAATGTTGTTAATGCATTTATGAAAATTTAGTTTCTTTTATCATGACTTATGGGTAAGTGAGTCTCTTACATTTTCTGTAATGTCCAGGAACATGATACTTAGATAATTAAATATGGAAAGGCTAGTTCCTATATTTTTTCATATTCTGAGATAGTCTAACAATAACTTGTTTTTTCCTCACTATAACACAGTTATACCATACACCGTGTTTAGAAATTTTAAGTGTCAACTCCCAGTTGTACTTCATAAAGTTTTACTTTTTATCTTCTGCTACATTGTTGACCATAATGGAACTGTATATACATATATATTTTTTGTAAATGAAGCCCTTTCAATTAAGTTAACAAAGAGTTAATGTTTGACATTGTAAGTTTCATTCTTGCTTGTTTTAAGTTAGGAAAGACCTCAGAAGTCAGAAATTCAAGGAAGGCAATTTTCTAGTGCAGGAATTAACTCTCAACAACCTCATCAGCTTGTAGAGATTATTTAAATTCCCAAGACAGTTGGTATAGGACTTCACTGATCATACCACTTAGAGTCTAGCATTTTCTCTATACAGTACTTGCTAGCTGTGTAAAAAATAACTAATATTTAATTAATAGGATTCTTAGTGAATGGGGTAAAAAGAAAAGTGACAACCACAGCACTGTTTTTTTTTGGATTTAACTGCTTCATGATGTTTGATGTAAGCTAGTTGTCAAGGTTTAATTTGTGATCTGGAAGAAAGTTAATTACATTTAGAGTTTACCTTATATTATCTTGGAAGAGCCTTTTGAACCATTTTTCTTAACACAGCAATTGAATAATAAATGGTGATTTCACCATAATAATAAATAAATAATAAATGGCGTTTTCCTTGGCTTTTTTTGTTGGCTCTCACTAATGGCTGCTTTACTTTCTTGCTACCACTAGAGCTCCACATTACATCAGTTTTCACTAGGTTACTTGAGAGGTAAATTTTTGAAGGTGTACATTCCAATACATAGAATTAAACAGGTTTCTTGCTGACAAATCATTATTATAGAAACACTCTCTTCTGCTTGTGGAATAATTAGACACCATCCAAATAAAGGCATTATGTTGAAAATACTATCTTGGGAGAAAACTAGTTATTTTGAATTATGGTCAGTGAGGTATTGTTTTAGGGAATGAACGGGCTGGCCAAGAAGATTAGAAAAGAGATACAGTGCTTCCCACCTGGTTTGGCTCTAACACTCGTTTGCAGTGACTAAGAGTTGTCACCCAGACATCTGTTTGTAGGGCAGAACGAGACAAGTCTGTGACCTCAGCTTGCTCAGTTCCTGTGGAAAGATGCCTACCCCTTGAAGTTGACACTCTTGTTGACAGTCTCCTTCACAGAGCCAAGGACTGATAGCAAAGGACTAATGCTGTGTTGTTTGTGTTCACTTTAATTGCTTTTGATAGAACTCAGTCCCATTGAGGTTTATCCTGGTAGGCCATAAGGAAACTATGGAATTTATAGATTTTTTTTAAATAGATTTTTTTTTTTTAAACATGGAAAGGAACTTAATATGAAAGAGGGATGAGAAGGGAAGCACTCTCATTTAATTTTCACAGCAACGCTGAGAGTTAAATATTAGTGATCTCATTTTACAGATGAGGAAATTGGACTCAGAGAAGGTGACTAACTTAACATAGGAAGGGCAAGGTCAGGATTCACGCTACATCTGACAGAATCAAAAGCCCAAAGTCTAGTGAGGAATAGCAAATGAGTATAGGTTTTGGAGCTAGACAGTTCTGGAATGGAATCCTGGGTCTGCTACTAAATAACTGTGTGACCTTGGTCAAACTAATGAGCTTTGTGTTTCGGTTTCTCACCTGCAAAAAAGTAGCTAATAATACTTTCCTTATAGGATGGTAATTTAAACGGTCTGGCATATTAATAGCTATTCATTAGATGATAACAATTACTATTCTTTTTACTATATTATGTGCTATTTAACTTTAATCTGGTCCTTTGAGACACATGAAATAGGAAAACTGAGGTTTGGAGATGTATAACTTGCTCAAAACCCAGTGGCTAGTTCATGACAGGTTTTGGATTAGAACACTATGCTTAATTGTACAAATATATTTGTAGATCATTTATGCAGATAGTCAGTATCTCTTAGTATTGCACCAAGATATTTATATTAGCCTACTAAATTATTTTTTCAAAATTGCAGGAAATACTTTTGACCTTGTAGGTGTAAACCATGATTGAAATGGATAAAACTTGAGCTTAAAAGTATATGGGGATATTTAAGAATGTCTACAATTTTGATGTTAGGTGTTTATAAAAAGAAATGCTGTATGTATCTGATTCATTTTCACACTTATTTTTAACAAGTTTATTGAAGTGTAATTTATAATATTTACCCATTTTAAGTGTATAACTTAAAGATTTTTAAAATTTATAGAGTTTGGCAGTCATCACCATAATCCAATTTTAGATCACCTTCCTCACTCCTGAAAATTCACATTTACATTTTTCATATACTCAGAAGCTCAATTTTTTGAATATTTGCTTTAAAGAAAGCCCAAAATAAAATTGAAAAACAAAAAAATCCCATACAAATTGGAGCTCTATTTAGCAGAATGTTTGATTCGGCAATAGCTGAACCATGGAAATTCAGCTGGCCCCTGTGACTTGGCCTCTGTAAAACTTGACCCTCGTATTTGAGAATAAATTGGCTCTTTGCTCTGGCTGTAGAATTCCATTTTGGGTTCTGTTCTTGGAGTCCTACATAAAGTTTGTATAAACCAGGCATATTTATGGTGAAGGTTTCTATGTTCCAGTTGATAACGCTGGGAGCTAGGCAGCCAACCAAATGATATTTGGATCACAAATGTTTTTGTGCCTTACTCATCAGTACTGTTGTCTACCCAGGATATTAGGCGTAAGAACCTCTGTGGTGTAATGGATAGAAAATGTGAATGGGCAATAAAGACTCCAGAATTCTCATCTTGGCTTTGTCATTAACATGTTATACAATCTGGGGCAAGCCATTTCTATGAATGACTTTTACAGACTCTATTTTCATATCCCCAAAATAAAATTGTTGGACTAGAATGATTTGAAGGGCATTTGTCAATTCTCCAGATATAAAAGAGCCTTCTGTGTGCCAAATATGCTAGATACTTGGAATATGCTGATAAGCAAGGCAGACTTGGTATCTGCCCTCATGGAGCTTACATTTCAATGAGGATGATAAACATCTATTTAAAATTGATATGAATTTACAGGTGCAACAAGTGCAACTGAGAAAATGAACAGTATGCTTTGGAGCACGTGACCAGAATTTCTTCCGTGTTGTAAATACTAAGGATTTTTTTTCTTTTCTTTGGGGGAAAAAAACAGAAATTCACAGTCGGAGAAAATCATAATATGTGAAGATCTGGCACCTGATTACCGATAAAGCTGTAGCAATGGATAAAAAGCTGATTGGCACAGCCTTACCTGGCTTTGGCTTTCCAAGAATTCATGGTCAGATGAAGGTGCACAGACACCTTATTTACCTACACTGATACCCAACTGAAACAAAAAAGTACCTATAATATATAAAGGGTTGTGGTAGATAGGATGGTGATTTATTCTTCAACATTTCTCCTGAAACAGTGAGATTTGGGTTCAATAAGAGTTGAAACTTCCTGCCTGGTGGTACTGAATAGTACCACCTGACATGGTTTTCCTGCATTCACTGATGATGATGAAATCTGATTGTCTGTTCGTGGCGAGTTTAGCTAGAGATAAAAAAGATATACCACATAGTTTCTGAGGTCCCTGTATACCCAAGTCTATGAACATGTATGTATGCAAAATAAGAATAAATGTAGACAAGTAAAGTCCTTCTGATTCATATATGTGAGTGATATAGTCTTTGGTGACTGCTTTGTGACATCCTCTCAATTTCGAGTGAAAATAAATGTCAAGTGTAGCTTTAAGATTATGCACTTTTCCCATTGTATGAGAAGACCTTTAAATTACCTTACTAACATAAATTTACTTTATCATATAAACCTGTATTACCTACTAAACTACTACTAATTTGGCATAGTGGTTTTTCACTATGCTGTATGTTATTCTTAACCAGCAGCACAATGAATGGGAAGAGTGCATCTAGTCAGGGCATAAGACTGTGTAGATTTTCAATTGTGTAAGGTGAAGAATAGTCAGAAATGATTTGCAGAAAAAAAGCAAATTAAAATGCTATAAGTGTTATTTAAATGAGAATAGCAATCCCCTTCTCTTGTAAGGCCAAGGAATACAATGTGACATCCAAGTGCCTCAAAGCATTCATGTTAAATGGTTTCAGTCCTAATAAGTATAACAGTTTGGGAGTAACGCTTTTAATTAGTCGAGTAGTGACAGCTGGCAAAATGCCCTGCCACCCAAGGGACCAGGACAAATTGCCTCTTGAAGCAGTGTTCTTGTTTTTTAGCTTCTCTTCTGTTTCTCCTGTCTAAAAGTTCTTAAGCTAATTCTTCAAATATTCTTTTTTCTTTCTTACCTTAATAATTCTGGTTTTTTTTTTTCATGAGTTGGGAATTATTTAAGAGAAAGGCATAAATTCTGATAGGTGTTAATACTTTCTGGCTCATTGGAAGAATGTTTAGGTACAAACAGCCTCTTGGCCGTAATAACCCACTGTGCCTCCGATTGGTTTGTAACTGCAAAATCAACTACCTGGCATTAAAAAAACCCAGTATTTGAATGTCAAAATTAGGTCTAGGAATGGAAAAGTAGGGCATCGTTTTATCAGAAAAATTAGGTAAATGGAGGGCTGTTTGGGAAACATGCCAGAATCAGGACTGTTTTACAGTCCAGGGATGCATTTCCTGCTGCAGGGGGACCTTACCAGACACTCATCAAAATAACATCCGGCTGTGTTATCTTGAGTAGAAACCATCCAAAACCTATTATGAAAAAGTATTTTTGTTCTCTCCTTCCACTTGATAATCATTACTTGGTGGTATGTCGTCAGAAGCTGCGAATGTGAAAACAATGTATGAGTCGGCCTGGACTGCAGGCTGTAGCCCAGTGTGGGTTCCCTACTCTGCCCTCCTTGGTTTGCCAACATGGATGAAGTTCTGTGCAGTGGTTCAGTGCACCATGATATTTAACACTTTTAAAAAAATTGTGTTAGAAATGACTGTAGTATACCCACATATTGAATTCTTAGACATGCATAGTTATTGTTTCATTTGGGATGTGTTCAGCAATCTTGCAATTAAAAAATATTTTAAAATCGACTTTCAAAAAGGAGCAAATGTACAGACTGGGAAGCAGAAGTAAGTGGAAATTACAAATTAAAACTGAGCACTTTTCATTGGCATCATATATTTCTTCAAATTACTTTTCTGAAAGTCATTTAAATAATAGGATTCCTTGAAGAAATGCCACCAGATGGCAGGCATCTTCTCTTTGTGACCACAAGGAGGAGAGACTGAGTTGAATAGTGGGACATCCTCTATTATGCCAGCTTCTCAATTGAGTTCCTAGCTAACTTCTGCCTCTTGACTTCTGTTTGCAATGGAAAAGATTTATAGAGAAAGCAAATAATTTCTTCCATCTATATTTGAAGACTGGAATGTCTTGCCTACCAGCTTAAAGATATTTAATGCAATCTAGTAAGTTTTACATTTGTATTAGTCAAAAAGTTTATTTAGTAGATAAACTCACAGGTATCAGCTTGAGCCTAGTAAATAGGTAGAATTCGTGAACTAAATGTAATTGAATTTATCAATTGGGGATTTTGTGCTTATGTTTTATGATTTCTCAGACTCAAGAATCGTTTGTAATCATTGTCCTGCTTTTGACGTGATTTCATCTAGAGTCTGTTTCAACTTCAGTTACCACATAATACCATAGTTGAAATACGGTCTTTATTTTTTTCATATTGTGTTCTTTAGTATGATTGCTTAGTCTGATTTGCCAGGAATACCAAAAACTATGTCTGTTCATTTGGATATTAATAATTTAGATTTTAGGAGCTCTAGGCTTCTGGATTATGTACACAAAGTTTTTATTATGTTTGAAATGTGGTCAGCACATATTTATATACAATTTTCACATTTAGGCTGAGTGACTGAGTAAATTGTATGAATTGTAGCCAGTTCTAGTGTGTGCAATATGGTAATATTGAGAGTCAGAATATATCTAACTAGAAGTAGCCTGGTTGTGGCAGGGGTAGAGCCTATTTTTCCTTTGTTTCCCAAAGAGTTCATGTGTAAGGAGAAGAAAAGCAGGAGGAAAAAATCACCCATGTCCCCTAATAGCTTGGAATCATATCTCTTTCCCATCATACTTAGCAAGCCTGGTATTTTTGAGTTCTTATTATAACGTAAATCTGGACAGTGGTTTGAGAGTCCCGAGTTCTCCATTAGCTCCGTCTCCAGCATCCTATTTTGCTCTCACAGCAGCTAATAGGAGAGAAAAATCTCATAGGAGTCTCTCCGTCAAGTTTATTACAGGGCAAGAATGGTGTTTATATTTTTGATCCTTAAGATGTTAGAATTAAATATGCCTGGAAAATTGACACAGACCTTTCCCAATATTCCTGTATCTTAGGTCAATTCTGGCAGCTATGAAAGGTAAGTCATTTATATTACCTTTCTAGGAATTATGAAAAGCTCCAATTTGTGCCTCAGGGGCTCCAGAATCCAGCTGGCATTTTTAGATGTACATGATATGATCATAAGACAAAACATTTCCACAAACCATACACAAAAACCAACCTTTTGACTTGTATAAAGTTATGCTAGAAATGCTGGCAAATTCTAGGGCTTTGCCAGCGAACTTTGGAATACTAAAAATTGTTTTTTACTGAAAGAAGTAGGGGTCAAGGTCAGAGCAGAGGAAGTTTGAAGGGAAACAAGTTTCATAAATAACTGCCTCTCTGAGGATGGTTATCAACCTGGGTGGGGTCGAGTGAATTAAGTGGGTCAAGGATCAGCTGGCCTTTCTGGGCAGATCCTGCTGCTTACTGCTAAGTGTTCTCAGGGTTATAATTGCATTCCATTTCCTGAAGGGAGTGTGTTGGGAGTCCGGTCTACCAATATCATTTATGTGCTCCATGGCTGAGTTTCTGGTTTGTATCTGTGTATCTCTAGGGCTTATTATAGAGTTTTCTATGGAAAGTTCTCTATAAAAGTTCATAGTGATCATAATGAGGATCTGTCAACTTGACTTGGCTGAGGACTGTATGGGATTTATCTCTTTACATATACCAATATTCTTATCTCTGTGCCTTTCTTACATTTTCTCTGAGGACTTTGTGAGCCAAAACAAAACTAATACGAATCTTAGAGATCAAGTAGTTCAAAGGTTTTCCAACATTTCTTAAAGAGGCTAAACCTTTTATTAAAAATGAAGTCTTATGAGAAAACCCAATATATGAAATAGGATGCAATGTTAGTTACACAATGATTGACTCTGGAGGTCAGAGGGGACAGAAGCCAAAAACCTATCTGCTCTTTCTTTTTGCTGTCCACCCTCTGTAATGGCCTCTGAGGTATCGCCAAAGAATCTTAGGACTCCAAAGGATACTGTTAGAAAATTACTGAAAGTTCAGGTCCCAGCATGATCTTAGCTCCCATATCTAGAGATACTGTGTACTTGTCAACATAGAACTCATCTCCAAAATTCTGTAACTAGAAGCATTACTAGGCATGATGGAAGCAAAATCATTAAAATGAGCAGAATCCAGAAATGACTGTCATATAATAATGTTCATTAATGGGTTGTAGTAGCCCAGCGAAGATGTTATGTAGAAGTTATTTAGTGTGGCAAAGGAGATGTAATAATGTGGTAGCCCTGGAAAGCTGGGAAAATGCACCATGTAACTAACTGCGTGGTGCTCTTCGTCAGAAAATCAACCTCAGCCTTTTTCTTAAAGTCACTTATTTTTTAAGGCTTCAAATTACAGTACAGTTCTCGTTTTATGACACTTTCTGTTTTTTCAAATTTCTTCCTTTGTATTTTTGCTTATTGTTTAATTCTAGATATTAATATGGGGCTTTTTCACCAAGTTACAGCAATTCATTGCCTTTTAAGTATATTTATTTAAAGCAGTTGATTTTTAAACTAATAGTACTTATCCTGCAAAGTAGTATGTGAAAAACAACTATCCCCAAAATTATATTATTTATAGAAAATTTATATTGTGAGAAAGTCGTTATTAAAGATGCTTCTAAGATCTTTGAGACTTTCTTACTTGATTTCTTATTAGTGTTAAGCTGATGAGATTTATGTGTTGAAATTTAAATCGACAGTACAAAGAATATATGAATTGTGCATGTTTGTATAAAAGTAGGAAACATTTACAGGAATTAACATTATTTTAGCCCATCACGAATGACATAAATAGTAAATTTCAGAGAGGAAGTGTAAATCTGGGTACAATCATACTGTAACAAGTACTGCAAATGAAAATTTGAAAGACAATACTCTGTCTCCCATCGAAATGAATGTCCACTGTCATCAGCAGTGCTATTTACTGTTTGAGTCGCTAGTTGTGGACAGTAGTTTGGCCGAGCACAACACCTTCCTCAGTTTTCTTATTCGACAGATAATAGAATGACACAGCTACCATACAAGTTATTGAGCTTTGGTGAGCAATTTATTTTCTCCTTAATACACAGTCTCAAACTATGGACTTCCAGGAAGTCTGGAAGAGAAAAATGACTCCTCTTTTTAACTCCTTTAGTTACTTTGCCTTTTAAGAGAAGAGAATTATCAGTAAGGCAGTAAAGAGAATTATCAGTAAGGCAGTAAAGATAGAAAGGCTGCCTTTACTGGCTGGAAAGGTTGTGTCTGCCAGCCAAAGCTATTGTAAGCTGCAGAAGAGTTGTAACCCAACAAACTGTATGTCCAGAATTTACTTGCCAAACCCTCCAGACATACTGACAACTTCCTAGGAGTTTAAGCAGCAAGCCTGACAGTATGGCTTATTACTACCACACATATTATGCATCTGGAAGTTTTTAATAAAAGAAAAACTCTGGCATTGAGAAATTGCATCCGTAAAGAAACCAGGGCTTTTATGTTCTTGTATATAGTTTCCTTCTGTGCAAAGTTATTTGATGCTCTAAATTTCAGCTATTTCTGAGGATACTTTCCTGAATGTTGTCTTGGTTTTACAATCAAGTTTTGTATGAGGAATGCTACGTGTTGGTGGTAGAATGTATGTTGTTATTTTTGGAATATTAAAAAAATTAATTTATTTCTATGGCAGAAAGTATCTTTGAATTGAGAGGTCTGAGGTATACTTTCTATTCTTTATGTGTGAGCCCAGGTCACATTAGACTGAGAATATGTTTTATTCTTCTATGCCCTTATCTGCTTGAGTGAAAAACCCTTGCTTCCAGCATCAATCTTCAAGTAGAAATTCTAAGTAGAGGGATTTTATAACCAGTCACATTTATCTCCTATGTACATATATCATACATCATTTTTTCTCACATTTTTAATCTTTAACAAGTCTTCACTTTTGTTTAATTGTAGTCATATACCACTGGTATTTTTTTTTTTTTTAATATTTACTGGTTTATTATGAAAGATACAGATGAACAACTAGAGGAAGAGGCAGGTAACAAGATCTGGAAGGGTCCTGAGTGCAGGAGCTTCTTTCCCCATGGACTTGGAGTGTACCACAAACTCTTCAAACCCTTCTCAGGGTTTTATAGAAGTTGTATTATATAGGCAAGATTGATTGGTCATTGATGAGTAACTGAATCTCCAGAACTTCTTCCCACCCTGGAGGTTGGGCGTGGGGTGGGCCTGAAAATTCCAACCCTCTAACCATATGATTTGGTTCCTCTGGCTACCAGCCTCCACTCTGAAGCGATCTAGGCTCCACTCCCTCCCTTACCTCATTAGCATACAAAATGCTGTTATTATCATTCTGGAGAGTCTAAGGATCTTAGAAGTCCTTGTGTTAGGAACCAGGGATGAAGACTAAGTACATGTATTTTTTTTTTATTATATCACAACATCACCAAGTCCTTTGTTCATTTTTAATCAAGTTTGTTTTGTTGTTGAGTCGTAGGAGTTCTTTATATATTCTTGCTATTAACAACTTATCAGATATATGAATTGCAAACATTTCTTGACTTTTCCCTCTGTTGATTGTGTCCTTTGATGTCGTGCACTTTATCAATTTTTTCTTTTATTGCCTGTGCTTTTGGTGTTGTATCTGAGAAATTATTGCCAAATACAATGCCATGAAGTTTTCTTCTAAGAATTTAATAGTTTTAGCTCTTACCTTTAGATCTTTGATCCATTTTTAGTTAATTTTTGTATATGATGTTAATTAAGGGTCCAGCTTCATTCTTTTGTATATAGACATTCAGTTTTCTCACACCATTTGTTGAAAAGACTGTCCTTTCTCCATTGAATGGTCTTGGCACCCTTGTCAAAAATCATTTGACCATATACATGAGGGTTTATTTCTGGGCTCTCCATTTAATTCCATTGATCCACATTTCTGTCTTTATGCCAGTACCACACTATTTTGATACCGTAGCTTTGTAGTAACTCTTGAAATCAAAAAGTGTGAGATCTCCAACTTTATTCTCTAGTCACTGATCTTTTTATTGTCTCCATGGTGTTGCCTTTTCCGGAATGTTTTATAGTTGGAATTGCACAATGTGTAACCACTAGCATTTTGGACATCACATGGCATTGACAATTATAGGATATGATGAGATTAATAATGTTCATTGAACTCTTGAAAACCGGGAGTGAACACAGCAAACATATCTGCAGACAGAAACATACTTTTTCAGCCTTTCAATGAACAAGCATTGTCATACTGCAGTCTGTTACTGGTGAACAGAGTGGACAGTTTTGTCTTTGAGATGTAGCTATGTATTTGTGAAAGTATAAAAATAGAAGATCTTCTGTACTTATAAAGAATTCCCGTTCTAGTCAGGCCACTCTCCTCTCTATCCTCCCTCTTCTTCTCTAGTACAAATAGAAACTCTATTTTGGCTCCATTCTATTGATGACCTCTACTTGGCTTATTGTTTGCTTCTGATTTAGTCAGTCAGGGGCTTTATTACCTTTAGGTCCCTAAAACTCTAGGGACCTATAGCTATTTCCAGAGCAATAGCTATACTTATCATTAAATCCAACAGTATGACTAAGAAAACATCACTGGTAAATATAAGTACTTCTCCGAAATTTCAAAAAGTAACTGTTTTCTCAAAAATTACTGATAACAGTTAATTTTCAAAAAAGGTAAAATATGACTTTCATACAGATATAAAACATACATGTGTTAAAGATTTTACTAAATCATTAAAGAAGTAACTGATAATTTGTCATAACTTGTTTAACTGAGAATTTAAAGACAGGCACAATCATAGTTGCAGAATATTGAAATCGTTGTATAAATGGAGGCAAAATTGGACTTTTCCACAGCAAGGGAGGGAGGTTACTTTCACTCAATCAGAAAGAATTTGCATATTTATAGGTACCTACAACCTTACTAGTTTTGAAATAACTTCCAAAGAATCAGAATCAGAAAAGTGGGAAGAGCTTGTTTTAGACAATACATAGTTTTACATTGGAACACGTTTTTCTCTATATTTCTAAAGCGATACTCAGGAAAAAATTTTTAGGTAAGCAAAAAAAAAAAAAATTGTTTTTATTCCTCAGCATAGTAATGGTTATTATTCTGTTTTCTTTCATGTTCCATGGGGTAGTGCTGATTGCTACTTCTGTATTACTGGCATGATTTATATAGGTGGACTTTAAAATTATAATACTGCAAATTTGGTTAAGACAGAGACCCCTTTGGAATACTCAGCTTCCTGTGTTTCAGTATCAATGAGTAGTTCCACTGATGTTAAAGAAAGAGTTGCCGATCTAGCTCTTGTGTTTTGGGATATTATGCCCAGGCAATTACATTATTTACATAGGCCACATTCTGCTGGTATGAGCATGTTGCCTTTTGGATTTTGAGCTATTTTGGTAATTCTGGTTTTGACTTCAGATACCTTACCTACTAGTTTGGCAACTTGGACACCTGTATCCAGTTCTCATTATGTTCATTCATTGCTTGCAACAACATGTCTTTAGTCAGCTCTTCTAAGATTTGACTATTCTTGGTCAGTTTCCTCTTCCGGTGGCCCCTGCCTTTCTTGACCTCTGCCTCTACTGTTACCTACACACAATGTTCACTTTACTAGTACTTCAAATAACTCAGTCCTTTGCTGTCCAGGTATATGGATACTTTTCTTTGCTCCTATCAGTTTCAGCTGCTGCCATGTTTTATCTGACCCCTTTTGGGTTTTGGTAGAAGAATGGCTGGCGGTCCTGCCTATACATCCTTGGAAGAAAACATGTCAGAAAGGGGGCTGAGGGTGGGCAGGGATATACTGAAACTACACAGTGATTGGTGGTTTTTGTAGGGAAATATTTACCTTCATTCAGAAGCAACCTATGTTCTGTTAGTCTCATATTACTAGGTGGAAAAGAGAGTTCATTATAAATATTAAATATTTTTGGTATCAGTATCTAAAAATTACATGCTATGAGTGGTAACTGACCTCTGGTATTACCTAGTTCAACTCTGGTGAAGGTTGAAAAGTCATGTGTATAGTCTCTAAAAAATCTTTTTATTTAATTAACTAATAAAATGTTTATTGTGATTCGCTATGGATGAAACCCTTTGCCTTATTTCTTACTATTTAAAGAAATAAGAACGTATGAAGGAATAGTGGTGTCAGATATGTAGACTGAAGACTACAAGAGAAGTAAAAGCTATTAAAGTATAGACTGTAGCCAACCGTATCCAATTTTAATGGATTTAAAACTTCAATGATAATTGGTATTTGAACTTATAATTCTGGTTCATTTACTTTTCACAGTTTCAAAACTAGTAACATTATTAGAGAAGTTGCTATTTGAATTTTTTTTTTAAATTTTTTCTAAGAAAACTGAAAAATTCTCTAATGAGTATTATACTTTGCAGAAATGCTGGTGACATACCAATTAGGTGGTTTCTGAAGCATAATCTCTGTTGTTAGATCATTTGTTAGGTCAGGTGTAATTTTTTACATCCTCCCCAGGCTACTTTTAAGGAGCTTTGCAGGCTCTCTTAAACATCAGTTCAGATTCTCTGGCCATATTTTCTAGTGAAGACACTGGCTGACTGTCTTGGGTTATAAAGAACAGAGATCCATTCAAGTGGCCTTAAGTAACAATGGTACAGGGAATTCTCAACTTTGTCACTATTGACATTTTGGGCTGGATAATTCTTTGTTATGGGAGGTTGATCTGTGCATTGTAGGCTGTTTAGCAGCAACCTTGGTCTACCTACTCGATGCCAATTGCACCCGTCAGTTTCTACAACCACAAGTGTCTCCAGACATTGCCAAATGTCTCGTAGGGGTCAAAATAGCTCCTAGTTGAGAACCTTTCTTTTAAGCATACCCAGTGAATAAGGAAGGCAGGAGTATCAACTCTCTGCAGGCTCCCCTAGAAGAGCAGGGAATGGAGGAGGGGCGGAACAATCAGGAAATCAGGATGTAGAGCACCCATCCTCCCTTATCTGCGGTTTCACTTTCCACAGTTTCAGTTACCCATGGTCAACCACAGTCTGAAATATTGAATGGAAAATTCTTAAATAAACAATTCATAAGTGTTAAATTGGGTGCCATTCTGAATAGCATGATGAAATCTCACGCTCTCCCACCAGGGACATGAATCATGCCTTTGTTCAGAGTCTCCATGTTGTAGATTCTCTCCTTCTGTTAGTCACTTAGTAGCTGTCTTGGTTATCAGATCAACTATCTCTATTGCAATGCTCATGTTCAAGTAACACTTATTTTACTTAATGATGCCACATTCATATAACTTTTATTACGATATATTGTTATAATTCTCTTTTTTAGCTATTTTTGTTAATCTCTTACTGTGCCTAATTTATAAATTATACTTTATCATAGGTATACATGTACAGGAAAAAATGGTGTATATCGGTTTAGTACTATTTGTGGTTTCAGTCATCCACTGAGAGTCTTGGAATGTATTCGCTAGGATCAGGAGAAGGCTGTTATTGTTTTCTCCTCTGCAAGAGGCATCTCGTGCAGTGCCCTCTGGGCTTAAGAAATTTATCTCTACTTCTACTGCTGTTGTCAAGGTTGCTGTCCTCTCCTCTCTCCCTTGTGGATGCTTCTGTTTGTTGCCTTGTGTTCTAAGTATTGCTCAAGGTCACTCCTTTCCTTGTGTTTGATTATAACATTATTGTTATTATTAAATAACAACATGTGCCAAAAAAAGCAAACATTTGAATTAAAAATTGTACGTAATATCCTGTCTCTTTCCACAGAGGAGTCTAGTGTTATCGGTGTATCGTGTATCTTCCCAGTACAAACTGACTGACTTCTTTTTTTTTAAAGATTGTAGAGTATTCTATTGAATAAATATACCACAGTGTATTCAATAAGAAGGCAGATCACTTTGAAAGTTCAGATACTGCTTTATATTACTGGTTTTCCTGTTTCCTGAGGAGTATTTTTTGATTCCTACTTCTATTCCACATAGCCTCAAGCTGTATATATGAGCTTAATAAATACTTGTTGACTAAATATCTTACTGATGTGGTATGCTGATGACACATATTTTACAACTGCTCTCAAAAAAAGCCCTGTTTTGCAGCATTTGCAGGTTTTCAGGGTGTAAATCTCTCAAGAGGGTTGATTTCAAGTTAACAAAGTGACATTAGAAAGTGTTTATTAGCTTTGTTTTTGATATAGTTTATTTCATTGTAAGTTTATGTAATTTGAATTTTAATATTGACCGTGGTCAGCAGTGGGCTTGCAAAATCCGGAGACTGAACCATCGGCTCTTCTGAGTCAGCTTCCAGCACCACCAGCACTGATATCCCTATTTCCAAAGTGAGTTTATTATGTTGTTCGTGGTAAAGTTCTCTTCATGTGGGGATGCTGCTTCTGATGGTGTTTCAGAATCTCCATGTTGCGAGAGTCTTTAAAGGTTATCTAGACTTATGTTACGTCTGATGTTTGATCTCCCTCAATGACATTCTGGCTGAATGGTCATGCAACTTATGATTATCTCTTGAATAGACCACTCAGTCTTTGGACTAGTTTGTTTAAAAGCTTCACCTTCTTGTGATGTTTAAATTCATTTCCTATGGACATCCACCATTTGGTTCTGCACACCTTCCTCCCTACATCCTAAAAAATAAATACCTCTACTATGACAACTCTTCAGATGCTTGAATTCACCTGTTATATTTCCTATTGATGCTTTTATTTTTTTGCAAAAAATGCCCTTAGCTCACCGATGTTCTAGTTTGTCTGCTTCTTTTTTAAACTGTTGCACATTGATTTGAATTCAGCTCCAGCTGCAGCCTGACCAGCATAAATGAGAGAGAGAGAGAAGGAGACTTCCCTAGTTCCAGATACCATGCTGCTGACTAATGCAACCCACAGTTTCAATAATTTTCTTGTAGGTCCCATAATTCTATCGACTGACACTGAGTTTAGTGTTGATGAAAACTAAGTATTTTTTGTACATGCTACTATTAAGTCCTGTCTTCTTCATTCTTGATTATAAAGTATTGTATTTTTTTTTTTCTGGAAGAAGATGATAAATCAAGACTTTATATTTATTTTCACTAAAATTTTATCTACTTTTATAGACCCAAACTCCAGCCTTGTCAGGATTTGTTGGGATCATGATTCTTTCAATAAATTTCCGACTCCTCATGGTTTCATCTGATTTAGACATTTGATGAACTGACCTACAATATTTTCTTCTGATTCTGCGATGAAATGTCTGAGCGTGAGAGTTTGGGATAAAGCATCGTGGCTTTCTAGTAGTCTTTTCCTTTCAGTTGCCGTTAATCTATTTATGAGCATCTTTGGAACTGTCTTGCTACCAGTGTGGTCTGTCCAACGAGTTGTCTTTCATGTATTACAATGCATCCAACTGTGTTTCTCAAAACACCATTCCTTTCTCATGTTAACAAATGTTCTGAGGAAGAACGTTTTCATGACAAATTAGGATTAAACAGATTTATTTACTGTAGGATTTATATATTGTGAATCTCCAAAATGGAGAATATAATGTATCATGTTTTCTAAACTTTTTGGTCATGGAACATTTTTTTTAATGGTAATATAGATAAGAGCAAATTGTTCTGTAGATTGATAAATGTTTTTCACTAGGGCAAAATATAGAGAAATAGTTTGGAGGTTTTTCACTAGGGCAAAATATAGAGAAATAGTTTGGAGGTTTCCTGAACTTTAGCTGAGATTGTCCAAGGTTAATTAGGAAAATGGTTCATAACTGTAGAAGTAAAGCTTGATGAGTTTGTAGAAAAGAGGAGATGGAGGAAAAGAAAGAGAATAAAATGTAGGGTAAGTGGGGGTTTTCCAGGTAGGACTTATGTCTAAAGCTAGAAGGCAAACTCAAATAACAGACAAGTAATGTATATTTGACTAGGGTATCCTGCCATCAGATGGGACTGTAAGATCCTCTTAAAAGCATTCAAATAATTTTTTAAAGCACTTTGCCAAGTAAAGTAAATCTTTGAGTACTATTTAGTCTGGTCTAATGGCTGAACTTCATGATAGCTGCTACTTAACTACACATAGAGGTACTCCTTTCATTTTTGGAGAAAAATTGAATACCATTTTATATAAGCTTCTTTTCAATACAATAATCCCCCATGGTTAATGCTATTTAGTTTTTTTGTGTGACATATTTCAGGGTATGCTGTTATGTTGGTTAAGAGTATTATAATATTTTCCTGTCCTTAAAAGTAGGATTTTGTTTCTTCAATGCTCCACCATGAATTCAGCAGCAATAATCAAACTTACATAGTAACTGGACATAATTAGGTACAATAAGCATTTAAGTTATATCAAAGTCTACTAAGTAGAGTCTGAATCAATTAACCTAACAATATATAGCTCAAATGAATGTTCTCAAGACTTCAAAGGTATATCTAGAACATAGGAAACTTAGAAATTTTTTTCTTGTAAAAGTAGAAAAATAGTTTCTTATGCTGGTAGTATACACTCATTGTAAGACCATGCTAAATCTCTGTATGATATTCATATGGATTGCCCATAATTTAACAATTTCTCTTTTTATATCTAGGTTATTTTCAATGCTTTTATAAATAACTCTGCAGTGAATAATCTGCCATATAATTTTTTGTGTGCATTGCTGATAATTACCTATAAGTGGAGTTAGTAATTCAAACTTTATGAACATTTGTACAGCTTATAATGCATACAGTTAAATCGCACTTTAGAAAATTAATGAAAGTGCTCATCTCTTGGCACCATCACTGGCATTGTGAGGAACTCTTGAAAAGGGGGTGATAAAAGTATAGTATAAGAAATTAACAAATGCTATTTAAGAATTTTTTTAACTTCTTGCTTCTCTAAAGAGTTAAGTGAAATCTCAGAATTCTTTCCAATATCTGTTGATTTTTTTCATCCTTTACCTCAAATCAATAATTTTTGGTGGGTACAGTCATATATATATTTATACATTATATATAGTCATATATTTTTATATATATATAATTTTTTCTCTCTCATATAATATAACAATTTTAGTTCTTTTCCACTTCTGGTTCCTGGTTCAGTTTTTGTGGTATAGAGGGAAAAGATATCGTACTTTTCTAAGTACAAAAGAGTATTCTACTTATAATTATCATTCTTAAAGCACTTTTGCTATTCTTGAAGTTTTGTTCCAAAGGCTTTGCAGAAACTGGTTTTTGTTGCTTTTATTCTTTGGGAAGCTGGATTTAAAAGTAAGCCAGAAAGCCATCAACATTCTACTGTATTTTTTGGACTAGTTGAAGAATTGCTTAGAATGAACTTTAGTGTTCATATAAAAAAATACGATTTCATTGAGAGATGAACTAGTTTTAAAAACATACTTGAAGTAAAAATATAATTTAGCTGTGTGTGACTCATCAGTTTCCCCATTAGGCTGGTTTACTACTGTCTTGCAGGGTGGCATATTGGCATACCCCATAAGCTCAGCTAGCAGAATTTCTGATTATATTAATGACAGTGCATATTACTGTAAGTCAGAAAGAACAGTTACTGTTCTAGGAGTTTTCAAGGAAGTGAAGTGTTTTCAAGGAAGAAAGTTAGAGTAGGGTAACTAGGAAAAGTGCTTATTTTGCTGTAAAATAAAGCTATACTCTTTTAAAGAAAACACCCTCTGTAGCCCCGTTTGTGTTGCCCTCATTAATGAGCTGGATATAGTATTTTAAACCAGTTTTCTTGAAAATAACCAGATTAATAACCATATTAATAACCATTTAAGAACTTCAAAGTGGCTTTTGCTATTTTTGAATGCTATTGTGCTTCCTGCATGTAAAATATGGTTTTGAGTAAATTATTAGCAGTTAACAACTATTAAGTTGTCCCTTTAGGGGACATATCCAGCTCATATCCAGGTGCCTTCTGGAACCAACCTTCTGGCCACCTAAATGTTCTAAAATCAGTTTGAGAGGTGGAGTGCTAGTATTTCTTTACAAAATTAGAATTCCTACTGTTTCATTAAAAAGGAACCTAAAATGTCAAAATAACTGCTCTTCCCATACTTCTCACTTTCTGAAATACCTTGTTTATTTGCAGTCTAGGTTTTTTTTACATTTTTTTGCAAAGGAGATAGGTGATTTGTTCAAGATAGAAAATTTCAGAGCATGACATAAAATCAATTCATAGCGACCTCTATAGTTTATAGTTACTCGATTGCCTTTTTAATAACCAAAGAAAAATTAAGCAATGTCCTGCAAAGTTTTAATTTTTTCAGCTTTATTGAGGTATAATTGATTAAAAAAAGTATATATTTAGGTTTCACAAAGTGATTTGTTAAGATTAACATGATTTAATATACATTGTGAAATAATCACAATCAAGTTAATTAATAATTTCAGTTTTAATTGTAATTTTATTCTTTGAAAACTAGTGAATGGTGGCTAGTATGTAATAATTTAGAAATTTAGAAAAATAGTTAACTATATTTAGAAGAGCTCTTCTGTACACCATTTTTGAAAAAAGTGAAGCTTATTCTGTTACAGATAAATATTGTAAAATGTTTTCATGTAGTGTCTCAATTAATTAATTATTTTCTATATAATACCCAAGTCTAACATTTTCCTATATGTGCTTTCTCTATCTATGTGTTTATATCTATATATCTCTATAGTTACGTGTATGTGTTCTATTGAACTGTTTGAATATAAGGTATAGACATTATACTTCACTAAATGTTTCAGCATAAATTTTCTAAGACACAATATACTGTTATATCTAAGGAAATTAATAATTTCCTAATGTTATTTAATAGCCTTATATTTGAATTTCTCCAATTTTCTTGAGAAATGCCTTTATTTTAGGGTTCAAACTTTCTTGATTTTTTATAAAACATTAACTTGATTTTTAAAAATTATAAAAATGGTGTATTTTCATTAAACAAAAATCTTCAGAAATGGAGAAAAATATAAAGAAAAAACACAACACATAATCCAGAGATAGACTCTTATATGTATATTAGGCCCATATTTTATATACATATTTGTACCCACTCTTTTCTATTAATATTATGTTATAAAAATATCATTTAGTCTAACCTATAGTCCATTTTAAAGGTTAGTTGTGATTATTATTAATAGTTAATAGTATGAAAGTACTATAATTCTTTTAAATATTTTCTTATTATTTTATGTTTAGATCAATTCTAATTTTTTTTTCCTTTATAAATAACTCCATGATGAACGTTGCTCCCCATTCAGACTTTTTCTAGCTAACATTTTTACCTCTAACCAAAATCAGTGCAAGATTTATGCATTTGGTTGCTATGTTTCTTCAGTTCCTTTTAGGGTAGAAGATTTTCTTTCCTGTTTTTTTTCCAAATGACTAACCTTTTGAAGATACCAGGCCAGTTGTCCTGTAGAATGTTCCATGTTCCAAATTTATCTATTTGTTTGTGCATGGTATTATTTCATTTGTTCCTCTATTTCTTATTTCCCGTAAACCTACATCCTCCCGCCCCCGCCCCCGCCAAAATAAGACTTTGTCACCATTAGAAGTCTGAATTCTGAACAGAGTCTTGGACTGGTGGTTTATATCCATCAGCTCATTCAACATTAGTTCCTCTTTTATCTTTAGTAGCTTTTCCAGAATTTCTATTTTCTCCATGAAACTCCATGAGTTTTCCCAGTTCAAACTTGGGATTCTTCAGGATTTTTACTTTTCTAACAACGACATCATGGAATAGATAAATAGATTGGCAAGCCTTTTCTATATTTTTTCCAATGTTGTCTGGAATCAGTTTATTGTTTATCAGTTTATTCTTTCAAGTCTTTGTTTCTCTCTCATCATGATTTCTGTCTTCTGATTTTGGCAGACCAATTGGTGCAGAGCATAAGAGGTCTTCTGAATCTGATTTTTGCATTTTTTAGTAAAACCAACACAGAACAGACAAAGTAACTATCAATAGGTAGTCTTGACATCAACCTGAGCTTCAGTCATGGTCTGCTATTCTTTGACCATGGACTACATTTTTTCAAGAATAGGATCCATGCCATGGAAGTTAGGCAGTTTTTGCCCTGACCATCCTCACTAATTAGTTTGGCATTTCTAAATGCAACTTCATCATTCTGTAACTCAGCAAGGCTCATTTCAAAAATACAACCCTTGTGGCCGTTAGGTGTAATTTTGGTTCCTTGAGTTCTTGTGACTAGTGTTTTCTCAATTTGTTTTATATTGAACATAGCTGATGCTATCATACCAATCTTTCTTAGAAAATGGATCAACCACTTTCTTCATGGCTCCGTTTTTGCTGCCTTTTGTAAAGTGCTTGTGTTTGCTGACTGCCGTGGTGCTACTCAGAGAGATGTGTTTCCTGTAAAATCGATAAGATTCAGGTTACACATTTTTGGAAAGAATGTTTTATAGGTGATTCTGTTTCATCTTTTGTTGTTTTAACAGCTGAATAGAATTCCATTGACTGGACGTGTGATTTAAAAAATATTCTCAAAGGATGGACATTTGGGTTTTTTCTTGTCTTAAAACTTAAACATATAGTAATGCACTTTGGTGAAGAGAATGGAATACTCAAAATTTGCTCATGTTTTCATCTTCTTTGGTGAGTCCTGTTGAAGTGCTTAATATTTTTATGTTTCCTTTAGTCCTATAGCAGATCCAGAGTCTTCACATACACTGTGCGAAAGACAGTTTAAGACCAAGGCATATACTTGAATCTCAGTGTTTAAAGGATCATCACCATATAGGAAAGTGTTTTGGCTGTAATGTGAAGGCTTTTGTGAGAACATGCTTGCTCTGAAGCTGGGTGGTGGTGGTGGGGGGCGGTATGTTGTGTGCAGGTCAGCTTGGGGAAGAGCTCTAGGAACCACAGCTTCCTCATAAAATGATGTAGACCTTTTGCTAGATCCCAGATCCTGCCCCATCTTTTAATACTCATAGAGATTAGAATTTCTTTATTAGAGCAAGTCTGTTCATATTTGTACTCTGAATTTTAGGATTTTCTGAACCGGGCTGGTCTGCAGAAAACATTTTATAGACTGTCTTTTATATTATTTGCTTTTATACACATTTTGCTTTTCAAGGACTCATAGTTTGCTTCTAATTATAGGAGAGCTATATTTTTTAAAAATCATAAAGTTACCTTCTTAATGGCTAAATACTAAATCAGTTGTATTCTTTGGTCCTTGACTATGAAAATCTTATGGCCATAATTAAGGAGGAATTTAAAATTGAATATTAAACACTTGTAACGAATTGGAGGATTAGTTTACTTTCTTAAAAAAATCATTTGTTGAGAGAATTCTTCAAGGAAAATGAACATCATGTCCAAATCACCTAAGTCTTCATGAAAAGAACTGATGCTGGAAGATGTTCTGTGGAGACACTATTCTCATTTTAAATACAGCAATTTTTCACAATTTGCCAGACATAAATACTTAGTGTAGTAGATAGTAAATTTTCATAAGAAATGCATTTATCATATATTTGGCAGTATATTTAGTTCTTCAGAATACTGTAGGAGCTGATAAATAGCCATTCAGCTCTACAAATATAACTTTCATAGGAAAAACATACAAAATATTTCTCATGAAATTATAGAACAAAATTCAATAACAATTAGTAGTTTAAAGCATCCAGCCTTTTTCTTGGATGAAACTGCCAGATATTTCTTATTTTAATATATTA
Source organism: Pteropus medius (assembly GCF_902729225.1). NCBI lineage: Eukaryota > Metazoa > Chordata > Mammalia > Chiroptera > Pteropodidae > Pteropus > Pteropus medius. Next base: position 6,948,648 of record NW_024352786.1, on the reverse strand, counting down.
TTTCAACATGTGAAAAATGAATGCTAGACAGAGGGTATAATCATTGTACATTTAAAAAGCTACATAGTTGCATGCTGCTGACTAGTAGATTATACAATGTTTGAAATTATAAAGACCAAGTTCTATTATTGCGCTGCAGAGAAGTGGCCTGAATTGATATGCTAATTCAACTCAAGTTCATTGAAATAATAACACATATTACAATTCTAGAAAAGAGAAGGAATATTCACATGCAAGTCATGGTGTAACATAATAATAATAAAATGTATTAATTAGGCCAGAAAACCCTAAATATTGCACTGTAGAACAGAACCAAATACATAGAAATGATGTGTAGTCTAAGTTATCTGGAAGGTTCCCAAGGTATTTACTATTGAGTGAAATTTCTCTGTGATCTATGTGTTAATATTTTCAACAAACACTCTTGGTTGTTTGAAGTGTGTGAAAACACAGGTTATCCTGGGACATTGTTTGGATATTTACATGCAGGAAAAATCCAAGTTAGTTGCTAGATACTTCTTAAGGAGAAATTTTTTAAAATTCTATTTCAAAACTGAAGAAATCAGTAAAATTGTTTCCCTCCCCTGACCCCATTCCTGCTTCTTGTCTTTCAATCAGCCTAATTACTTGAAGCAACTGCTTATAATCTTGGGCTTTTAGGAAAAGCTATAAATTGGTATGGATGTGTAGATGTTGATGGACAGGGATTTCCTGTCTGTTTGATTAAATACATTGATCATTGAAAAAACAGAAGTCCTAATCCCATTGAAGGTTTTGATCATCTCTTTCAGAAGCATAGATGGAGTGGTACCAAGAGAAGGTTCAGGGCAACATATAATGCCACATTAATAACGCTATTATGCCTGGAACAAAGTTAGGTCATAGTTCTGCTGTGTGATGCACAGTTTGAACCATGCCTACAGTATTTTGTTTAGTTTTAAAGGAAATATTGACAAACTAAAGAAGTTCTAGAGGACAGCAATGGGATGAAGGGCATCTAGAATTTATCTTGTAGGAACGACAGGAGAAGAAAATGGGAACATTTAGCTTGAAGAAGACAAGAACTAGAGATTGTGGTGGTGTTGTTAAGGAAAGCAGAGTGGTTGTCTTCAGATGTGTGGCGTACCATTTCTACTTAGCACTATAGGGCAGAACTTGGATCCATGTGTGGAAGTTAACAGGGAACAAGTTTACGCCACTGGCCACTGGCCACCCCCACCCCTCAACAAGATTGTTTAAAAATGTCTTCCTTTTGATGTAGTTACTCTTCATCATTGAGGGAGTTCAAGAATTAGAATACAAATAGTTAAGTGCCTACTATATGTCTAGCACTGTGGTAGCTATACAAAATAATATGGTGTAATCTTTATCCTTGAGAGCTTATCATGTAGTAAGAAGAGACACATGTTATAAGAATAATTAAATATTATCAATTCTATGAAAGCAGTATATATGGCAGAGAAGAATGAGCTAGGGAAGACTTTGTAGAAGAGATTGTCTTTCACACTGAACAATGCATACGTGCTTGCCCAGTGGAGGGAGGTTGAGAGGAAGGAAAACAATCGCATGACTTCCTGTCAAAGGCGTTGTAGAAAGGCTTTTTGCCACTTTGGTGTCTGGGTGGTGGGTGCATAACCCCGAGGGTCTGTTATAATTCTATAACTCCACCAAGTGATTGCGTTTCTAAAAAAACTTGGCAGAGAGAAACCTAACATTGTACTCTATTCTTGATATTGCCTGGAGTTAAATAGAAATTGTCACTTCTATTAATATTTCTTGTATAAAGAGTGAAGGAGACAGAATCATTAAAACTCATTGGGAAAATGCCTGTTGGCATTAAAGAGCACTTGTTTCCAAGTGAAGACAGATTCCCTCTCCAATCCTCTCTTCTCTCTCAGGCGCCTGTGCACATTCTGTAGCTGACTACATTCTCTGTGTGGCAAGATACTACAAAGAGGGTCACTTACATCTCTGTCTCGCTTTGTGCCCAGACACACTAATCTTTTTGTTAGGCCATGGTTGGTCACCTCAGACTAACCTCTATGAGACCTCTGGGGAAAAGTGGCTTGAGATGAACTTTTTGTGACAGACAGCCATCAGTTCAAAGCCTATGCAGTGTTAGGGTTGAAGGGAACTATAATGGTCCATGAGAAGAGACTCACAGGGGGTCCTTTTTCAGAGCAAAAGGACAGATGGTTTTCTCCATTTGAGATCATACACAATACACAATGGATCTAGGACTTGCTCCCCAACCATGCTACATGCACGCATTCTTCATATGGGAACATACACTTTTTATAAACCCAGCGGGGGCACATTTACTCATTGCTACTGTTCTTTTCAGCTGTTTTGTTTATAGGCTAAGACGGCCCTTTTGTAGTGTGACAAAAAGGGAGCTTAGTAAAACATAGGCTCCATAAAGAGGGCCATTGTGTATACATGTACCTTCTGTGTAAAAACTAATTTTGTATTTTAAACACAATCAAAGGAAAGTTCAACAACTAATAACTCTGGGTCTCAATTATTTGTAGTAAGGTATAATCAATGATTTTTACTGTGTTAACAGACTGAAAATTCTCATAGAGAAAGTTAATCATCTGTGTATTATATAAGATGACATATACTATAATATACCTAGACAATTTGTGTTCTAACCATGTGTTCTGCACCAACCTACTTAAGTATCCATTATGCCAGTTTTACTTGCTGAATTTAGTAATTATTTTAGTGTTATATATAGGATCTGATTTTTCCATTAATATTTTAAAGAGCCTTAAGAACTTGAGTTTTTAAAGTTTAAATAAAAAAATATAACTTAAAAAATGTTTATTTCTCTGAATTCTTAAACTATTTGTTTTAACAAAAATTAATTGATGAGATAATTTTTAGCATTTTAAGTGATTACCTCTTTCTCCTAAGTGCCATATTTCCCACTTATTCAACAATATTAATATGAAATCTTATATGAAAGGATCCTTATTTGTATTCATTATATTGAAAACAATAGCATGCTTTCCATCATTGTCAACTAATCTGTGGAAATGATTTCTCTCTTTGTAAACCAGTCTAAAGCTAAAAGGAGTAGCTGTTAATTTATTAGAATCTTATTAAACTATTAGAATTTTACTTATTAAGATTCTTTTTATCTCTTTTTGTTATATCCAGAATTAGAAATTTGAGATGAAAGTAATCTGTACACAGCAAATTAGGATATTTTCAATAATGAACCAGAAAAGTAGATTTTGAATTGAGTTTTGATTAATCAAATCAAGATTTTTTTCAAATAAAAAAATAAATAGAACATTTGATTGACAGGAAAATAAAAGATGCTTTGAAAAATTTGGAATCGTACTTTGTATGTACAAAGAAACATAACATGATACATGGTTGATTTTTAAAGTAAGTGTACTGGCTGTATGTGCCATGAATTCAGAGGAAAGAGGATTCAGGTTTATGTATCAGGTAATCTGCTTTTTGCCAGATAAAGAAGAAATGCCCTTTAAAAGTCCTTTTTATAGGTTTTTTTACAGTTTATAATTGATCTCACATTAATTATGTCATTTAATTTCTGTAGCAACCTGCATAGCAAGTATGACAGGCATTACTATCACAATTTGCATATAAGATGGACAGAGGAGAGGGGGGTTCGGGAGCTGGGAGGATGGGGTGAAGGGTTAAAGAAGTACAAATTAATAGCTGATGAATGGTCATGCGGATGGGAAGCATGGCATAGGGAATGCAGTTAGCATTAATATGGTGGCTAGGTGGAGGACCAGGGGAGGGAGGGAGCAATTGGGATTATTTTATGAACTGTATAGATGTATAACTAATGTACTGTATATGTGAAACTAATTTAAATAAATAAAAAAAATAAAATGGGGATAACGGTTAAAAAAAAAAAACTGACCCAGAGGCAATGCCACTTGCCCAAGGGTTGTTAGCCTTTATTTTTCTAGATATTAGGATGGGTCTTCTGCTGATTCACAGAATGATTATTTCCTTAGAATAGGATTGCTGATACACTGAGAAAGATGTTCTTTAGAACTTTTGATAATATTGGAAACTGTTGGGTCAAATATAATTGCTTTCAGTCAACTAATTATATCTCATCAGAAGTTATCATCACATGAAAACATTATTTTGAAAACTTGGAATTTTATTGTCTCTTGGCAAGCAAGAAATGCAAAGGTTACATAATTTTCTGTGTATTAATGATATTCAATGGCCCAATTTGCTAATGTAGTTTAGTGCCACTTTGCTCCTTCCACAGGGCTATATAGGGCTCTGCATGGCACTTAGCTAATTTGAGCTAAATTAAACATGTCAATTATTGGCATCTAATTTAATAAAAAATTGGGGGTTTACTTCTTATGTAATGAATTCATTTTTAGTTTAAAAATGTCATTATCTTTTATTGGAAGACTTTTGTTTAGTAAATCTGACAATTACTATAATATTGGACTTGTGCAAATTGAGACTCTGGTAAGCAGGAAGTACTTTAATGGGCAGATGGGTATTGGGGTGTTACTGAGAAAGTAATCCTACACGTGGCATCTGATCTCTCTCTATCCTCTTTTTCATAAGTTCAGATATTTTCCTTGTCCTCTCCTGTCTTCCCTCCCCCCCGTTAGGCATATGTTGGGGACATTTCTAAAATGCAAATCTCTTTTAAATATTGTATCACATGTTTACTTAACAAATATTTATTGAGTTACCTGCTATGTGCCAGGCATTGGTATAGGTAGTGAAGATACAACGATAAATAAGATAACCATCTGATGTAAGTAGAGCAGTTTTAGAAGCTGCTGGGGTAAAGGTAACATGCTGTATCTTGGTAGAGATTCTGTTTACAGAGGTACACGGCTTTGTTAAAGCTAGAGTTCAATATTTATTTTTAGTTTTTTCTTTTTGTTGTAAAATTTACATATAATGACATGCACAAGTCTTAAATATAAATTTGCTGAATTTTGACAGATGCATTATCATCACAACTCTGCCTTCTTCCCTTGTCAGCAGGCAACCTTGCTTCCTACTTCACTGAGAAAATAGAAGCCATTAGACTAGACCCTTTCCTCGACTTATAAATATATCTGCAGTCACATCTGTCATTTCTTCCTTTTTTTCCGTTATCGCATGCAACATGTCCGTACTCTTATCTGAGGCCAATTTTTGCCCCTGCTTTTTTTAAAATTTATTTTTCAATTACAGTTGACATACAATATTATATTAGTTTCAGGTGTACAACCTAGTGGTTAGGCATTTATATAACTTGTGAAATCACCTCAATAAGTCTAGTACCCTTCTGACACCATACATAGTTATTACGATATTATCAACTATATTCTCTATGCTGTACTTACATCTCTATGACTTTTTATAACTGCTTATTTGTACTTTTTCCTTCACCTTTTTCGCCCTTACTCCATCCCTGCTTGCATCTGGTGACCATCAATTTGTTCTCTGTATCTATGAATTTGTTTCTGTTTTGTTTGTTTATAAAATGCAAATCTTATATCATGCTTAAATACCTTCATCATTCCCATTGCTTTGAGGATGGAGTCCACTTGACACAGTGCTTAGCATCCAGCTCCAGGCAGCCTTCATTCCCTCAGACAGGCTTGGTTCCTACTTTGCGTCTTTGCTTCCTCTGCCAGGAATTTTCTCCACTCTCATTCTCTGCCCAGTAAATGCCTACCCATTCTTTAAGGTGGGCTCAAATAGTTAGACTCGCTCAAATAGTTAGAAGTTCCATGAGGGCTTGATATTTATAGTAATACCTCTTTGTATCTCAGTTATTTATTTCTGTCTTGTACAGTGCCTCCCTCATAGTAATATTCTATATACATTTGATGGAAAACTTCTGCTCTCAAAGAATTTCATGCAGAGTTGGGAAAAAATACAAATATCAATGAACCCATATTATAAAGATTATTTGGTTAATCCTAGATAATGCTCTCACAATTCCCTCTGTTTCTGTATCTTTTAAATAATGGAGTTGGATTAAATAATTTCCAAAGTATATTCTTGCTTTAAAATTTGGACATTTAAGGGCAGTAACGATTTGGTGTATTTTAATAATGGTATGTAAAAAGCAGTAGTTCATTTGCATAGTGTTGCCCACATTAATGAAAACCTTCATCCCCTTCCATGATTTTATTGTGATATAGCTGGAAAGAGACTCCTTGATATTTAACTTTTAAAAAATTTACAGAAATACACTGCATGCCAAGTTGAGAATTTCCTGAAAAAAGAAATAAAAACACTAATAGAATTTTGAGAGGATTTGGGATCCCCCCACCCCCCACCATTAATTCTTTGAAAAGTTTAACATGATTGCTGTAAAAGCTATATACTTTCTCCCCAGGTTCTCAGTCCCATCTTAAAATTGGAGTAAAAAGTAACTCATTAGTATGAAAAATAACTATGGTACCCAGAGTTGAAGACTTTTTTACATAAAGAACTCCCTTGAAAGGTGCTGGTCAAATTTCTTTTCTGCATAGTTCATAGCATGTAACTAGTACTCAGTAATATTTAATATAATGAATTACAGAGGCTTTGAAAATTTAGGCCTCTGAAGACTAAATCCAAGATGGTAGATGGGATTTTCACATTACTGTGAAGACAAGGTAGCAGTTGACATAGCAGTCTCCTGGGGGTGCTTCATCACGTAAGTGAAAGAGCTATACTGACCTAATTTATTTTAGCAAGGGAAAGACTTCTCTTTAATAACCACTTATTTAAAACCAAAGAAAAAAGATTAGAGGAAATGATATCATTTTCAACGAGGTAAAATAGAATATAGTACACTATAAAATTTGGTATTTTCTCTACCAACTTCCTTTAACAGCCAACATTATTTTATGTGACTTCTTAAATTTACATTTTAGCTTGGTATTTCTGTTACTAGGAATTTTACATTTAAATGTTTTTGAGTAAAAATAATAATAATAAAAAAATAGCACTGTATTCTCAATCAATACAAAAAGAATGTTGGTTATTTTTCACTGAGGCAGCATTGGTGTAGCCAGCAGGAGGAGCTCAGGCTTTGGGACCAGATAGAGCTGGCCCTAATTATGGCTCAGCTGCTTACCAACTGCAAATTACTTAAATCCTTCCAGCCTCAGTTTCCTCATCCATAAAATAAAAATATTAATATCTTTTAAGAATTAGAAACAATGTAGAGCAGGCTTCTAACATAATGCTGGCATAATAGGAAGAGATTCAGTAAATGGGATATAATAATTGTGCTGGCTAAGTGTTAGATAATTATAATCTTTAAATTTTTGTCTAAAGAGTTACGTGTCATAGATTTTTTTTAGTGCCTAATATAGGGCCTGACACATGGCAGAATCTTATAAATATTTACTGAATAAATGAATTAGTATAATTTTGTACAAAAAGACTTGGTCACATATACTATTAATGTCATGTAGCATAAATATGAGATAAGGATAATTGAAGAAAAACTTAGGATTGGAGAAGTGGCCTAAAATTCCTGAGCTGTCATATAGCAGTGCTGGACCGCATCTTCCAGGGGCTGCTCCAGGAGCAGGACCTGCCCCTCAGGCTTTATATTTATGGGGTGGGTGGAGGGGCAGCGACAGTGAGGTAACCTTGAAGGAGGGAACCAGGGAAGCCTCCTGGTTTATGGAGGTGTTCTCCTTAGAAAGGAGGAGACTTCGGATCTCAGAGGCTGGGCAGTGTGTCCTTCTGTTGAACCAGCTCATACCTGTGGGGCCAACTTTTTCCTAAGCTTGGGACATCTGCATTTGTCTTCATGAGCAGTGGAAGTATTCTTATCTAGCAAATATCCTTTACAGTTCATACATGTTAGGTTATCATAATTGGTCTGTAATGTTTTTCTGTTTCATAAATAGCAGTGTTAAATTTGTGCACATCTTTGGCTCCAGACATTTCATTTTAGAATATTTTGTTATTTTTGAATAGGTTAGACAAGTTAATTGTACAAGAATAAAAAAGGTAAAAGAAGTCTTTTTCCCCACCCCATCCCTAACCTAAACTACTCATCTGTCCAGAAGAAATCACAGTAACGTATTTATTTTGTATCTTTCTAGAGGTGGACTGTGCATGCAAGTATATTATGTTCCAAATGCTTTATAAACTTGGACAGTGGTCACCACTTTTGTATAAGCATTGTGATTAAGTGCATAAATACTTTTCTTAATTATAAGTCTTTTTGAAAAGAAAACAAAATGAAGAAAGAAAGACAATGCTCAAATAATTGCAGACATACTTTGGTCACCCAAATCATTTAATACGTCTGCTGTTAACCTGTGGTGAAAATAATTGTGTTTTCTTAAAACAACATTCTCTTTATATATATTGTAGATAGTCACACCTTTTAAGTTTTAGATGTCTCCCAAATAATTTCTCCTGCAGTGCACAGTTTTTCCATGCTACTGAAATGATCTTGATGAGTGAAAGTCAAAAGTAAGAAAAGACAATATGGGCTGAATCTAAACCTCAGACAAAGTCATATTTGATTAAAGGTCTTTTAGGCTGTTTTATACTGAGTTATCCATAAGAGAGATATACAAAGTCTAACTGAATAAAGAAAAAAAATTGAAGAGTTAAAAATTTTTGTTTAATTATTCTGCTCAAAATTTGCAATAGAATTTTGTTTAGTTTAATCAGGGACATGGAACGTTTTCTTTTAATTCGGTTGTTTTCTAGTTTCTGTAATTTTTTTCTTTCTTAGATCAGTTGAATAGGAAAGAACATTTCATGTCTTGACTGTAAAATTTTTTTGTTCACTGTGAGCTTGGAAGACATTTATTCAAATAACAAGTAAGTACGAGATTTCACCTGATTTATTTGGCCTTATTTTGTCAGTTATAGGAATAAGAATTTGTCACTAGTTGTGCTAGATAAATAGTGTTTCTAGCAATATATTTGGAAAGGTGACTAAATTGAACATTTTTTCTTTTTCTTTAAAAATTTATTTATTTAAATTAGTTTCAAGCATACAGTACATTGGTTAGACATCTATATAGTTCATAAAAAGATCCCCCACTTTGTTCCCTCCCTCCCCTGGCCCTCCACCTAGCCATCATATTAATGCTAACTGCATTCCCTATGCCATGCTCCCCATCCCTGTGACTATCAACTACTAATTTGACTTCTTTAACCTTTTACCCCTTTCTCCCAGCTCCCCAACTCCCCTCCACTCTGTCTGTCACTAAATTGACCATCTTTAACAAACCCACACACACACGCAAAACTCTGTAGCCTTTTCTCATCTGGTTTTAAGAGCTATAGCTCAGCATTTGGGTTCATTAGCTTCTACACCATGTGATTTAGGATGATCTCAGATTCATGTGATGCAATTTAATCTAATTAAGACGGTGCAGAATAAACTTGGAGTGCAATAGTGAAGGCTGTCAGAGGACTCCCAAAAGGCTGACAGTACAAAAGTTATGGGTTGAGTTTATAACTATAATTGCTACTTGGTTTTTGCTTAAAAGGAACATGTAATTCAACTGTACAGAAAAAGATTTGTATCCACATTTTTTTATGTCATTTTTTTTTTCAAGATTAGGAATAATCTTTATCCTCTCTTCCTACAGTGAATAAATACTTTTTTAGATGGTAGTGGATATAAACATTATGCATCAAGGATGTCATCCTGACTGGTTAGGAGGCAAACATTTATTTATGAAAGCCAGTCCTAGATTATTAGTGCATTGTCCCCTGGCCTCCATATTTTGATGTGTTTAATGCCAATAACATAAACAATCTATAAAGTATATTTTAGGGTCAATGGGGCCTTTTTGGGATACTGGAAGTTACACTGCTTAAAGCATAAGCTTCATCTTGGTATTCTCCATTAAACCACTCTATTGTCATGTGAGGATTTCTGAAGGTCATTCATTTTCACCTTATTTCCAGAGGATAACTGTGGCTTGTCTACTTCTTTAGCTGCTCATCCATAGCTTTCTAAGCAAATAATAAATAGCCGATATTCATTATACTGAGTACCAAGCATTGTTTTAAGTCCTTTTCATGTATCATTTCGGTTAATCCTTACAACACCCTATTTACCCTCTTTTATGGATGGAATAAATGAGCCCCAAAGAAGTTAAATAACTTTCACAGATATATAACTTTTAAAGTAGAGGTTAGCTCTGTCTTATTCCAGAATCCAGACTCCTACCTGTTACACCTACTCTCCTGCAGAGAAGACAAGACCCTATTTAAAAAAATCTTTAACAAAAGAAACATTTGGAGGTAGTTATTAGCAGGAAGGATGAGCAGAGAGTGGAAAAGTACGTGGGAGAAGAGAACTGTGGAAAAGCGTTCTATTAATATGAGAGGAACCTAGAGAATGGATTGTATGTGCTGATATGGCTTGATTGTGGTTTCTGTTGCTTTAAACAAGGGTACCAGTTAAATTTGTTATATCATTTAATTCTTTTTTTAGGTTGACTTTCTGAATGCTTTTCCTCCTAATATTGCTTGTTTTTAATAACCATTTAGCGGGTAGATAATCAGAAAAAGCAGATCAAATATTCTGAAAGTAAAATTTAGGAAGGTCTTACGGTATGTAGCATTGGGCTATAACAATGGTTATTCTGGAGAAGAATCTGGACATTGGTATTCTGAAATTATTATTTCTTTAATTCTTTATGTAGTTTAAGTGGCATAAAAATACAAACATGTCTTGCTCCTCTTTAGTACATACTGTTATCACAGCAAGAAAATACATGCAAGAATGTGTGTTTATTACCTTAATTATAAGTTCATTTTACTGAAAAAAGTATAAGGAAAATTTCACTGTTAATTGAAAAGAAATATTAACGAGAAAGCATAGTCTGTTTAAAGAAAGCAGTGCTATTGAAATTGTCGCTTGGCCTCCAGCTCAGAGTATTATTGCAGATACGATCATTAGTCCAAAGTTTTAGCCCATGTTGAACACTTTGCAGTGTCTCAATTCTCTGACTTTAATAGATAGGTTAATAGATTAGAGTAGGAGAGTTGAACCAATTTAGCTCCTGGTTTGCCCTGAAAACTTGAGGATTTTCTAATTAAATACTGGATGATCAGTGAGCTTTGCTCAGCTTACTAAATCATGAATTTTTCCATCTCAGTGACATGGTTAAAATTGAAAATGTCACAATGTCTGAATAAGAACATGATTCATGGACTTGAACTTGAACTTGCTTTCAAATTTCTTTATTAAAAAACCAGACATTTAAAATAGATTAACCAGAAATTATGGTGTACTAACCTGCCATTTAGCAAGATTGTGTTTCTAAGATGGAAGACATTTACTTTTTTCAACAAAGTGATATTGGTCTTTATAAAATATAATAAAATTAATTACCCAATATCAGAAGTAAAAATGACATGGTCCAAAATAACAGAAGTCAGAACTCATTAGTGTTAATGAGTGGGATTGTTGAAGATGTTTGCGAATCTGGTCCTGCCAATAATAGCACATGTTGCTGGATTTCATTTGAAATCTCCTTAGAGGCATTTGACCAGCAGGCCTGATACCTAGTTGGGCATCTCAAACTTGAAATGACTTAGACTGAATTTATCATTCTCCTTTCTCCATCTAATTTGCTCCTCCCTTTGTACCTCTCTTGGTGAATGGTGGTCATTGTCCAAACTAGACGCTTGAGAACTATCCTTGACTTACCCTACACTCCCTATAATTTTCATTCACCAAGTCCCATTTCTTCTCCTCCTAAAGTTCTCAGGTCTATCTGCTTTTTTCTGATCCTTCTGTTACTACTGTAGTGTTGCCCACCAATATCTTTCCATCTTCGGGATGGTAACAGCCTACAGACTGGTTTCACCTATTTTATGGTTGCTCTTCTCTAAGTCTGTTTTCCACACAGCAGCCAGAACGCTCCTTCTAAAATAAAATCTGGTAAATTCTGAAGCAAATTTAAACCTGTGAGCACAGATCACAAGGCCTTGACAGGGCCTCTAGAAGACTTCCCAGCTTCTTCTCTTCCCTCCTGGTTGCGCTGTAGCCGTATTGCACCATTTCCTCTTCTCTCCTGTTGCATGCTCTTTACAACCTCTGGATCTTCACCCTCCTCAGCCTTCAGTCCCAGCTTAAACTTCTCTTCCATCCTGAAGCTTAAGATCTCCTGCTTCTGTGCTTCTGTCTGGATTCTGTAGAACTCAGTACTTTAAAAAACTTGTACTTATAATTCTTTTTTGTTATTTCTTATTAGGTGTTTTGTTCCATTAGACTCTAAGGTACATGTAGGAAGGGACTCTTTCTTGCCCTTCATTGTATGCCAAGAATTTTTCATGGTGCTTGGGCCACAGGAGATGTTTAACAACTATTTATTTAATGAATGAATGATTGAGGTGTGCTTTTTTTTTTTTTCTGGTGGACCACAGTATCTCTTATGTTACTCTGCAAAATATGTTCTCAAGGTGGCATTCTCAAAGAAGAGAATTTAGAAAATGTAACTAGTAGAGTGCTTAAGCCTCAGTGAAAATGAGTTAGGAATCTAGTATAAAATTCCAGAGGCAGAGAGGGCTTTGTTTAAAACAATGTTCAGATTATCAATCTATCCATTAACCTCATACCAATTTCTAGTGGAACAGAGGCTATAGTTTTCCACAGTAATGGATTATGGGAACTAACAAACTTCAAGTTAGACAGTTCTTTCTAATACCTAACCTAAACTTGTCTTTGCTATAATATAAACTCATTTCCGATCTGTACACGTATTTATGTTATTATACACATATACATACTTATGTTATTAACAAGTTTTCCTGTTTTCCTCTACTATCTAAGGTTTTTTCTCCCTTTCATATCAATCTTATTTTTTGATCTTTTATTTATTTTTATTGCTTGTATTTTAACCTTTCTGAATATGCCATCCTTGAAGTCATAAACCAGGATAATCAATACCTGATTAGTACTGAATACAGTGAAAGGATCACTACTCTTTAAAGGCTTGTCATTGTGCTCTTTTGAAATATAGCTCCAGCAGATTTCCATATGATATATTGGAAATGCTTTAATAATCTGTGATTTAAAATATTATTGCCCTTAGTCAAAAGGTTTCAAATGGCCAGATTGCCAGAAAATCATTCCTTCTAACAAAATACTATTGAGCATTAAGAACTTAAAACCACCTGTGTGATCCATGGGGCTGTTAATATGTATCCCTATTTCAGTGTTTTGTCCACATTGGACTTAATTATGACCCTTTTGTCAAAGAAACTCTAAAGGAAAGAATATATACTTTACAAATTGTATGACACTTTTTTTCTGTAATCAGTAACTTTGCTAATGACCTGAGAGGAATGGCTCTTCCAGGCCTGCAGTGGTTATAATATATAACATGATGCTCTAGATGCTCTATTATGTAGTATAATCCTTTTTTTTTTTTTCAACAAGCAAACTTGGTTATGGCTAAGATGGGAGAGTTTTAGAGCTTGCATTAAATCATGCATTTAAGAATATAGTAGGTAAATGTATGAGATAATAGGGAAATGCTCTGAAAATGTATAGATTGGAAATCAAGGTCGTGTTGACTGTAAGGCATGTCCTCTTACTGCTTATTCTTATACTGAGCAAAAGTGTTTTATGATAAAGAGCAAAAGGGAAATAATATTGGCTAATGCTATTTTAAATTGCTATATATCAGAATATTAAATGACTATACTATTATTACCTCAGTCATGATTTGCCATGAGAGCACTTTGACAGATGCTTAACGGAGGTGCTTATGTGGGCAAATGCTGCCTGTTAAGAGGGAGAGACAGTTTCTTTATATTTATAAAGTTGATTTCAGTTCAAGAAGTATTTATTTAGCACTTTGTAGTGTGTCTAGCATATACTGTGTACTGTGAGGAATTCTAGTAAAAATTTTTTTTCTTCTGATGAGAACTTTTAAGTTCTATTCTCTCAGCAACTTTCAATTATACAGTATAGTGTTGTTAACTATTGTCACCATCTGGTTTTATATTTTTAAACTAGTTTGTCCAGCGGTTCAATCACAGATGATCCTCAGATCCTACTTTAATGAATGCTGCTTTATTTTTCCTTTTCTCTCCCTAACAAAGCATTCCTGACAGCCACCCATACTGATTTCTTCCTCGGACTCTAGAGTAGCATAATGACATCTCTGATGTAGTCCTCAATAGTTTATCTTCTTGCATTGTTCTTTATTTCATTTGATTAGATCTCAGTTCTGAACTAGATTAAACACTCTACGGAGGAATCCTATATCTTAAATGATGGTATATAAATGTATAATAAATATTAAATAATATTGGCATGAAGAATGCTATTTTTGACTTTAAGACATTACAGATAATAAATATCAAAGAAATATAATACTTTAAAATACTATAATTTTAAATAAGGGCTGCTTAAACATTTTTATGGTTTTCATTATCTTCCAGTTTTCAGAGAAATTTTCCTTAGTTGCTTTATTTTTAAAATGATACTAGTTATAACAATAATTTGTGTCATTCTTTATAATTTACAGATTATATTTAGATATATAAGTAAATTGGGTTAGCACTTGTATTTAAACTAAAATTGGAAAATCTTTTACTTTTAGCATTGATTCCTGCCCTCTCCCTCCCCCATTATAGAGGTAATATAAGCTTGTTGGGGAAACTATAGAATATAAGAACTTATAGAAAAGATAGGTAATGACTTAATGTTTAAACATGTTTCCTTTTTTAAATAAATGTTAAATATGTTTTATATAATTGAGAGTATATACTGTAAATAAGATTTTATTTTTTTCACTTAACATTATTCAATAAGTATTCAATAAACATTTCCCATGTTATTAAAAATCTTTATAAATATCATTCTCAATATTTACATGGTAAAGATATATCTACATTGTTTTTCATATAATCCACCATTTAAAAAATAGAATGCTTCTAGGTAAGACTTTTAGAGGGGATAAGATATTTAAAAGCAATGTTGGTTACTTGTATAAGTAGAAATATTTACTTCCTGTTTAAGTTCTGAAAACTTAGTATTACTTCCCATTTTACCAAATTCTTTTAATTCGATTCAACTTTTTTTTTTTTACCCTGTTCACTTTGCTATGTAGCTGTCTTCGAATTAAGGAATCAATTTATGAAACTTTCTTCTGTTGTCCTCTGTTGCCCAGGACTCATTGAATAAAAAGATATTTCAAAGAGTTTATAGTATGATATTCAGCATTTCAAAGAAAACATCTTGAAAATGTTGATGTTGACAATACAGGAAGCTTTGTAAAAGGGACTGAGTTAAACCAAGGAGAGTTTTCTCATCTGTTCTCACTTTGTACCTGGTGCAGGTGCAACTTGAATCATAAATTGGAATTCTAGCTAAGTAAAAATTTTAGAAAGAGTTCATTCATCTCTTGTTAGTCACACACTAAAATCTTTATTTATTTTTAAGACTCTATAGTATATGCAATGAATGAATGATATGGCAGCCTCTGGTTATATTGCTTCTGTCTTTTCCTTTCTGTTTTTCTTTCGTTGTTGTTTTGAAACTAGCATTGCTTTAATGGGATTTAATGGGAGAAAGATGCCAGAGATAGCTTTTAAAAATGGAAGTAGATAGTAGTTCTCTGCCTACAAAGATTGTTTATATGAATGTAAATACTTAGCTGTATAAACATGAATATAGTTCTCATATTTGAGTTAATGCTTTTGGTAATCTTAACTGCTGCTTTTGGTGAGCTATCCAAAACTCTTGGGAGGACTGTGCTGTGGCAGTTTAACGTGACATTCCTATTGCATCAGAGCTAGGGTAATGCCTTATATAATTGAAATTGATCAACATAATCTTTGGATTTTCTCTATTAAATCAAAATAAAGATATAGAAAAAGAATATGCCATTAGTCTCAATGACAGAATTGTAGTTTCTGCCTGCAGACTTTTTCTTTTAGTTACTATGGCAACAAAGCCCCAGTCTTCTAGTAATTAAGAAGTATCAACAGTATTTGGAAGAAACAGATGATAGTTCACAGCAAGAAACATTTTAAATGAAAATTGTTTTTTTTTGAAATTGGAAAGTTATATCTTAAAAACAGGATTTAATATCTAAACAGCTTGATCTAAACACAGAAACATAAGGAACTGATGTATTTCAAAGTGATTTGTAAATTTTAAAGTAATATGAAGATATAGTTGGTTATAACTTAAAATTTTCGTAACAGTGAATTCACAAATATCACAAAAAATAAAGATAAAAGTGTAAATGGAATTTGAAATTGTTAGACCATAACCAATTGGGCTGGAAAGCTCAGAGAAGATGTCTTAAAAAGGGTGGTAATTAGATTGGATTTTAAATGATTGTATTTAAGAAGTCGATAATTTGCGAATGGGGGGATCCTTCAGATGGAAGAAATAGCAAGAACACATGCTTGACGTTATAGTTTAAAAGCAGTTATTTTTGCATTATAGCATAGCGGTTAAAGCATAACTCTAGAGCCCGCTTACCTGCATTCAAATTTTGGTGTCATTACTAATATTATTATTTTCATTATTAATAACATTTATAGTGGGGTGTTGTACAATATTTTTCTGAAAAGATAATAAACCAATAATTTCATTATAAATTTATTAATAATATAATAAAATGATATAATGATAATATTTATGAAGCACTTAATAAACAGTGCAGCCACTTCTTCAAGTGTTTTATATATATTCATTTTATACTCAACATAATTATGAGGTAAGTACAATTATTTATTCCCATTTTACACACTGAGAGTCTAACTTGCCTAAGGTCAGACAACTCATAAGTTTAAGTAGGGCCATATTGTGGAGCAGTTTATTTATTTATTATTTTTTTCAACTCTTTGAAAAAATTTTATTTTTACCAGTTTCGAGAGATAATTGACATAAGTTTAAGGTGTACAGCATCATGGGGAGCAGTTAAATATAAGAATGCATATGGATAATGAAAAAGACTATGAGGACGACTATTGTATGGTTCCTGGAAAACCATTTTGATTTCTTCACAGAAGAGTAATATGGTCAGACAGTGTTTTAAGGCAATTAAACTAGAAAGTATGAAGGACATGGAAGAGGCCTAAGAGAAGTGTGGCTCAAAGGCCTGTGGTTTTCAACTGTGAGATTATAAGGGCCTGAGGTTGGCCAGGGGCAGGAAGAATGGTAAGGGCAGGCCAGAAAAGAGGATTCAGTTAGGCTCTGTTGCTAATTGGTGGGGGAGAAGAAGGTGTCAGTGATGATTTATAGGTGTTTTACTTAGGTAAATAGTGATATCATTAAAAGGTAGTCTATCTGTCCTCATATATAACCAACTCCTGAATGCTTAACATTTCAACCTTTTTTATGTTGGTGACTATTTTTAAGTCTTGGCTGTCTGTCCTCTTACCTCATTCTTCCTTCAGAGTTCTTTCCTGTAGTGCACAGTCTTCAAAGTCTCAATTTGGAGCTCATTTTCTTTTACATGCCCACTTCATTATAGGGGATGTATGCTTTTCAGTTACCTTTAGTCTGGAGGCAGGGTAACCTCATGGAAGGAGAAAGCTGGGCCTGAATCCCAGCTACACATCACTAGCTGTGTAATAACAATGTCTTTGATCTTAGTTTGCTCGTTTATGAATGGGAATGATACCTACCTTATGGAGTTATTATGGGTACTAAATGAATCAAGAGAAAAGGCTCAAAACACAGTAGTCCTTTACCAAGTTTTATTTGCTTCTTTTGTTCCCTTTTTTCCTATTTCAATATTTCCCTTCAGTTCATGTTGCTTTCCTGATAGGGGCTCTTCCTATATTAAGAGGGAATAGTCATGATTTTCTTTTGCTTGCCAGATGTTAAACTGTACATTATCATCTTTCATGAATAAATAGTATAGTGATTGTCTTTTTGTTTTAAACATGGAATGAGTTAATACTCTAAAAATATAAGCCATGAACTACAAAGAGATGTAATAATAAACTGGTTTTATGTGAAATTACATTTCAGACTGAGTGTGAAAATATATCTTCAAATTGGATCCTTAAGTGCACTATGAAGACAAACTGTAGGAACAAGATATATGAAAGATAAAATTTTCTAATCCCTTACATATCTAGAAATTTTATTTTTACAGATGTTACGGATGATACAATGATTTATCTTTTATGTAGCAATTATAATAAGAATTTCATTTCATTCAACAGATGCTGTTGTAAAGAGAATGTATCTCAGCAAAATACTGACTCACACAGAGTGATAGGAAGCATCTTTTTTGTAGATCGATGAGCCAAGATAGTATTTGCTATGGGTAACTAGTCAAAGTGGTACAGTTAGCCAAGTTCTTGTTAGGGATTTGGAAATGACCCATAGGAGAGTTTTCCTTGATTCAGTTAACTTTTGTGGACTCCAGTATTTCAAGGGTAATATAAAATAATAAAATGTTAAAAATAATCTCAGAATGTAGAGAGGTTTTAAGTATGACCTAGTACAACCACTTTGTTTTAGAAAGGAAGAAACTGAGGCCTAATGATCAAAAGAATCTTGCCCAAAAGTCCCCATAATGCAGGAGTCCCCAACCTACCTGGCTGCAGACCAGTACTAGTTTGTGGCCTGTTGGGAACTGGGCCGCACAGCAGGAGGTGAGCGGCGGGCGGGCCAGTGAGTGAAGCTTCATCAGTATTTGCAGCCGCTCCCCAGCACTAGCATCACTGCCTCAGCTCCACATTAGATCATCAGGCATTAGATTCTCATAGGAACACCCATCCCTGGTGCCAAAAAGGTTGGGGACTGCCACAGTGATTGTGGCAAACCAGAGTTCGAATTTAGGTAATTCCCAGTGTTCTTGCCACTTTGTCACAAAAACCCATGATCATTTAAACATTATTTCAACCAAACCGTGGCCTAGAAATGAGGTTTCTATGAAATCGAAAAAAAAATAATAGGACTTGGAACTAAAATTCTTCAATCATTATTTCTGATGGCTTTTTCTATTTCATATTTCTTTAAAAATAAATTAAAAAATCTTTAAAATCACACAGGTTCAGTTATATTTAAACTATTTACATGGAATGAATGTTTCAGGAGTATGCATCATGTTGGTATACTGTGTACTGACATTCTGCTGAGAAATGCGAACTCTATTTCGAGAAGACCCCTCAAAGGTTGCTTGTGGTCAAGCTAGTTGTGGTTGTACACATTCACCCAAGGTAAATTTGATCTGACAAAAATTAACTATCTATGCATTTTCTGAATGAAAAAAAAATCTTAACTTTTAGCTGTTGATATAGTACCAGAAAGCCACTTTAAAACAATATGGTAAACCCTTTTGCTTTCCTGCTTAGGTTAAATTCATACCAACACACACACACACACACACACACACACACACACACACAGTACTTAACATGATCATATCTGTTTATAGTTTCTTTATGTGACTCCTTTCCAAAAGGCTTCAGGTTCATGTGAGAGGAGGTGAGGTTAGCATTGATGAACAAATGGGGGAACTGGATAGGCTCTGTTATAAAGCCTAGTTGTGCCTTTTGGGCTATCACTTGAAATCTGTAAAATGCTCATTTTATTTAACTGAGATATAAGAGCAAAATGGAATAGAAACTTTGACATTTCCAAAACTCAAAGCCAATTTTGTTAGCATATATAACAGATGCAGTATTCAGTGTGAGGTAAATATACATGAGATTGTCATAAAGCATCAATCTTTTGAAGTTAGTGTTTTAATGAGAGGAATTTATTTGTTGTTGCTCCTTTGATTTTTTTTTATCAGCTTCTACTTTTCTGGTTTAGAGGAAGACTAGAAAAAGGGTAAAGAGGTTTTAAAAAACAGTTTACTACATAAAAATAAAGAGTATTTGAATGAATGATTGAGCAGTGGTTTTGTTACGAGAGGGTATAGTTGAGGGAGAGGAAAAGGGCTGCACATAAGAATTACCCAGATAGACTTCCCAACCACCCTTTCCCATTCTGAGATACTCGGCCTGCGGGGAGAACCATGGCTTTGGAGCAGTGAGTTAAAATATTTTTGGAAAGCACCCAAACCATGAGGCCTGTGAGTTTTGCACCAAATTTTCAACTTCAGTCGGTTTATTTTAGCAATGTGGCACTTTTTTGGTTTGATGATTTAAGTTTTATTTTTAAATTAAATTGTAGTATACAATGAAGTTACTCTGGAAATATATGAGTTTAAATCTTCCAAGGGTACTATTTATGAGCAAAATAATTTTTCATTATGGCTAAGCTCAGAATTCCTAAAAATTGTAGAAATCATATTCTTATTGTTCCAAATGACAGAGCTCTCCCAGCAAGTAAAGATTTCACTAAGAAGAGGTATTTTCCTACCCAAGCAGGATACTTATTTTTTTGAGTTTAATTGCCAGATTTCACCTTATAGAAAAATATAGCATATTCTTTGCCTAGTGACTCCAATTCATCCCTAATGGATGAAATTTGTAAGCCTTGTATTTGCGTTAGTGCTTTTTGAAACTAAGAGAAGTCTGTGAAAACACAGTACAGTTACTGGTGCATGATAGAAGCTCAAGAAATGCTAATTTTCTTTTCTCCCCTTTCTTCCTCCTCAGGAGACATTGAGAGGTATACAGAATTTATTTTAAGGAATTAATATATTTACTGGTTTGGAAACCCTGTCAAAAATTTAGAACAATCTCTCTGCTCAGTGTTTCTCATTTTCAAGCACATTGATCAAAATATAGTGACAGGAGTTTATTAAAAGAATTTCATTCAATTTAGCTCAATTTAACTGAATTTTATTTACTGTCTACTACACATAAGACATTTGTATAGACATTGTAGAGGATAGAAAGATGAGTATAACATTGTTCCTTTATTCAGGGAGTTTATAGTCCAATATTGGTGAATATGGGTGGGGTATATACTCAATAAAATATATAAATATACACATATTCACATGTATATGTATAAACATATACACATGTATACATAGCACCCTATAGAATCCAGGTTTCCAAACTTCTAACCCATTATGCTGTCTATACCATATGCCTCTGCTACTAGATGCCAACTCCTGAAGAAAGAAAGTGGGTTTTAATTCCCAGCTCCCATTTATTTAGTGTAGCCTGTAAGTGCTTTGCTATGTTTCCAAAATGTTAAGCCCTCTCTCACTAAATTAGAATATTTGAAGGAAGCATGCATGAATTAGGAAACTATATTAATTATAGATTATTTATAAGTAAGCATAAATTTAAAAATTTATTTCAAGTACATACAATAACTCAATTTCCATGCCAACAAATGTTTTGTTGATAGAAGAAAGTAGAAATTTTACTGGGCTTGCTTTAATGAACATATAAGAGTCTAGTGTAATTAATGTTCTAAAATACTTAAAAACAGTTCACCTAGAAAGTTTAAGTAGGTCATGCATATTTACTTTAGTAATTTTTTCTTCTTAATAAACCCTTTCTTTAATAGATGAAAGGTGAAATTAAATCTTATCTTATAAAGTGTAATAGATTCAGTATTATTAGCAATGAATTATGATTATTACTGTATTACATATATATAAAAATTTTTTTGTTACTTTGTCTCTCTTTCTATTTTAAGATTTTTTTTTTCGATGTAGAGAATGACAGTGTTTTCTCCCTAAGCATCTAATCTGTACTCGGCCGAGGTGGACATCAGGTAGCTTCTTAATATATTCATTATGCAAAGAACTGCATTATGCCCTGAAAAATGTGAAGATGAAGGAGATATTAAGATGACATGACTCTTTGCTTCAAGTTACTTATAGTCTATTAGGAGATAGTGTGTATAATTACAAAGGGGGATACCATGTTCCATAAAAGAGGTTCAAATAGAGTACTGTGAGAATTTAGAGAAAAGAGTTGTAACTTTTGTCCAGGAGACTTAAGGAGGAGCTAGTGTTTGAGCCGTGCTCTTAAAGGAGAGGTTGCATTTGAGTTAAAGGAAGATATAAGGTATTTCTGAACAGTTTTTACAATGTGTATGAATTAATTAAGGTTATGCTTAAAAGATCTTGTTCTTACTACAATGTTTGGCACCTTGTAGGTGTTCAATAAATATATGCTGAATAATTGCATGAACTACACCGTTAATTGTATGCCACTAGCCATCTGTCTTCTTTATATGAAGGCTATCATAAAAGTAATTGAAAAATATTTTCCCATGTACTGACTTGAGCAGTGCCTCTGCATTTATCAAGGGCTTTAACTGCTTATATTCATTGTCTCATGAACATTACCCATCTTGCTTTGTCTCTGAAAAATGGTGCAGCTGCTCGGTGGCTGTTTCACCCATCCCTCACTAATCAGCTGTTCACCAGCAAGCTGGATTGACATCTGACAAATAGACAATTGTCTGTAGGGAATGAGAGGAGAAGTGGTCAGCAGTTGGGAGGTGACTAGGCTCTGGTTCGGTTTTATTGCATTGCCTGGGTGGAGATTGATGGATGCTTATTTTTAAGCCAGTTATGAAGATAAGAAGATGCGAATGATTTTTGTGTGGGACAACTCTGAAATGCTGTTTCATGAAGGCAAGCAGAGTGCAGAAGTTAGTGCAACACTACTCTAGATTCACGTGTCTTGAGTGTTGCTAATTGAATACATAGTTGTGTCTAACACAACTGCCTGAATAACCGATGAAGATTTCAACCTCCATGTAGGATCAATATATATTCTGGAGACACATGAAAGCAAAACAAACTTTGCCATAGCTGGAGACATGTGTGTTAATAGAAAGGATGAGAGTCTGAAAAAAGAAAATGTTAATCACCTTTTTACTAATTGTAACTCTGAACAAGCTAGATGAAGAATAAAAGGTTTCAAATTAGCCTGGCTTAGGACTAGAGAAAAATGGTAATTATAATTAAAAAAGTAAATTTATATTGGGCTGCATAGAAGGTAAAACATTCTCAGATACTGTCTTGAGTGTTGAACAGTATGGCCTGTTCTCCTTTCTCATTCTTTTCAATTTACTTAGCATTTGACTCTGTTGACTCTACCTCCTTCTGCAACTTTCCCTTGGCTTCCAGGACAGTAATCTCTCTTGATTCCCTCCTATTCCTAGTCATCTCTCTCTCCTAGACCCCTTATTTCTTCTGCTGGCTACACTTCATGCTGTTTTACTTGGATTTTGTTTCATATCTTTATGCTCTTTCTTGTGATATCATCTGTTCAGATGAATCCCATATCTTTTAATTCTGATCTTTTGAGCTGCGTGCAGCCTCATATTTTTACCTACCTGGTGGGGGGGTATCCTATGCAGAATGCCTTAGTTTTATATCACACTTAGCATACTTGAGATTAACTTCATCTGCTAAATCTGCTCCTCTTGCTATGTACCTACTTGTTTGTTACTGACAATATCTCGACATTCCTTTCTTGTGATTCTCCTATTCATTAGTTTTAAAGTCTCTGCATTGTACCTGAACATTGTTCCACTTGCCCTAATTCAGGCTCACCACACCACTTGTAGGTTTTTCAGCTGGTTGTAATTGCCTTCTATTAATTGACTTCCTTACCTTCATCTTTCTTTACCTGACATTATGACTCTTCCATGATCAGACTCCTTCCTACCTTTTCAGGTTTCTCTCTCTATACTTCCTTTCCCCTGTACCATGTGCCCTGCCCCCACCCCCAATCTGGACATTGTAAATTTCTCATGTATACAAATATCAAGTCTTCTCATTTTAGGACTTTGGTTATACTCATCTCCTTCATTTCCATTTTTTAGAACCCATTTCAAATGCAGGTCTCCCAATTTAGAAATAATTCATAAGCATCTGAACCTTTAGAGCACCTATTCTGTTTCTTTTTAGTGGCAATTGTTACGGTCTGCCTTGCATTCCAGTGCTCATTTCTGTGCATTTTCCATGTAAGTGTTTTGAAGGTCAGACTCACATGTGGTTTCATTTTTGTATCCCTTACAAACCCCAGAACAGAGACCTCTTCTTAGGCAATTTAACAAGTTTGTAAAATGAATAAATACATGAATCAAGAAGTTTAACAGAGATAGAGCATAAAGAGGAGAAAGATGATAGACTCAGATGTGGAGAAAAATGAGGACAGTAGTGTCAAACTCTATAGAAGAATTAAATTGGAGTACAGTTTAGTCCCAAAATATTTATAAAATTTTAAGATTTGTTGAGTGTTTATTCAGAGGTATTTTAATTTAGCTATAAAGGTACAGATATGGAGATATACTAATTTATAATAAGTATGTTAAGGAAATTCTCACATAAGATCACAAATCACTTCAGAGAGAACAAGAATGCCTTGAGATATGATAGGCTACTCACTCATCACCAATTAGAATACCATTTACTTTTGTTACATTGTTTGAATATCCAATGATCAGAATTTTATTGCTGTAAATGATAATGATTTAGTCTCTAAAACTTACTTTTACTATAATGATTTATTTATTGCTGGAGTTAGTAGTTCTCTAGCTCTACCACATGCTTACTATATGATTTATCATTTGCTTAATTTTATAGTAAGAGATGGATGTTGGCATACAACATCTTAAGGCAAATCTGAATATTGATCGTTATAATCATCACAGCTTTAAAATGTTGCTTTTGAGCAGACATAGGGAATTTGAAATATCTACTTGTGATAATGTATATCTTCCTGCTTAAAAATGATTTCCTGCTACTTTGGATGCTCTTATCGCAGATAGTATTTTCATTTTGTGTATTATTTATGCTCTTTCAGCAAAATATTTTTTGTTATTTACTAAAACACAATTAGAGGGTCATCTATTTAAAAAAACAGTAGCCGTCAGGTGCATACCTCCCCTCCCCATGGTCATCGTTCTTAGTGTAGGCTTCTTTATCTTTTTTAGGTTTGATCCTTAGTTTGTGCTGTGGTTTTGGTAAATTATCATCCGCTGTGTTTTTAGTCGGTATCCTGTGCTGGTAACTACCACTGTGCTCTAGTTCCCAGTCTCTGCAGCCAGGGTTACCATAGTAGGTGTTCATTTAGTGTTTGTACAGTGATTGGATGAATAGATCCAGCTTTGAATTGCAGTCAAATCTGCTGCTTGTTGATTGTATTCCCTGCTTGTTCGAGTTTTTCCTGCCTTTTCTTTAGCCATCAGTGTGCTCCACACATGTGGTAGGAACCTCTGTTAATTCAGGTTTGGGTCTCCATCTTTGAAGGCTTCTCTGGAGTGGCTTTTTGGCAGATGCTTTGACCTTCAAAATAAACTACCTTTCCACTCCGTCATACCAGTTAATTATTTCCTGCATACCAGTCTACACCCAGAATTCCAAGTCCCTGGAGACCTTTCAGGCTTGTATGTTTAGCCATAACAAACTGAATTGTGTTGCTTTATGCTAGGGATGTCCATACTTCCATACTTCCAGGTTTGCCTAGGACATTTCTGGTTTTTGCTTGTTGTTCTGGTTTGTTTTTATTAATAAAACCGCCTTCGCTCACAGAAGTACCTTGGTTAGGATAACAAAGGTACTTTGTTAATATGGTTACCTAACTTCTTTCTGAGATATGATAGTGACTGAACTTTTAAGTTGTGTCTTATCTGTGTCAGTTTTAATCCATAGCGAGAAACTCCGAGGTTTAGTTTTTTACATCATATCACCAAAGGTATCTAATTTAAGTGATTTTGAGTTTATAGCTATTTGAATAGAGATTATAAAATATAAAAATATCAAACGGACAAATCATGACACAAAATATTTTTCTCAAGTCTCACACATTTATTGTGCTTTATAGTATCATAGGCTTAAGAATTTCTGGGAAATCAATTTTAAAAGAGTTATTTTATGCTCTTCATCAAATATTCTGTAAAGCAACACACTGCCTAAGACACTTAATTCTGAGTGCCTATATAACATTATATACGTTTAGTTATGTAAGCTTTTTTGGGGACCACATAGCAAGTGCTATAGTTATTGAATCACTTGAGTGAGGAATGATAACAGTTCTAAAAATATAGCATCTTGGGGTATTTAAAAAAAAATGATAGCATGCCTTTCATGTGCAGTATAGCAGAAAATGACTAGGCTCTGGTAATTATTCTCAGGGCTGCTGTCTGTGAGTTAAGGCTTAAATGCCTTGAATTGCAGATGCTCCAGCTCCTTTTTATTCACTTTGTAAAGTCCCCTAAAATTGTTGCAAATTACTGCAATAGAAAGGGAACAGTGAGGTCTTGTAAGTACATTTACATGAAACATAGTCATAGTAAGGCCTGCAAGGCGACACGACACTTTCTCTCATAAATTCAGGTATTATTTTGCCCTTCCTGATATTTTGATGGATACTAAAATATTGGAAAAAGGAAAAATATAATCTGTGGTAAAGACACTATGCGTTCCCATTGTACATTCCTAATTTAACCTGACTTGAGTTAAATGTCTATATTTGGGCTATTCTTCATGATGAAGAAAAAAAAAATCTGCTTCTGTTTTTTTTCTTTTTTTATCCTTCTGCCTATTCCAGGGTAGGTAAAGAGGAGAGTGTTTTCGTATGAGTGTAAGGTCAGCAAAGGCAGGTTTGTATAGTCCAGGGCCACTTCATGTAAGATCTGAGAAGCATTTAGGTAGGAAAGAGCTCTATCTTCCAGACCCGTTTTGACTTTGACTTCTAACTTCACTGTCTCCAGTACTGTAGTTTACATAAGTAATTGTGCATTAGAGAACTTGACTCAAAATCATAGATCGTATAGGTATAGAAGGAACTCAGGAGAATTTATCCCTCTACTTTCTGTTAAGCACCATAACTCCCAACTCCAGGAAGATGGTCCTCTAAGTCAGACTTGAAGACTTTTAGAGAGTCCATTCTAATATTAAATAACCTCATTCTCTGAGGAATCTTTCTTAGATCTAACCCAAGTCCTTCATATTGGAATTTAAGGCTATTTCCTTTGGTTCTGTACTCATTATAGATAGAGAACAGCTGGTCACTGGAATAACTGATCAAATACCTTAAGAATGTTATTAAATCATCCATCAGTCTTCCCTTCACCAGGCCCAATAATCTCAGTTCCTTTAATCTTTCCCCATAGATATTACTTTCCAATCCTTTAATCATCTTTGTGGCTCTTCTCCACTTTAGAAGAGTTAAATTTGAACCCTACAAATTGGGTACAGGTTTTAAGAAAATATTCCCTTTAGAATACAGAGTAACTTATCTGGTCCTACAAAGGTTTGGCAGAGTTACAGCTGCACCCAGAAGCCCCTTTCATCCCAGAAGCAGACTTGGTTCCTAGACCTTTTCCTTCCACGTTCACAGATCAATTTCTTCCACGTGTGTTGATGGTCTGATGACTCATGTGGTCAAAAAGAGATGAAGGCTTAATTTTCAGGTGATATTCTTTCTGAGCTCCTATTTTTTTCTCCCCTCCTACATAGAAAATTTTTATTTAGTTTATGAATATAACTGTTAGTTGAAGGAATATTTTAAGCAAGATAGTTAATATTGAGAAGTTGAAGTAATAAATAAGTATTTTGTGTAAATAACTTCTCAAACTCTGAAAGTAAAAGAGTTAAGAAAGCTTTAGTGAAATAAATAAGCCAATCACTTACATTTGTTTTCATAAAAGTGCGAATATCTAAATAATGTCAATATCAAGGTACCTTTTACATAGATGTGAGTTTTTAGTAACAGGGAAAAATCATTCAAGTATATCGTGTGACTTCTGGTCTTCTGGGATTATATCATAAGTCTTGTCCAGTTCAAGCTCCATTTTATGAACACTAATATTGGCTAGTCTCCCAGACCATAAAACTACCATTCTTAATTTGACCTTCAACCTCATCCCCTCACCTCTTGAAAAACTTTGACGAATTATGTGTTGGTGTGTGTGATTATTGCAGGGAGTGAAGTGGAATGTATATGGGTTAAAGACATTCATTATTCTAAGGTTAGGGTTTGCCTTTTAAAAAATGAGGCCAAAGACTTTCAAGCAGAATAGACTATTAGAAAAATTGTTGGTAGAATTGGCTCCTTGTTACACAAAGCTGAGGAAACGTGACTGTGAAACACAGCGGCTATTGGAGTGTTTGTAGAAGAAACTGGATGACAAGCTTGCAAGCATGTGCAAAGCAAGCAGTATTCCACTTTGTAAAGGCTCAGGATACTGATGTCACAGTTAGAGAATGTGGCTGATATGAAAGGTGAAGCTCATCAGCCATTAATATTTCAAACCCAGGCCTCTTGGTTTTTGTATTCAGCTCCCATTGTAAGCTTGACACAACTTAAGGACACGAGGTAGAAAAATATTGACTCGATATGCTGTCTTTCTGTCAACATTTTTTTTAAGTTTAAGTGCAGTAGAAATGTATTATACTTGCAATAAAAAAGACTTATGAACACATCAGGAATCTGTACAAATGAATTAAAGTCATGGAGGTAGTTGTCTGGGGGTGAGATTGGGGTTACTAGGTTCCACTAACTCTACCTCAGCAACAAATTCTAAATGTTTCCTGTGTTGTAAATTAGAAACTACTTGTTTTAATTAAGACCATCTGTAAGCTCACAATGACTTGGGGACGAAAGTAGTGCCAAGGTAAAAACTGGTAGTGTTCATCTGAGTCATTTATTCTTCGGGCCAAATAATTTTTTGCTAGGCAAATATTTCATAGATTTGAGTTTGCATATGACCTGTTTCTTCTAAAGGTCTCCCATTAAGTGGCTAACAGGTGATTTAAAGATGGCATATTTAGGAACCATCTAGAAAACAAGACCACCCTCCCTGGTAGTATATGACAATATAATTTTTAGCAATAGCTCTTGATGATTAAAACAAGGTATCTAAATGTTATTTAAGGAATTGAACAAAGAAAGTGAAAGTGAAGAAACATGGCAATCCAGAAAATGCAAACCGTAGATGACATTTTGAAAGGAAAGAGGGCGTTTAAGCAAGAAAGCAAGGAATACTGGCAAAGCTAAAAAGGCGTAACTTTAGCACAGGGCAAGAATGACTAGGCTCTAATGAATATTACAGGTTTCTAGAATGTGAGAATTGAGAGACGTCTTAGAGAGTGTATAGCTCAGTCCTTTAAATTTATAGATTACAAACAAACATAAAAATCAAACCCCTGAGTTTCAGAAAGTTCTTTCTTTTGTCTCTGTATTTTTCTACTGAAAGACTGGTGGAATATAGTGAACATTTAACAAATAAATATAGGAGGCAAATAAATATAGTGTTCTGGAAGAATTAATCTCCATTTAAATGAACAAATAACAATTGATTTTAGGAAAAGTAAATAATACTCTAAAGGAATTATTTATTTGTATTCTGTGTTGTTTCAGAAAGGACTTATAATTTAATATGGGATAAAAATACGTGCAAGTGATCACAGTACAGTAGCAGTGGTTGGTCTTAATGGACTCTTAAACTATTGGGCAGGCAAATGTTTTATCTTCTTGAGTTCTTGCAGTGACATTATGAGGTACTATTTTTGCTCTCTTTCCAATTTTACAGCTTAGGAAAACTGAAGCACAGAGAGATTAAATCACTAGCTCAAGTGACATGTCAGGGTTTGAAGTCAGGTTTGTCTATCTGCAGAGTCTTTTCATAACTGTTACATCACTGTGCCTCTGACTGTAAAAGGGAAAAATACTAATGCACTGCAAGAAAGAAATATATAGACTTATATGTGGAATTCAAAGATTGGAGAAAATCACTTGGGCCAAGGTGGACAGCAGGGTTAGAAGCAGGTCTGCCGGAGATGATGGCCCCAGTAATGGCCTTTGAAAGATGATTAATATCTATCTATTTTAGATAGATATTAATAAGTATGTTCCTGAAAGTTTAAGGATTCCATATTTTCTTTTAGTGATGGTGGAACGGATTCCAGAATAGTTGGTTCAAAGATGGGCATTAAACCATTTCTTTACCAGTATACATTCTGTACGTTAATATGAAAATATGGAAATTTGCCAGTCTTGGCTTTAAATAATCCTTAGGATAACTTCCTTGTTTATTCATATAATTTTTATTTCTCTTTTTACTGCCCTGATTGAAGGTTTATACTCTTGTAAATTTTGCATCTGAAAGATTTCCTCTGGGCGAACGTGAATTTCCTCCAAAATATGTTTTCTGAAGAGAATTTAAAAGAGAAATTTTAAAACTCTTTGGATGTAAGATGCTTTATTCATCTCCACCGATGGAGGAATTGCCCTTGCTTTCTAGTTCCCTAGTTGTGCCATTTATTTGAGCAGTCACATCACAGCACTTATTTTTTTGTAACTTGTAGATTATATTAGAAATGTTTATTTATTTTTATAATTTTTTAAAATTTCCTTTATGGTATTCATGAAGGAGAGCAAAGAACTTCTCCTGGGATCCTGGGATAAGCTGGCATTGTAATAAAACAGGGCACATTGTAAATGAGATCTCTTGTATGTAATTGATTCATAACACTCATTTAGCTTTTTAGCATGTTCAACTGACCAACTGGTAGTATAGCTACTAGTTAAAAACATTTCTTTATCAGATTTTAATTTTATATGTTTCTAAAATACTTTCCAAAGTGTTTTTAGTGACCATTCTACATAATTTAAAACTATATAACAATGTTTCTAAAAGATTTTTCTTCTACACTTAAAATTTTTTTTAGAAGAGCTAACAGAGCCCACTGTAGTCAGGCTATCTTCCATACCAATTTCTGTTGAGAACTAAATACTATAAAAAGGATTACTATTCAATATTCATAGCTTTTAACATGGTCTGTAAATTGATATTGATATTTAGAAAATGTAAGTCATTAGAGAAAAGTATTAAATAAAAGAATGTTCTCAAAACTAACAATAAGCTTGTTTTAAATGTTGTAGGACAATAACTAACAAGGCATTTCTAGAAATTAGTTATTTGGAGGAGACTTAGGGTTAAAATTCTTTTTCTTGGATTTGGATTTATGCTTTTTCAGTATAAATGCTATTTAGCAATCAACTATATTTTGTGCCAGGCTTATAGACTGAACATGATTTATTCATTTTCTGATATATTGAATGGGGAGAGTGACCATTTATGGTTATGCCCACGAGTTTTATGAGAGCTTTTAAGAATGAACTGGAAGTTATAGGTATTTGGGGAATGGCTTTGGGTTTCATCCAATTCAGGACTAATAGTCTCTGCCAGGTTCTATTGCTTCTGATGCCTGGCAAACCAGAAAATTCAGAGTAGCTCTTATTTAGAGAAAATCTATCTTAGTTTCTTATTAAGTGTATCTTGCTTTATTCAACAGATGTATTCTTGAAAAATTTGTGGAACATAAAGTTTTATAAATTAAATGTTTTAAACACAGATTGGAACTTTTAATTTAAGTGATATTACAAAAGTGAAGAGACCTTTGGCAAAACAAATCATTTCTCCAAAGTTGTGTATATATATTGAAAAAGTTAAAAATTTTGTACAGTGGTGATTTTTTTGAGCACTTATTTTATAGCAGAATATAACGCGTTATCTTCAAGCAATTTTGTGAAGAATACAAATGAAGTAACTACACAGCATATGCAATTTGTAAAAAATCAATGTTACACATTAAGCAAAAGCAATGTATTCAGCCCTGCACCCAATCACTATAGGATACACAGATTGTGTCACAGAGAAAGTTACACCTAGACTTAACTGTCTAGGTATACCTAGCCCAATCTTTGCCAAGTGGGAAGTTATAGTTAAAAAAAAAAAAACTTTGCCAAAAGTAACTAATAAGTACCTTGCCATAGAGGATTACACCTGAACCCAACTGCAAGATGTGTGCATACAAGAGGTGACAATGAGACTTGATGCACAATTGTGCCATAGATTGGGTTTCAGTTGTACCTTATTGTTTCATGATTTTCCTGAATGAATCCTGTAAGTTCTGTATTCTTTGTCATTGCCACCGAAGTTTCTGCTCAGCTTAGTGGTCAGCTAATTACTGTGCAGAGATTTCTTTAAATGCCTTGAACCAATAAGTTTCCCCTTATTATGAGGCAGGTTTCTCTCATGATCGAAGATGGCTGCCAGCAGCAACTGGGACAACATATTTCCTGGTTTTCATCAAAGGATATTGAGGGGTGGGGGTAGAGGAAGAGAGAGGGAGGAGGAAAAAGAGAGGAGGAGAAAGAGAGAGAGGGAAGGAGAAGGAGAGAGGGAAAGAGAGAGAGAGAACACTAGCTTCACTGAGTAAATTAAATTGACCTAGACCAACTCTTCCCTGAAACTAAAGTTAATTACTGACGAGGGGAAGGAAATCATCGTAGTTGGCTTGATTTACACGTTTGGAAATGGAATGGATGTTGTAGAGTTAGTTACACTGCTAGCAGGGTTCCTTCTGGAGAATATCTTTAAATAAGGGAAAGGCACAGTCTTGAAGGAGAAAAACTGCTCAGAGAGGGAACAATGATTGGGATTCTTACCCAAGCCTTATCTTCAGCTCTTGCCTTCATCTTTATTTATGCAAAGATGCATTTTGATATGGGAAGAGTATTTACTTTAGTCACACCATGGAATAATTAAAATTTTTTTCTCTATAGGCCTGTACCTACTTTTTCTTTTCTGTTACACAGTAAGACTTTTAATGAGGTTGCTTCAAGGAATTATGTAGGGCATTGAGTGGACCATTGAGAAATAGTTTGTAAGGAGCAAATAGGCACTAAATCAGAAAATATTTGAAGCTGAGAAGTATTCTATTACATTTCTGTTATTCAAGTTGGAGACTTTGTTAAGAGTGCATTGTTGTATTTGGAAGCAGTAGCATGATCTACAGAGCATGAAATTATTCAGTAGCTGGAAAAAGGTGACAGAATTGTACCTATCAAGTGGTATTAAGTATGGTACATTATGTTCTCTGGTCCCTAGAAACTTATAATTACCCATTGCAGAACATTACAGCATGAGTAATGGAGCTTCTTGTTCTATATGGTAATGTCAGATGGCTCATTTATTAGTCATTCTTCACAATATCTTTGTGAAGTGGATCACTATTATAATAATTACCTGTCTCCTACATGATGAATAAATTGAATCTCAAAAATATGAATCACATTACTAAAGATTACATGTGGTGCTTATATTGTAAATTTTGAATCAGGTCTTCCAGTGTTTGTTCAAAGCCCATTCAATGAGCTTTCTTCAGCAAATGGACTTAAATATGACTTCCTCCAATAGTCAGGAAAAGGAAACAATCCACATACTGTCTTTTAATATCCTCTGTTTCCTGATGTTCATAATGTGAGATAGTTTTGGACTAGTTGAACCAGAATGAATACAGCAGTCAGGTTAATATAGAAAGAAACCCACGTGTAATTAACATGTAGGGAACAAATAAGGAACAAGAGCAAGAGAACATGGATTTAGCAGTCTCAAAATAAAATTATAAGTATAAAGTAATACATTTATTAAGTATTTAATCATGAGAGTGATTGTATTTTCATTAGGCAGCACATTTCTCTGTCTTGCTAAGTGAATCGGAATGCTATATAGCGGATTAGCGTAAAAAGTTGTGTCTCTTTTAAAGAAATTAAAACAGCCCCAGGTCCTGCAATTCATAATATGTAGGTTAAAGCCATATTTGGTAGGAAGGAAGAAGACAAAATTCATTAAGTATCCAGGAGATAATTGTTGCTAACATTTGATCTAATTCCAGCATTTTCGACTTCCTCTTTTCCACTGCAGATAGCAATTATCACTTTTTAATGTGGCTTTGAAATTTTAGAACAGAATCCTTGTGAAGTGCATCAAACATTCTTGAACTGTTTTCAGAACATTCTTTTCATGGAGTCATGGAACCAGCTGCTCTTCTGCCTTAGTCAGTTAGCATTTTGTCATTGATGCTTTTAAGAATGCATGTATAATAAAACAGAATCTGAGACATTGATCTCGTTGTAGCTATTTTAAGGAAGAAATTATAGCAAAATGATACACTGATTTATATTGTATTGTTTTTCTGGTCTAGACCAAATTATGATTTGTCACAGAGGTTACCTATGTATATCTATCGGGAAAAAAATTCTGTAGATATAACTGCAGAACAATTGAATAGACTTTTTCTGTAGTAAGGGAAAATGCAGTCTTACATTAGGGAATTAGCATGAGTTTAGGGGTCTTGATGTTTTTCTTGATAGTTATACACATGCATTGAAATGATGTCACAACTATTAGGATAATTCAGTCTGAAAGTCTTTCTGTTGAAGACAGTTTTATTGACTCTGTATGTTCAAAAGTGAATCAAAATTTCAGCCAAAATTATAGGAGTGTTGCTTAGCATCAACACTTTTGATTTAATATCTAAAGCCAACTTGTAATTTTTATTGACTAGAACAGTAATACATAACTAGCTCACTTCTTTTTTGTGTGCCATATTAGAAAATGAGTTGGTATGATGAATTCTGAGTATATTATGCCAAAGACTCAGAGGGAAAATTGTCAGCATGAATTATGAAATGTTCTCTTGCTCATAGTGTGGTTTATTGGCAAAGTATTGATGTTTGTACTTATGAGCTGAAAGCACAT
Source organism: Pteropus medius (assembly GCF_902729225.1). Classification (NCBI taxonomy): domain Eukaryota; kingdom Metazoa; phylum Chordata; class Mammalia; order Chiroptera; family Pteropodidae; genus Pteropus; species Pteropus medius. The sequence continues at coordinate 6,914,222 of NW_024352786.1, read as the reverse complement.
TTTTCTCTTTTTATCTACTTACTCTACAAATTGACTGTGTATAGAACTGGGTGACTTCTAAAATCAGCAGTGACCATTATGGATTTTTGGTAATATCTGGACTAATCAGAGAAATTGAGGTGATGTCTTCAGAATTCTTTGACATTATCCTTTGCTAAAGCAATTATATATAAATAAGTTCTATTTTAGATGCTACTTATACTTTAACCTTAGTTTTCACATCATAACCATTTGGTGTTAAGGATTTAATTTCCTGATTTTGCACATGAAGAAAAAAACTCAGCAAGTTTCTAAGTTGCCTAAGATTGCACATTTTAGGAACTGGGAGAGCTGAGGTTTAAATTAGGTCTGTCTGAATTGCAAGCCATACTTTTTCATTATATCATATTGCCTCTCAACAATAAAGAAACTAAACACTAATAAACCTGTTTATAAAATTCCACTTAATTTGGGTGATCAGGATAGAATACATTGTAGGTTAAAAAAAATATAAAGTAAGCAGGGTTACATTGCTCGTCCAAAAGACTTCTTTTACCGCATCATCCATCTCTGACCACACACCTCATGTCATGTAAAGAGAGCCACTCTCTCTCTGCACTTGTCTTTCCTGGATTTCTCTGTGAAATTTTGCCCTCTTTGATACATAATATCACATACCGCAAACAAGAATGTAGTGCAGCTTGGGACTGGCTTAAGCTGAGCTGCTCATCATTTACATATTATATGTAAAATGAGAAAGTTGAATTAAATAGCTAAATAACTAAATCTTGGAAATTCTCAGTTGTAAAAATTCAAGATGTATCAATTAGTTTGTTACATAACACGAGACTCGACTATGAGTATTCAGAGATTTTTGAATATGAAAAGTAATCAGTATGTAATAACAGCAGTTATATTGAATAACTCTCACTCGCCATGAATAATTTTACTCATTAAGTTTTAATTTTTGATCAACATTTTTGAGTTTGTATTTTTGTTAATAGAAATATATTTCAATGTCATGTAACCTCCATTCCTTCTCTGTGCCACTGATTAATCTGTTTGAATGTACTTTTTCCATCTTTAAAAAATTTTTTGATGAAGTGCTTTTGAAATAGAACCTTCGGACTGGCATGTTGACATTGACAAAAGATGGCCCTCTTTTCAACAATTTAAACAGGCTGTGTGTGGCTATTAACATATCACTGGTAAATTTTATAGCATCTTCTAGGCACTTAAATACTTACAGTGTTACTTAAACACACATGTAATTAGACTTTATTAGAAATTTTTGATGATATGAAACAACTATTGATTGTCCTGACACAGGAAAGATAAATCAGTGAAAATATTAAAATAACACTATTTATGCTATAATAATATGTTTCATTGCAGTATTATATCACTGAAAAAGGACCTTAGAAAATGCTGCTCTGTGTATCAAACTTCAGATAAGGACTTTCACCTTGATAGTGAAAGTATAGTACTTATTATTCATAGATTCTGTATTTGCAATTCATCTACTTGAAAAACTTTATTTGTAACCCCCAAATTAATGTCTGTGGCACTTGCAGTCATGAATAATAATAGTGCTGTTGCCCACGTGTTCAATGATAATGAATCAGAAATATCTATTAAATAAGGTGTTTTTACACAGAGACACATAAAACAAGGTTATATATTGTTCAGTTGACTAAACAAAGACGTCTAACACATAAGTTCTTTATAAGGCACATCGCAGCCTTTTTGTGCTTAGGATCCTGTCAGCACTATTCCTGGGGGCCATATTAAACAGTGAAACAACCAACAAAAAGCACAAAAATACAAAAAATGTGACACTCAATAGACTGCAAAAAAGACATTTGTTTGCAGTTTAAGAGCTGAACCAAGAAGGCTGAGTACCATGTTGTTGGACCTCAGTTGGAAATGTGAGTGTTTGGTGACTCAAATTTTTCAGCACTCTGTGAATGCCCACAAATGACTGAAAGTGCCACAGGCATTAATTTTATTCTTAATTTTTTGAGGAACTTCCATAATGTTTTCCATGGTGGCTATAACAGTACATTCCCACAAGTAAAATGTGAGGGTTCCTTTTCCCCCACATCCTCTCCAACACTTGTTATTGTCTTGATGATGATAGCCATTCTAACAGGCGCGAGTGCTATCTCATTGTGGTTTTGATTTGCACTTCCCTAATAGCTAGTGAAATTGAGCATCTTTTCATATATATGTTGGCCGTTTGTATGTCTTCTTGGGAGACATGTCTGTTCAGGTCAGATATTTAATTGGATTGTTTATTTTTCTGTTGTTGAGTTGTATGAGTTCTTTGTATATTTTGGATATTAGCCCCTTATTGCAGGTGTTGTTTGCAAATATCTTCCTCCCTTCAGTTGATTGCCTTTTTGTTTTGTTGTGGTTTCTTTTGCTGTGCAGAAGCTTTATAATTTGATGTAGTCCTGTTCATTTATTTTGCTTTTACTTCCCTTGCCTTTGAGGTCAGATTTATAAAGTCCTCTCTAAATCCAAGTTCCATGAGTTTAGTACCTAAGTTTTCTTCTATGCAGTGTGTTGTTAGGGGTCTTATATTTAGGTCTTTGATCCATTTTGAGTTAATTTTTGTTTATAGTGACAGATAGCAGTCTAGTTTCATTCTTTTGCATATGGCTTTCTAGTTTTTCCATTTAATGAAGAGGCTTTCTTTTCTCTGTTGTATGTTTTTGGCTCCTTTATCAAAAATTATTTGCCCATATATATGTGGGATTATTTCTGAACTCTTGATTCTGTTCCATTAGTCTCTGTGTCTGTTATTCTGTCAAAACTATGCCGTTTTGATTATTGTCACTTTGCAATATAATTTGAAGTCAGGCAATGAGATACCTCCGGCCTTGTTCTTTTTTCTCAGAATTGCTTTGGCTATTTGGGGTCTTTTGTGATTCCATACAAATCTGATAATATTTTGTTGTATTTCTTTAAAAAATGCCATTGGAATTTTGATGCAGATTGCATTAAATCTGTATATTGCTTTGGTTAAATGGCCATTTTAACTATATTGATTCTTCTAATTCATGTACACGGAATATCTTTCCATTTCTTCGTGTCTCCTTCAGTTTCTTTTAACAATATCTTGTAGTTTTCAGTGTATACATCCTTTACATGCTTTGTTAAGTTTATTTTTAGGTATTTAATTCTTTTTGTTGCAATTGCAAAAGAAAATGTTTTTTCATTTCTTTTTCTGAAATTTTATTGTTAGTATATAGGAACCCAGTAGATTTTTGTACATTGATTTTTGTATCCTGCAACTTTACTGTATTTGCTTATTGTTTCTAATAGGTTTTTGTTTTGTTTTGTTTTGTTTTCTCTTTTTTTGGTGGAGTCTTTAGGGTTTTCTATATAAAGAATCATGTCTTCTGCAAAAAAGGACAATTTGATTACTTCATTCCCAGTCTGGATGCCTTTTATTTCTTTCTCATGCCTGATTGCTCTAGCTAGGACTTCCAGTACTATGTTGAATGAGTGATGAGAGCGGCCATCCTTGTCTTGTTCCTGATCTTGGAGGAAAAGCTTTCAGTTTTTCACCATTAAGAATGTTAGCTGATGGTGTGTTGTATATGACCTTTGTTACGCTGAGGTACTTTCCTTCTATACCCATTTTATTACGCGTTTTACTCATAAATGGATGCTGTATCTGGTCAAATGCTTTTTCTGCATCTATTGATATAATCATATGATTTTTATCCTGTATTTTGTTATGTGGTGTATCACATTAATCGATTTGCATGGGATTTTAAATTAAGGTGGCTGACATTTAAATGTGCATGCCAAATTTAGAAATATAGTCTTGTATAGCTCAATGCTATCACTCAAGGGACCTCCATATATGGTTTTACCACATGTCCTTATGAGTTGTGGACAAGTATATTGCCACATACTTCAATGGGAAATTCCAATGATTTTTTTTTTGATATTTCCTTTTGGAGTTTTTCAGAACCTAGTTGATAGCACCCCCAAGCAAGTGTGATTACTTCCTCCTTCTTCTCTTTCTTTTTAAACACTGTTATTACAAGTCCTGGCTCAGAATAATTGTGACTATTTCTAAAAGTCATATGCACTCTTAAAGGATAAAAGAACACTGAGGATATTAAAAATATTTAAAATTCCCAGATAGGAGTTTAGAATATGTTTATGACTATGAAATAAATATCAGTATAGCACTTTAAGTTGTTTACTTAGAAGAGGATGATATAAATCTTGAGACGTATATTCCAAACCAGTAGATATAGGTATACTTCCTGGATAAGTAATTCAAATATCTTTATTGATATTAATGTCTTATACTCAGAACTACTCACACACTAGTTTATATGCTATACCTAACTTCGAAAGACATTATTTAGTAGTAAACATGGATTACTTAATTATTTAATATCTTTACTGAAGTGAGATAGAAGATATTTTGTTAGGCAATAAACTGATTAATAAGATAGGAAGTAAATACAGTAGCTAAGACACAGTTTCTTATGTTCCATGGTGTTTGAGGCTAGTAAGGAGCTTGCAGGTTATAGGGAAAGAATCATCATCTTTACCCAGATAAAGATACAATTTAATTTCTCTCTTAAGATCAAGGTGAGAACGGAGAGACATGCCCCACCACCTTTCTCTCAGAGGTCTTCTCTAACTTGATTTTGGGTGCTGTGAGCTGCTAGAATCTTCCATAGACCAATTTCCTATACTTCTAAATTTTGGGGATTAGAGTTCTAAAGTCAATATTTAGGACACAAAATCATCATTAATGCAGTTTTCTTGGTGAACTTGGAATATAACAATAACGTCTAATGTTCTCATGTAAAAATGAATCCCAAATTTCTAAGGAAAAACTTAAGAATAAGATTGGGGCCTGCCTGGTTACAGGTGATATATTAGAATAGTAATATTTATTTTGGGGTAAGTTCTGCATTGGGGGCCTGATTAATAGGCTGATATAGATTGGAAGGATGTAAATAGCTATAACACCGTAACATTTAAATTTCTATTTCTTTAGATGACAGAAAATTAAAAATTATAGCACAAGGAGATGTAAGATGGGATTAGAAGTATTTACTAATAGTGTATAGATAAAGCATCTTAAGATAGTGAAATATCACTACTTCAAGAATTCTTGGTTTATTTGATTTGGCTTATTTGTAACATTAAAGATAAGAGGATCAGCTTCTGTAGTCTCATTTAGCCCTCTGAATGCAACACACATGTACTCAATGCTCATATACACACCAACATTCATTTTTAAAACTTGTTTATTAGTTCTAATAATTTTTCAATTAATTAATGATTTTTATTTAATTAATGAAACTGATCATATTAATGAAACTGATCGTTTCAGATGTATACAAGACAGAGTCACCGAAACAATCAAGTGGCTTTGTACAGAATCTGTTTAGCTAGGGAGTTAATTAAAACAATGCAAAACAAAAACTAAAAGCAACAATGCAGCTTTTCCATTCAGCAATATAGATTTACTTCATCTTGAGCCCAGGACTGACAGCTTCCTTTGGGAATATGTCTGGTTTATAGCTGAGAAGACAGCATGACCTTTTTAAAACTCCCTTGAGTCATTGAGGAAATAGTTGACTAGATGTGTGAAGTACGGATTCTAAATTCTATATTTAATACTAATGTAAAGGGAGATGGAATTTATAAATTAATATATTAAAATTTTTATATAGTAACTATTAAATTGATTATTAAATAGCTTAATATTAATTATTGAAAACATAAATTATAAATACTTAGTTGAAGACCAAAACTTATAACGGTGAGTTTTTAGTTTATCAACTTTCTCTGAAAACCAGATTTTAAAACATATAATTGTTTCATACATTGAGAAGTATTAGAATTGAGGTTAAAGAATAAAGAGTTGTTGGAACACTAGGCTTGAATTATAAAGCATCGTAATAAGTGTAATTATAAAACCTGACTTAATGGTTGGTTTTACTTTTAAGTTTTACTAGTTTCTCTTGAAGTACTTATATCTATTATGTTGAGATTTGCACCCATTTTATTTCTCTTCCTTTTAACGGATTATAATAGCAGCGACATTGGTCATTGACTGTGTCCTTATGAGGGTATTTAAAAAATTTTTGGCATGTGAAGTCCTTAAAATTTACAACACTGAAGAAGACTGACATAAATATCAACACATAGTAATTGAATAATAGTGTCTTCACATTTCAGATATGATCATGAGCTCATACATTTAGTAGGTTGATCAGTGAAAGGAAGGCCAAGGCAGCTAGGTGTTCAGTAACATTGGCTTGGAGCCCTTTATACGGAAGGTCTGAATTGAGTCTCCTAACTGTTAACAGCATCACAGTGCCCTTAATCTGATATTCGAAAACAATATTGCTTAAAATAATAGAAGTGTTGAAAGAGTCATTTTATGTTTGCCTTCTAACTCCACTTTCTTATTTTAACAGGTATGAATATTTTTTTTAAGTATTAAAAATGCCCTTCTTTTAAGGACGACAGAAGCTTTCTGGGTTCAGATATATTTCTGCATACTCTTGCAAAAATTACCTGTGATTTCATCCATTGCTATTTTAAACAAGTTTAATGATTTGATGTGATTCCTACAGGTATAGATCTTAAAAGGCAAGTTGACACTTTCAGAACTCATCAGAGAAATTTGCATGAATTTGTATTCTACTCTGATTTAATGGATATTAGACAAAGTTGAAAAAATTTGAAACTGCTTTAGTTTTCAGTGGAAATTTATTCATAAAAAGGGTAATATATATATTTTTTCTCTATAGAGTTTTATCAGTGATTCACCCCAAATTATAGTACTTGATAAGGATAAGACAGTTGTGCTAGGTTGGGAAAGTCTTGCTTTCCTAGATATACTCTTAGGCTCTAAAGACCTACCCTCATTCAGTTTGTACATTATTCAGTCTTGGTTCTATATTTCAGCCATGAACTTTTTTTTTTCCTGGAAAAATACCCACACATGCCAGTAAGATATTTGTCTATTTTATATTCTTTTCAGAAGAATTATAAATGCAGAAACCTCATAAACAATGTAACACTAAAAACAGTGAAATAATATTACAGGAAATAAATCATATTACGTTTGGTTACTAAAAAGAAAGAAAATTGTTTCCATGTGCTCTAAAGGAATTGAATTTAGTTTCCAGAATTTAGATTTCAATAAAGCACTTTTGAACTTTTTCTATTATTATAATCTTAGTGACGTTATCCTAGTGAGATTTGATTTGGTCTTAATGGCAAAACACGTTTCTATAGACTTATGAAAAAAAAATCTACTCAGTATAGATAATACTATGTATATGATATTAAATGTATTATTACCATACTTGACACATGGTACAATTTATTCAGTCTTTAAATCTTCATTAAAAAATAACAGAATTCTCTGCATTCCGTTAGGGGAACCACAGGGTGCCTGGTGAAAAACCTTTTGAATAGTCTCTGTGTCTAGTTTGAGTTGCCTTTGTTCATAAAAGTCTGTTATGTAGAGTTATTTCTGAATATCTCATCAGTTGAGATAAACCACAAGTACCTAAATAGTGAACTGGATGTCTGCTTAATCTCAAGGAATCTTCAGGTTCAGAAATATGGGTTCACTGAAGAACAAAATCGGTTAATCTTTAAAATAAAATGTAATGAACCAATAAAAGAACTACAGTTCAAGTGGCTGACATCATACTAAATGTCTTCCAGAAAACAGAGATTTTCTCATAGTATGATTTTGATGAATTTTTTCCTTATAGAATATACAAAGATTCAATTGATTGAGAACTTAAAACAATCGGTGACTGTGATATGGGTCTAACGCTTTTATTAGATTAGAAGTAACATTATCAATCACATATGGTACCTTCTAGCTTACTTTCAAATTAGAAAACAAATAATACATATAGATTTCCCATCATATTATTGAACATAGATACAAGTAAAAATGACTTGTGTTTCAGGAGATTATCATAGTATAGAAACAATAAACATAAAACCATTTTTATTCTAACATGACTTTTTGTTTAGTAAAGTACCAAAGAAATTGATTTATTGGAAGCCAAATTGATATTTTGTAAATTTATGACACACAGAAGGTAATCTCATGAAGAAATTAAAATTATAGGTTTAGTTTGGACATTATGGAAGTATTAAACTTCCTGAAGGCTAAGCAAAACTAAACTATGCAAAATCATAGGAGGCTGCTTTTACTAGGATGTATAATTTTCTCTTAAGCTCATTGATAATGACAGATCGGTATTAATAAATATAAAGGTGTGGCATAGGAGAGGTAGGAAGTAACTAAAAAAATCATACCCAGGTTTATGTTTGTTTTTTGGGGGATGACATAGAGAGTGGTGGTGCAGGATGCTGGGGGATGGGCAAGGGAGGGTGTATGGGAGTCGAAGAGGCAGTTTACGTGGAATGGAGATTGAAATTAAAAACTAATTATTAGAAGGCTTCAATGATTTGTTCTCTGTTCTTTCTTTGTACCTTAATAGCCCTACCAATAACATAAACAGTCATTTAACATGTTTTATATGTTACATGTATTACATACTGTATTCTTAAATAAAGTAAGCTAGAGAAAAGAAAATGTTAAGAAAATCATAAGGAACAGAAAATACATTTACAGTGTTTATTGAAAAAAATATGCATATAAGTGAACTCATGCAGTTCACACTCCTGTTGTTCAAGGACCAACGGTACAGGCCCCTGAAAAGCAAGAAAGTCTGACTTGGTGATTAGTACACTAGAATTAAAAGAACCCAGAAGTCTAGTCATGTGTAAATCAGAGTCTTCTGTGACCTCAGTTTTATCACCTGTAAATCAATGAATTTATAGGTTATCTGTACAGTTCCTTCTAGTTCTATCTTATTGTGATTTGGTAATACTATAAATAAAGCCTTCTAGACTGATTTACTTGCTTTTCTGCTTGCAGGATTCCAACTGATAGTCAAAAAAAATTTGTCTATGAATAGTTTATGTTAACTCATTAATAAAAATTTAAGTTTGTTTGCCCCTGACTAATTTGTAGAATTTCTAACTGACTATACCTAGGCTGACATTCTAATGGAGATCCATCAGATTACAGAAGTCTCGTGAATCATCTAGAGTCTTGTAGAGGTATTCTAACTATGAATCTACTTTAGTAGCAGATATTATAAAGGAGGAAGAATGATCACTTGGGTCTTTAATCCAATCTATGTTTGATTTCAATTTTAGACATCAATATAATCTCATTAGATCAAAAATTCCCATGAAAATAGTGGCTACCAATTTGGCCATTCTTGCTGGGTGAGTACAGGGCCTGAATATTCAGTAATACATGTTTAAAAGTGTGAATTTTTTTGAAGTGAGTAAGATGCAAATTAGTGATGTATATATTAGATTCAAACCAACAAAAGTTCAAAAGCGGTAAGAATAGGTACCCAACATTTTTCTGAAGTTAGAAGACTTATGTGGTTTCTGTAGTAAGAGCTGAGAGAATACAGACTGTAGAATTTGAACAAGGACATGGCAAATTATATCAAAATCTGAAATGAGTGGACCAAAATCTAGACAGAGCCTGGATTGTCTTGAATTTGGACAGAGTTTATAACCTTCGTGGGGCTTCCCTTGTTTAGCTGCCATGAAGAGTAAGTTTAGTTCCAAAGCATGTCCTCCCCTACAAAAAAATGGCAGTTGATTTTGCAGAACTTTAGTATTTAGTAACACTTTCCATTATAGTACAATAATAAATCATTTTTCCTAATCTACAAGTATTGTGGATCCTTAAGTCACATTTTGTCAAACAGAACAACCCATATTATAGAATTTATCCTAAAAATGAGTGTCATCATCATTATTGGCAACTGAGAAATGATTTTACTGTATAATTTGTAGTTGATCCATGGTATTACTGTCAGTTATTTATACGAGTAAGCTAACTTTGGGAAAAACACATACCTCCCAAAAGAAGAAATGAATGTAGAATAGTGCATAAGGTCATAGGCTCTGGAGCCAGGTCACCTAAGTATGAAACTGGCTCCACCATTTACTGGCTATGGGAATGTAGATAGATTACATGTGACTGTCACATGACAAAATTTCTGGTTTATCAGATCCTACCTGTCCTTAAGATACATTGTATTACACATTTAAAAGTTTCAGTGTTTCTGTCTGCTAAATTAGGATATTATGGTATCTTCCTCTTAGGGTTGTTTTGAGGCCTAAAAGATTAATCCACAAAAATGGCTTACAAGTGTGTCTAACATATAGTAATTGCTTAAAAATATTAGCTATTATTATATCTATTGTATATTTTAAATAAATATTATTTTAATGGTTAGATAGCCAAAGGAATAAACAGAATTAGTCCTAAAATATGGTCAAAAAGAAAGTCTAAATCTAATTTTAAAGAAATGTATAGAAGACTGATTGTTACAATCATTTCATGTATAAGCCATATTAAATATTACTTTTAAAAAAAAATCATGGCGGCAAAATATAGCAAGGAATGCTGCTTCCAAGCACATGAAAGAACTCCACATCAATCGTAGTTACACTGCCTGAAAGAAAACAGAGTTCTTTTGATAATGGGCCTCTTGTGCTGAACTTACTGGCTGTATGCATAATATCTTTGGAGAAATGTCTATTCAAGTCATTTGCCCACTTTTAATTGGATTGTCTTTTTATCGTCGGGTTTTAAAAGTTCTTTATTTTAGATATAAGTCCCTTAACAGATGAATGATTTGCAAAGTCTTCTCCCAGTCTGTGGGTTGTCTTTTCATTTCTGATGTTTTTTGAAGCACAAGTTTTAAATTTTGATGATGTCGTTTTTATCTGTTTTTTTCCTTTGTCTTTTGTGCTTTTGGTGTCATATTTTAAAAAACATTGCCTAATCCAAGGACATGAAAATTTGCTTCTGTTTTCTTCTTCTAAGAGTTCTATAGTTTTAGCTCTTAACATTTAGTTTTGTGAGCCATTTTGAGTTAATTTTTGCATATGGTATGCGATAGGGATTCAATTTCATTTTTTTTTTTTTTTACATGTGGATATCCAGTTGTCCAAGTACCATTTATTGAAATGACTGACTGTCTTTTTTTATTGAAAGGTCCTGGCAATCTTCTCAAAAATCAGTTGACTATAAATGTAAGTCTCATATCCTTTAAAAAATCTAGAGTTTGTCTTATTTGTTCAAATTGAATGGAAAACTGAATGTGATTTTTCTTAAAGATATTTCACAATAAAGTCCTTTTTGTTTTCATTCAGTTGATAAATCATTATAATTGATAGTTTCTTTGTTATTACTATACAAAGTTTTTTATCTTAGCCGAAACTAATTTTCTTTTATTTCCGTAAGTCAAATAACCTTGCAGTGCATTACTAAATTAATCTTCTATTTAGAAATTACTTATCACAGTACATTCAGAGGAAAAATATTGATCTGAATGGAAGTCGTGGCTAGCAAAAGAAAAAAATTTGAATTATAAATCCATAGTATATCTGATTCTTTAATTTATATGTGGTAAATAACTTAAAATTTCCACAACTATCATATTTATTTGAAGCAATATAATTTTTGTTAGTTTGAATTCCTGAATTCTTTTTTCTTTACCTGTAACCTTTCCATCTAGTATATTCTTGTGTTTTTTTTTTTTGATTATCTCAGTTACATAGATTATACCCTAACCTCACTCTCAAACTCCTAAGCTTTTTTTTTTTACCAAAGAATTAACATAGAGGTGTAAAAGATTTGCTTGTATGGAATTAGATAATTGTGATGTTGGATTTTGTAAAAACCAGTAACAACAACAAAAGAAACAATTTCCTCCAATAAACAGCAACACTAAACACCTAAAATATATTACCATTAAGATAAAAACCAACATATTTTTAGTAGCCCAAAGGGTAAATATTGTATAACTAAAGAGACATATGGAATAACTCTAATATTAACAAAATTTGAGAAAGATTGGGAGAACTTTCATAGCTTTCAGAGGACAATTCACATTAAAATCTAGTATGATTTCCAAAAGAAAAGTAAAACTTACATGAAGCAATTTCTCTATTGCCCTATCTATAAACTCCAATACACCTGAATTACAGATTTACTGTTAGTCCCCAGAATTTCATTTCTATGAGACATTGTTTTATCTAGGTTCTGCACAGGCTGTAAATCAGGCCACATCTGTTTGATTGACTCAGTTGCCAAAATGTTGATATCACCTTTGCAATTCCCACCTTTACCCTCATTGTCTTGAAGGCTTACCAAGATCAAAACAAATTCTAGCTTAACTTCTAAAACTTTTGTGTCATGACATGCTAATGCTATTGTGTGGACTTGGAGAGAAAGTCAGAATGAAATGTGAAGGTAAATTAACTTTCTTCATATTAGAGACATCAGTAAAAAAATCTAAATGAAACAGAATTTGCACATTCCCCTACCAACTTCCTTAGCAGTATCTTGGAATTATTAGATTATATTGGATTTTATTTAACTGATTAAAATTCATTTTGCCCTCAATGGATTTGAAGCAGCTGGTGATAAAAGTATACTCAGGACATCATCTGCTAGAGCTAAGTGGGCCCAGAAAGCTGGTTCTGTCTCATTGCAATCTTGATTTTTCCTTCATGAGCTCATGTTAATTATCTCTTCAATCTGAATAATAGGTCTGATAATAGCTAAGAGACTGGCTTGAACATGTATCCAGTTCATGTTTGTACCTCACTATATATAGTAGTGATATTCCTGGAAATTAAAAATTAAAGTTTTGTAACTAGAATAATTTGAAATACATTAGTGGAATTTACCAGTCAGAGATTACTATTATAAAATGAATCATCTTTTATAAAGCTAACCACCTCCCAGTTTATCTGGTTCAGGGTATATTTTAGCTTTTTATTTTTAAAATTTTTAATTAAAAAAATTCTCAATTACAATTGACATTCAGTCTTTTTTTTTTTTTTTTTAAATGGAAAGCAGGGACCAACTATTTTTACCACCTAAGTAGTTTGAAAAATAATATTTGAATTTATTAGTCTGGGAAAATTTTGTAATGATTTAATTGAAAATAATTCTAATGAAGTATGAAATATTTCTAAGTTAGGGGCTCTCTTCTCTGAAATTTCTTATTTTCTGTTTTTTTTTTTGGATCTTCTTTATTTCATGTATCCGTCTGTCCGTCCATCCATCCATCCATCTGTCCATCCAGAGAAATCTGCTGTGTGCCAGGCATCATTGTAGACAGTGGGAATATAGAAAAGAGCAAAATAAAATTCCTGCTTGATGCACTTACATTCCCTTAGATGACAATTAAGATATTAACTATATAAAACATCTTTGATAATAACTGTCTCCAAGATAAATAAATCACAGAAAGAAGACCAAGATATATGGGGATAGATAGGCATGTCATATGTGTGGGAGCTGCATTTTCAGACAGAATGGTCAATGCCAGCCAGCTATCTACTCTGCTAAACAAAGATATCTGACCCTGTTCCTGGTTGTCAGTAACCCTATGTGCTGACTCGCTCATGTAATACATTAAAAAGATTTTTCTAGAAACAATTCCTTAGGTCAGGGTAGTGGTGTGAATGTAGATACGATGTTAGAAGGTAGAAAGATGGCTTTGAGGAGTATCTCTTGATGTATTCATTCAACAAATATGTGCTCAGTGTATTCTATGTGCCAAGAACTGTGTTAGGTGCAGAGAATGCAAAATGGTGAGCAAAAAAGGGTAGCTTCTGCCCTCATGAAGCTATATGTTATAGGGCTGCCTCTCAAAATCCTGACATAATGTGGAAACCATTCTTGGATAAAGCAGAAACAGCAGCTGATTGGTATGTGGGGAAGTCAATTTGAATCTGACTTTACTTATATATTTCCTGCTGCTGCTTTCTAGGCAAAAGAATTGAATGTAATTTCATTAGTTGTTTAAAAGACATTTCCTAATACTCATTGCTTATTGACTAAAGGTCATGTATCAAAATTATAGGGAAGTAACAAAATTTTTAGTATGAGTGTTGATGGCTGACTCCAGATAAACTATTGTGTTCCTTGGTTTAATATGTTTTAGAGTTATTTTTACAGAAATATTATGGCAGAAATATTATAGCTACTCAGCCCAGATGTGAATTATGAAAGCGGGTATAAACCATATTTTATTTGATGATTTGTTTATTGACTTTTAGAATATAGAATAAAAGAAAATCTTGTACTTCCATTTAAGAAAACAAATCTTCAATTTGTAGAAGACAAAGTTTGCCGAATAGCTCACCTAAAAAACGCCCCACGTTGTTGCCCTGATTTCCTCTAGATTGTGTGCATCTGCCAGCTATTGTTTTACTAAGATGAATGAATCTGTGCCAAAGGATTTAAAAGCTCTTTTAGAACTATAAAATTCCTTAGTGGACAGAAATAAAATTTGCTGAGCTAAATGTTCATCAAAAGGCAATGCATCAAGCTAAGGAAAAAAAAAAAAAACTCCAGGCACACAGGCAGATTGTACATTTAGATTTTCTTGTATATCATGTTAAAACAAAAGTTATTGAATGCATCTGTTACTAGTCCAAAAACCAGATTAAACCAGAATGGAACTCAACAAAATCTTTCTCACCAGTGCTATGGCAGCCATGCTAAGAATGGAAGGCAGACTTGGCGTTTGCTAAGTGCTTGGTAAGGTGCCTGTGTGGCACCTCCGACAAACTATGACCAGTTCTGATGCTCTCCTGGTTTACTGAAGCTGAGAATGGACATGTCCTTGCTTCCCTTTTGTGATGTGTTTTATTTCATGTTGATACTTTTCTTTTTTCTTTATTTGGGCCTCCTCCAATGTGTAACCTGTTTTACAGATTTTTTTATATCCAAGCTGAGACTGTCAAAGCCCTCTTTTTAGGAAATAAAATATATACATTTTAATAACTGTAGAACTACTGTTTATTAGTTTTTCAACAAAGTTGATTGATAATCTTGGACTTAGTCTTACTGGTTTTATACACAAATAATGTAGATTGCTTTCAAAGCCACTCTCAGTCTTCTATAGACTGGTATATGAAATATCAAATTGTAAAGTCAGGGAATCATACTGCATATATTCCTTTTAGAATCTTCTGGTTTATGACAATAGACCCTCATTTTAAAGCTATCATATAAGACAGCTTAATTAATATTATGAAATATTCACTATATTTTACTGTTTTTTTTTTTTTTTGCTTGGGATTACTTTGATTAAAATGGACCATTTATGAAGCCATTTAAACAGATTTGGTCCCTGTAAGCCTGAAAGATTTATTCTCTTTCATGGCCACACACTGTCTCTTTAATCACAGATCAGCAATCTCACACATATGTGTCACTGATTGCAGAATGAATCTAGGCAAAAAGGTGAGGATGGCTTGAGGCTAATCCATCAGGACTGGGACACCAGGTTCTTATGTGTGAGATCGTAGGGTTCACTTTCAGGAATGAAGGTTATCATGTAGAGGACACTATTTTTTTTTCTATTTATGTGATAGAATGTCATAGCAGAGTTCTATTACATTACTTGTCATAAAATAAGATGTGGACTCTCCTATTAGATGAAACTCATTATCTTTAATTTACTGGGGGAACAAAGACAGTATTAAAATAAGTTCACAGTTGGGACAGCTAAGGTTAGGACATTTTTCTGGTTATATATTTTTGTGGAATAAGCCAACCCCCAAATAGCAACAGTCATTTAATTAGCTCACATATCTGCAATTTGGACTGAGCTTGTCTTTGTTCCAGGTGGAATCAACTGAGAAAGCTCAGCTGGGGCCTCATGATCTATTTCTAAGATGACTCACTCACACAGCTGGCAAGTTGGTGTTGACTGTTGTCTGGGAGTCAATCTGAGGCTGTTGACCACGGTTCTCAGTTCCTTTCCCCATAGGTCTCTTCCATCGGGCTGTTTGGGTTTCCTCAACAGCATGGCAGCCAGATTCCAAGTACAAGTATTCCAGAAGACAAGAAATAGAAATTGCCAGCCTATTTAGATGTGGGTCTAGAAACTGGCTCAATATCTCTCGTCCTGTATTCTATTGGTCAGTTAGTCATAGAGCCCACTCGGATTTAAGGAGAGGGAACATAGGCCTCACCCTTAATGAGAGGAGTGTCAAATAATTTACAGATGTCAATAATCTACAATAGACATTTCTTCCAATGAGTAAAGAAGACTATCTTTGTCTCAGTAAAAATAGGTACTTGGGCACTTATTCAATCTTAGATTAGAATCTGTCAGTCATACCCCAAAACAGTAGAATCATGTCAACAGATACCATGATTTGAGAGTTAGCATTCTAGAAATCCACTCTAGCTTTTCCAGTGTTTTTCTGTTTCTAGGTACATACCAGCACGTAAATCCTCTGTAGTAAACTTGAAGTCATTACTACTTCTGGGCAGAAACAGGTCACCCATTGTCAGTGGTCCTAGAAGTTTTCGATGATGCATCTTTATTAATTAATACTTGTAGAAAGAAAACATTTCTTCTATTTATATGGTGAAGAATAATAAGTAGAGACTTATTAATTCTCATATTGTATCATTCTCGCAGCAGAGGACAGATAATTCCTTGCATCCATGTCTGTTCATGAAATTTTTTGAGCATGCACCATTCATGTACCAGAGTATGAATATTTTATTTACTTTATAAAAAATAGAAATTAAAAAAGTAAAAAAAAAAAATTAAGAAGTTATGATATTTTATTCTCATATGCATGAGTCTGTGTATCTCATTTTAGGAAACTCTAGAATACTAGCTTTTCCTCCTTTGGCTTCCCATTTTCCTCTCTATTCATTTGACAGTCTACAAACTGTCATTTTGTTATTATTAAAAGAATAATAAGTTATTCTTTTAAGTCCCTAAGTTCATAGATTGTTTGTTATGCAGCTATATAAAACCAGAAAATATTCTCTAAATAAGTCTCTCAATTATTAGTGCCTTTCTGTGGGTCATGACTAGAGAATTCTCATTAAAAACATTAAAATTTGTGTATTACTTTATAGACAAGGTAACAGCCGCAGAGAGCTTAATTAATATCTTTAAGGGCAAACAGGATATAAAGGGTCCAGAATTCAAAATGCAAGTCTTCTGAATGTGAAAGCCCATATTCATTCTACTATAGCCTTCCTAGATCATACTGCATGCCATTGTGAATAATATTAGATATTATTTGGCAGGGTTGCTCGGGATGTTAGACTGTAGCAGGTGGTCACTCCAGTTGTATACTTGCGTTCCTCAGGGGTTGGTAAGAGGTAAACAGTAGTTTAGAAATATATTTGGCAGGGTCAGGGAACCCCCAGCAATGGAAGTGTCTCTAAAAACCCCCATAGGGACCCTTTCAGATATCTTCCAGGTTCATGGAGTGGGCCATAGAGCCAGCTTATGATAATGTCAGTTAAATAATATTCTGCTACCCATACCTCTTCTTTCTCTACAGTTTTGGCCACCCGTCTCTAACTTTCGAGAAAAATTCCTCTTTTTAAACTACCTAAATGAGATCTAAAAATGTAAATTTTTCTTATTGACTAATTTTTTTCTTGGAAAAAAAATTTGCCTGCAAGGGCCTATAAGTTCTGCTGGGTAGAGTGAGGTAGAGGGTGTGGCTCAGGGTGTGGAACACTGTTTACTAAACAGAAATGCCTCAGTATATGTTTTTGAATGAATACACGTAGGCCAAAAGAACGTAGTATGCTAAGGGGTTTCATTATTTTTGGCATAGTGGGTTGTCTGTGAAGCATAAAGAGCTAGCTAAAAAGAGCTGGTGGAACCCATTTCTCCAGTCAAAGCAGTTTTACCCAGACTGGTGCATCATGGATAAAACTAAATGTTCACTACAGAGTTGTTGTATTTTGTATATCCTAGTAGTATGATTTTCATGCGATTGCATATTATACTCTGATTAGCTGAGGGCACACAGAAAAGGTACACATGAGTGTCTCTTTCTTTCTATATTGCTTTTTTAAGCCTCAAGACATTTAGTTTGTGATCAATGGGAAAAGTGGTGATTACCATGGGCCTGCTTTAGAAAGACTAGCAAGGACTTTCAGTGATTTCGGAAGGAGTTTAAGATTGTCTTAGGAATTGGAATCATGGTGTCACATTGAAAAGCAACTCTTTATTAGAGCATAGTCTGCTATTGTTATTGGTAGCACTGTGTAGGTAGGCCTGATCTACAAAGCATAACTCTACATGTCTTTTTGGAAAAATTGTAAATTAAATATTCACTTTCTTTTGTTTCTAACCTTTTCAACATCCTGAATATTCTTTAATAAGCAATAGCAAGTATGGCTAGTACTCACTAACTCATTATAAATAAAATTCAGACAATTCTTGAATTATGGGGCAGTGTTTTTAGTGCTTATTTCAAAACAAGTTAGCCTGTTGTTCCTGTTTTCTCCCACTTTATCTACACAGAAAAGCTACTGTTTTCTCACTAACATTTGCTTAAGGAGAAAAACATTCAATGGAAAATTAGCATTTCGAGAAATTTCAATGAAAAGTGACATTCGACCTCTGAGCTATATCCTGTGTTTTGTGAGTGATAGAAACCTCAGGGACAAGCCCTCAGGAGTGAGACTAGAACTATACTGAAGACCTCGAAGGGTCTTCTCACAATTCGCTTAGACCCTGTTGCCTTACAGTACTGCAGCTATGCTCCAGGAAGACTGCCAAGATATTAAAGCTTCCCCCTCTGCCCCCAGAGCTAATTGATGATCTGATATGGGACGCCTTGACTCGGCTGTATCACATAGACACACAGTGCGGTCCAGAGGCAGTTGGCATACTCATTGCTGATTTCTTTGTTTGGCAACTTCCTAAAACAGCATGGGGCACGCAAAAACACTTGGCACTTCACCGGAAAGGGAAGAAGTCTGTTAGTTAACCCCAGTGTGAGGGTAAAAGGATGTCGACTAGGTTCACGAATATGTTGGAGATCAGGTTAAGGGATGTAATTTATGGGTTGGATTGATAAAATTCTGCCTTTTTTGTTTGCAGTCATACATTTTTATGTCTAAATTCTCTGCAGAAATTAGGTATCTAAACAGATTTCTGTACACAACTATGAAATGTCAACTAAGAGAACCCCATTTGGTCAAGTTTGAGGCCAAGTTCAGCTGATTGGATGGGTCCTTAGGGGTCGCTGATGTATTGCAGCAGACAGTAGACATGAGGGAGTTGTCAGACTGCTACAGGGGCTTTCCTTTTCCCACTTATCCCCTCCTCGTTTCTTGCCAAATCTGCTTTGCATTTGAAGTTGATTGAAATAGGTCTCACTGTTAACCTGTCAACTGAAACTCCTGTGATTTAGAGGGCTTTTTGTTCATTTCATTGGTGCAAGGAATTGAAGTGAGAAATCTGGATCCTTTTAGAGCACTGGAGATGACCGAACAGAACGGCATCTGGACTTACCCCCAATTAATGGAAAAGTATTGTCAGGTGCAGGGGATGAAATTTTTTTTTTAGAAGGGTGGTCCTTTGGTGCCAAAAGTTTGTTGTCGGTAATGACCTCTCTGGAGCTGTTCAGAAAGTCCCTGGAAAACATTATAAAGAATTATACCATCTTAGATTTAGGTGCATTTATTCTTCCTAAGAGCATAAAATGCTTTCATATATAGGTTATCTCATTTATCTTCATAACATCGGCATGGAATAGCTTGTGGCAGGTACAATTATCCCCTTTTATATAGAGAGAAATGGGGTGCCAAGGGAAACTAAAGAGCCACAGAATGTTTATGTTTTGTAGTATTTTTATTTTCTAAGTAGTTGAAAATACTCTATAGATATCTACACTTATTACATGAGGAAGCAATTATTATGGATGAGTTATGTACAGTAGATGGATATTAACCATTTTGGGGCATAAGATAACTTTATGGGAAAAAACCCAAATTGCTATCTATTAAATCACTTTTCATATATATTAAGTCTAATTTTGGTGAATTGAAAGGACTATGAATAAAAATGAATTTTTCTGAAAAATGAGTTAAAATAGTCTTGTTCTTGGTTCTTGAAACTGGAAATTTAGCTTGCTAGCAGTAGTGAAGCAGAACCAGATGTTATTTTCCAGGGCAGAAAGCAGCCTAACATGAGCACCTTGGTCATGGTTGAGCCAAATTTAAAGCATCATTATTCTCTTGTATCAGAGACGCTGTGAAGAAAAAATGAAAAATTGCGGAAAGCAAATTGGACTCTTTAGAAAAAAGGTGTTTGGTAAATTAAATATGTTGTCAAGAGCCCCGGAATCATATTTGAGGAAGGTGTTCGGTAGAACTGTATTAGATAGGATACAGGTTTTTCTAAGGCAACAGAGAATCGAAAAATATAGTGACAATCAAAGTGGGAGTATGGTGTAAGTGGTCAGGGTGGTCTGGCAGCTTGAGAGTATCAGGAACCCAGGACCCTTCTGTCTTCTATATTCAGTACAAGCCTTTGATTTTATGGTTTAAGATGACCATTCTTATTTTTCCTTATCATGCTAGTTTTCTTATCAGTGGGGAGAGGAAGAGAGGCAGTGGAAACCTGTTCCTTACTTTTGAGTACACAAACCAGAAGTCCTACATATCCATGTCTGTTCACAATTCATTGGCCAAAACTTAGTCGCATGGACACATCTACCTTCAGGAGAGGCTAGGACCTGTAGTCTTTAGCTAGGCAGCCAAATGCCCAGCTAAAATGAGAGGGGCTAGTAACTAAGCAAGAAGGATGCTTCCTGAGAATGGATACTGAGGAAAAAATGAGCAGTATCTGCCACAAAAACATATGTGGCAAATTTTTAATTTATTTTAAAATATAACAACTTTATGATTGTTTTAGTGCTAAATGCTATCCAACATACTTTCTAGACAATATTGCTGATGAATACATGTTCTTTGATAGATTTTCCTTAACTCAGTTGAGACTCATAACTAAATATTTAGGATAATGAATTATGTATTTCTTATATTAAAAGAGCAAATATAAATTAAATTTTTGCCATGCTCCTTAATACTTTACATTGGAATATTCATATTCCGATAAAGAAATTCCATAAATGCACGTGTGCACAAACTTTATGGCAGTAAAGTTTGGAAGAAGTATTAAGAATTTATTTACTTATTTACTCTATGTTACAAAATCAAACCTATTAGTCATGACAGAGGCAGAAGTACCAAGAGAAGGAAATAAACAAGTTCCTGTTGGACAGAGTACCAGGAGTGGTTTTTAGGGGTGGAGGAATATACTTTCCTTTGTTTGCTTCTTATTTTGTAGGTATCAATATTTGCTTTCACCCAATTGTGAAGATACTAAAAATATTTATTTTTCTAGTTGTATTTTTCTATTTCTAGTGGTATGGCCAGGAGGAGATATATATCAAGTAATGAAATAATCAGGGAATAAGTCGAAGATAGAGAGTTGTGGGAATCTTCTACATATTAATCACAGTTGAAGCTGTACGAGTGGATGATATTGTTAAGGGAGAGAAGGAAAAGAGGTGACAGATCTGAAAAGGACCCCAGGGAATACTTACACATTGAGAAGTAGGAACCAATAAAGGAGACTGAGAAGCCTCATGTTAGAGGAGAACCAAAATGTTGCGATATCACAAAAGTGAGGAGGTTTTACAAGGCTTGGGGATGGTAATCGACACTGGATATGAAAGAAAAATGAAAAAGATAGGGACCAAGTAAGGAGCCATGGATTTGATAATTACAAGTTCACTGGTAGAATTTTTGCCTTAAAGTGGAGGCCAGATGCATAAAGTACAATAGGAAATGGAGGCAGTGATCATCAACTATTCTTTCAGATATGTTGACAGGGCAGATAAGAGAGAGGAGAAGTTGACTAAAAGACACAGCAAAGTTAAAGGATGTATCTCACACCAGCAGTCAGATTTTAGCTTGTTCGATTGCTGTGTAAAAGGAGCCACTAGAGACAGACACTGAAGATGCAAGACAGAAAGGGAATATTAAAGAGAATGAGGTTACCATTTGATATATTACTGCCTCAAAATGAGCCAACATTATGTAATGAGCGAACATCATCTAAATATGTGATTGATTACTGAATGTCTTTAGAAAGCTTAATACTTTAATACAAAGGTGTATATCAGTTAGTTTAGGGTAGGTTCTCCAATAATCCACAATCCCCAAATCTCAGTAGCTTAAAATAACAAAGGTGTGTTTCTTGCTGACATTTCATGTGTTATGTAATAGGTCAGCTGGGAGTTTTGCTGCAGTTTATTCTTTATTCTAGGATACAGATTCATAGAGCAGCCTTCTTCCTGAGCATTGCCAGTCATCCTCGCAGAGGAAAAAGAGATATGTAAATTATATACTTGCTTTTAAAGCTGCCATCTCCAAGTGACTTTCAGTCACTTTCACATTTCCTTGGCCAAATCAAGTCACATGACCATGCTGTCTTCCCAGGAGTGAGGAAGTGTAATCTTCACAAATGGAGGAAGAAAGCTAACCAGAGAGTACCTCTCCCTAATGGCTAGTATAAGGAGTACACTATACTATACTCCTTAGTATAGTGTAAGGAGTATAGTATAGTATAGTATAAGTAAATACTTGCATTACCATACTGAATTATAGTTATCAAAAAGCTAACATTTATGTGCATTTCTATAAAAAGTTGGGCATTAGGCTTTTCTTCAGGAAAGTAATCTTATATTACGATTTTGCTTTAAAGGGGAAAAGATGTTTGAATTATAGCTCAGCTACATTTATAGTGCCATTTTCAGAAGTGTAATTCCAACTATGTATCATGGTGGTAGAAACATGAAAGGAATATATTGAATTTTACCAATTATCACTTTACAATTAAAGTTAGAAATAAGGAAATTTGTTAAATAAAATTATTAACAAACATTTTTTTTAAAAAAAACTAGTGACTAAAGACTCTTTTCATTCTTTAAAAATTCTCGATAATTCTTTTAAACAGTTTCAAGTGCCATAAAGCAAGAAAACAGAAGATGAAACAAGCCTCACTGATCAAATTCTCAAGCTAACAGTTCAGCTTTCAGGCTAACTGTATGGTCACAGTTGAAAACATTCCCTGTGTTCTTAACAGGACACATTTTCTTTGTACAGTGCCCATGTACGTTTGGTTTAGTATGGATTCAGTCCCCTGTTGCAATTTATAAATGATGTACAGGGATGTGTTTAGTGTTCAAGACAAGAGATATACTTTATTTTCCTAGTTTCAAGTACCAGCACAATTTCATGAATCTGACAGGTTCTTCGCAAACGTACATGTTAGAAGTCTTCAGGGAAACATCCTAGACATTTGTGGCATTATTAAGGATTTAAATTGTAAAGCTTTTAAGCGTGGGCATGGCAGGAATAGTAATTTTACAGATTTTGAAACATTTTTCTAATCACAGCTGAAACAGATTTATCTATAACACTTGGCTGTGTCTGTTAAAAAATGAGGCTCCAGTGCTAGCATAGAATGCAATCAGTGTGTTATTACTGTTGGGTGATATCCATTTCCTTGATGTCCTCTACAGTCTTTCAAGAATCTCTCTGGAGGACTTGATTGTTCAGTGAGTTTTACCTAGTTATCAGTGAACTTAAGAGGTAAAAGGAGTCTCCTCTGCAGTACTAACAAAGTTCCTTCGGAACACTTAACAAGAGTGAAATCAGATGTCAACAAGCCTGCCAGAGAGATAAAATGTAATGAGTCTTAAACATTGGTTTTTCTCCTGATTAAGTACATAGAAGTAATAGCTGCACATCACTTGTTGTGTGTGTGTGTGTGTGTGTGTGTGTGAGAGAGAAGAGAGAGAAGAGAGAGAGAGAGACACAGAGAGAGAGACAGAGAGAGAGAAAGAGACAGACAGACAGACAAACAGACAATGAATCAGGTGAGTCTGGTGTGGTTAATGCAGTCGACTTTACTGTTCAGGGAGCTGAGAAGAGGTGAGTTATTTCTGAAGAGTGCTTTCCGGGCTGTCTTGTGTAGAGTTACAGAGTCTACAAAAGAAGTAAGCATTGGCCAGAGCCCCGCACTCATCTTTGAAACAACTGGGGTAAGAGAAAACAGCAAAGTAAAAACAAACAGTTGATATAAAGTACAATAAAGAATTAATTTTAGGATATATACAATCCAAGAAAAATGAAACATCTTGTTGTTATCAAAGGTCAAGCTTGTTTAAAATAGATTTTTATTAATGAGAAAATGTATTAGATGGATATAACACTGGGAACATGTTAAAGTTTCATGTGTGTTATGAATAATCTTAGTTTATACTAGAGTAGCATTCCACTGATACTTGATAATTCTTTCATTTCATGGAATAGAAAATATTTTGACAGATGAATAACTTACTCATTTGTTGAATCAGTCACCTCGAATCTGTAATAGTACTCAGCATATGGTCAGCATATTGAGTCTTAGAAATTAGTTGATTTCAGAGATTCTGGATTAAGGTGTTGGCCTGGTATTTAAAATGGAATAAAGTTTTAGAAATAGACTGTATATTATTAGTTTTATGAAAATAAAGTATAGGCTTTGAGTTTAGATGTTTTACGATGAGTACTTTAAAATTTTAATGTGAAATTTAAACATATTGTCATGCCACTTTCAATATTTAATATTTGAGCATATAGTTGGACTCTGTGTTTATGGTATTTATATATAACTGGTTAATAGATTTAAATAGACCATGAATAACAAGAAATAGCAGTACTATTCATCTAAAAGTCTTTGAATTCTAACATTACATGATAATTATGTCAAAGACTAGCTTCTCTAAAATAACTCTGGTACTTATCAGTATGTATATATTGGTAATCAAAATGTCTCAGCAATTGACTGATTTTCTGTGCTGCTCAGGAGAACCATAGCTTTCTTGTTAAATTCACTACAGAAGTAGTAGATTTGATGTGTTAGATGTTTAAGATGGAGTACATTTATCTGTTCTTACTTCCACATGCACAGAAGAATGCTTTGAAATGGCTTCACTTTACCTATGAACTACATTAAATTTTTATAAATGATAGACTCCATATTTCTAAGGACAACTAAAAAAACAACCTTCTTCTGAGAGATGTGAAGTGGAAAGTGCTGCTGTATTCATTGTATAGAATCCTGGTAGAGATGCAATTGAGATTACATGATTTGTGTTTGTGTGTATAGCTATATCAGGCTAAACACATTGAACATTTATAAAACATGTGTTATGTATGTATGGACACACATATGCTCATATAGTATGGTACATATGGTATTTTTATATTTTTTATGTATTCCAAACTATGAGAGAAATTTCTCCTTTTTGTTGTTGCTTAGATAGCTAACTTTAAATAGGTATCCATGCTGTATATGTGTCTTTAAATGTTACTTTGAATATAAAGAATGAAGAAGGCTGTCTGAATGACTTTCCTTTCAACACTACAATAGTGATTTGCCAGAGGACTCATCTCCCTACAATGTAGGTATATTATCTTCTCTCTAGTGGATCCCAGCAACCTGTGTACAATACACAGAAAACATCTTTGTGTTAGGCATGGAGCATGAGTCCAAACCTATTACAGTAGGAAACGTACAACATTTACTCCTCAGTAGATCATTTCCTTCACTTCTGTTGCTATGTCAGAGGCAGTACAGAGGGTAACACAGGGCTCTCTGTAAATATAAAATTAAAAAGAATAGCTGCGAGTCTCTGTGCTGGGAGCCAAGTATACTATACCACATTCACTTCCTTTATGGAATACAGAAAATGAAAAACATATGGGGAGACTTGTTGAGTTGATTTTTATTCTTTATTCTATTCTTGTTATGATTTGTTTTCAGAATCAAACATTCTAAGTGCTTCTTGGTGGATGCATGTGGGTTTGAAAACATCACAGCATGTGGGACCCAGTAAAACACGAATTTCATTTATTTTCCTTGGCTTCTGTATGTCATGATCTGTTCAATATGACAGTCTGGGAAATAGTAAATTTTTGCAAGGTCTTAAGGCTGAGTCATGAACTTCACTATGGTCAGGATAAGAAGTCTGGTAATGAGAATTGGGCGGATACTCCACTTGGTTATTCCATATATGCAATTCATATTATTGGCTTTTAGTTTCTTGCTGTTGAGATTGGAACACCTAATTATATGTCCAGACACATCCTACTATATGTTTTTTTACTCCATGTGAAGTGCTTATTCTGTTCTCTCAGATGAACAGAGCATTGTGCTCTATTAAGGTAAGTATATATAAAGTTGTATCAGTCAGTTATTGCTTCAGTAATTTTATATAACAAACAGACACACTATCTCTGTGACATAAAACAAAAAGCATTTATTAAACTCATATATTGGTGGGTCAGATGGAGAGTGGCAGATCTAGACTGGGCTCATCTAGGGGAACTGGCTGGGCTATTCTACTCCACATGTCTTTCTCCTCCCGGGACACTGGGCCAGGCCTTGCATGTTCTTATGGATCTTCCATGTTTTTGAGGAACTTCCATGCTGTTTTCCATAGTGACTGCACCCTTTTACGTTCCTAGAACAGTGCTCAAGAGTTCCTTTTATTCCACACACCTGCTAACAATTGCTATTTGTTTTCTTTTTGATAATAGCCATTCTAACATGTGTAAGGTGATAGCTCATTATGGTTTTAATTTGCATTTTCCTGATGATTAGTGATGCTGAGCATCTTTTTATATGTCTGTTGGCCATCTGTATGTCTTTGGAAAAATGTCTATTCAGATCCTCTGCCCATTTTGGCAATTATATTGATTTTTTTTTCTTTTTGCTATTGAGTTATATGAGTTATTCATATATTTTAGGTATCAACCTATTATCAGATATATGATTTGCAGACATTTTCTTCCATTTGGTAGGTTGCCCTTTCATTTTGTTAATGGTTTCCTTTGCTATTCAGAAGCTTTTTAGTTAGATGTAGTCCTACTTCATTATTTTGCTTTTGTTGCTTTTGCTTTTGGTGTCAAATCCAAAAAATCATTTGTCAAGACTGAGGTCAAGGAGCTTATTGCCTAAATTTTCTTCTAGGAGTTTATGGTTTCAGGTCTTATGTACAGGTCTTTAATCTATTTTTGGTTGATTTTTGTGTATGGTGTGAAATAGGGGTCCAGCTTCAGTTTTTTCCATGTGGCTGTTCAGTTTCCCTCTATCATTTATTTAAGAAACTATTGTTTTCTCATTGTATATTCTTGGCTTTTTTTTTTTTGTAAATTAATCGACCATTTCTGGGCTCTCTGTTCTGTTCCATTGATCTATGTGTTTGCTTTAATGCCAATACCATACTATTTTGATTACTATAGCTTTGTAATATACTGTGAAATTAGGAAGTTTGATGTCTTCAGCTTTGTTCTCTTTTCTCAATTGCTTTGGCTATTTGAAGTCTTTTGCAGTTTCATGCAAATTTTAGCATTGCTTGTTCTACGTCTGGGAAAAATTGAGATTTTAATAGGGATTGCATTGAATCCATAGATTGTTTTGTGTAGTATGGCCATTTTAACAATATTGATTCTTCCTCAGGAGCATAGAATATTTTTCCATTTATTTTTGTCTTTTGGAATTTCTTTCATCAATGTCTTACAGTTTCACTGGACAGCTTTTTCACTTCCTCAGTTAAATTTATTCTTAGGTATTTTCTTCTTTTTGATGTAATTGTAAATGGGATTGTTTTCTTAATTTTCCTGATTAATTGATTTGTAACTTTTATTGAGCACTTATAATATGTAATATTATATGTAATATTAGCACTGTGTGGGATATTACTTTGTAAAAGGCATGACCTCTGGCCTCAAAGAGAGGGGATAAGATACATGTGCAAATATTCCCTTTTTACATCGGTTTTTGTCGTCACAATCTTCTCTTTATGGTTTATGGAAATATCCAGGAGGATGAAGAATTGTGGCTTTACTGCTAGCGAAATCATTCCCTCTTGCCAAATATTGGAGATTTTGTCATTAAGGAATCTGATCATTAAACTGATTAGATGGAGCTAAAATACTTTAACAGTGCTTAAAACAACTTGCTTTTTTGACACAAATAATCTAATATGAAGAAAGAGAAAGATATTAAATAGCGTCAGAGATGTTGTTCATCAATTAATATATTCGTTCTTCAGACTTTCCTCTTCCCTTTGTAGTGGTTTCTTTCTCTAGATCTAAAAAGCTTAAGCCTTTGATCTTCTGACTCCCTATGGCCACCCCATCTCTCTTCTTTCCATTGTCAGGTTTCTTGAAGGCACGGTTTATTCTTTCTAATTCCTTAGCTTCCACCTCCTCTTTTACCTTTAATTTTGCAGATTCTAACCCCACTTCTGCCACTGCTCAGGTGAGGATCATGTTCCTAATCTAAAGCCTTTTCTTAAGGTGTGTTATCCCTTGTCCCTGTGTAGTGGTGGCCAGAAATTACTGTCTCTTGGACCTTTTTTCATTCTGCATATAGATTATTAACTGCTTATTATGTCCTCAACACTCTCTAAGCTTCCTGGAATAAACAGATGCATAGAACACAGTGCTTGGCATACATACAAGGATGTGTACATATAATTAGCTTATTGGAGTGCACATATTATTAGTTTATTAGCTTCGTAGGAGTACCAACATGAAACTTGTGAATATTTTCTAGTCTCTACCTTCAACCTTCTGTTGAATTTCCTTTTCTCTTAATGATAACTTGAAAAGATATCGTAATTTTCTGGTTTTATTTATTGATTGAAAATCCAGTCCAGTTTATAACTTAAATCTTAAAGCTGATTTAAATCTCTTCTCCTCTACTCTGCCTATGGCTGCCTTGACTAGTCACTCCCAGGGCATGACAGGGAAGGGCGACTGCCATTTGCTTTTTATTCCTTATTCCACTTCTTCATCTTGGGGCGGTGGTGGGAGGGTGTGGTCTGAACCTCACCAGCTCCAACCTTGGCTCTCCTGAGGGGCATGCACAGCTCTCATCTTCACTTTGTTCGTGTCACTGTTTTCCTAACCAATACTGACTGATATTTGATACTACCCATGTGTCTAGGATTCAAAGGTTGGCTCTATTCTGGGGGCAGGTATGAGTTTATCTCACCACCCCACCTTGAGATGAAGGATCCAGATAAATCAACCCCTTCCATCCTTGGTAGTTCTCACCATCACAGCTCCTTGATGTTAGGTCCCCATTTTTTATGTTGACACCCTCACAAAATTATGACTACAGAATAGACTAGTTTTTCATTCAAATCCTTGTATGCCAAGCATTGTGTTCTATGCATCTGTTTATTCCAGGAAGCTTGCATAGTGTTGAAGATATAATAAATAGTTAATAAAGTTACATTCAGAATGAAAAAAGGTACAGGGGATGAGGTCCCATTATCTAGTTGGTAGGCCTTTGAGATGGGCACCAGCAAGGTGGCTCAAGCCCAGCCGCCCTTTTCAGTGTCCACAAAACCATAGGGAACTAGCACTTCCTTTCCATCCCAGATTGTAAGAGGTTCGGCTGCCTCACCCACTGGCCTCCCCTCTCCACCCTATCATCTCACTGTTGACTCTAGGACTCTCCAGTCCTACTTGGACAGGGAGGATGGTCAAGTCCACTGCTTAAGTGGAATCTAACTGGAGAACATAACACCAGTCTTGTTTTCTTTATGGCACCCCTAACCTCATCTTATGACACACTACATGGCAGCGGGCAGGGACATACCTTCTTGCCTTTTACCACAAACTCTGTACTCCCTAGCAAGGTGGGTGACCCACCTCTTTCAAATCCCCTCTCTCCCTCAATTCTGGCCTTCGGTTTTTATAAATCGGAGGTATGTGTTGGAGGGGTCTGTTGGGGTATAGCAGGGCTGGTTGAATAATTTCTGAGTAAGACCCAGGGGGAGATATCTAGTTCCAACTGTGGTGACAGTATAATGTGACATACTTAGTGCCTCTTGGGCCTTAACTATGAGTCTAGTATGAGCAACAGGGAATTCCCACTCAGTGTCCCGTTACTCAGTAAGAGGCGGACCGAGTCACTGAAATATTACAGGTCTCTATCAGAAGTTTTTACATCAGAAAAACTTAATTACAACATAGAAGTAGTGATTTAGTCACTTTTATATTTTGCTGCCATAAAACCAGATGACTTCTGTCATCACTGTCCACAGACTGATCTCTCAGTCTCTGGTTCTTTTTTTTTGCCTGTAAGATTTAGGTTCTCCTCCAAGTTGTGTCTTCGATTTTCTATATTTTTCATAATCTTACTGAACAACCTGTTTATTCATGTAGCCTCACTTCCCCTTCTATGGGGATGACTCCAAAATTTAGCTCTTTCCTGAGTTCCTTTGATACATTTGCATTACTTAATTTATACCTTTGTAAGGATATTTTGTCAGAATTCAAACAACATTTTTCAAACTGAATTATCATTTTTCCTTAAACCAGCTTCTTCCAGTTTCCTAAATTTCTGTTATTTCTTATTGCTTTTTTCCTGACTGCCTGAACTCACATCTTGTCAACTTTTACTCCTCTCATTTTTCTCTTTCTAGTTGCTTCTCACTTTTCTGAATTAGTTCTTTCTCCAATTTTTCACATATGCCTATTTCTTCCTATATTAGTTTGTTAAGACTACCATAATAAAGTACCACAGATTTGGTGGCTTAAGCAAAAGACATTTGTTTTTTCATAATTCTGGAGGCTGGAAGTCCAAGATCAAGGTGTCGTTAGAATCAGTTTCTCCTGAGTCCTCTCTCGTAGACTTACAGGTGGCCATCGTCTCCCTTTGTCTTCACACAGTCTTCCCTCTGTATCTGTTTCCAAATTTCCTCCTTTCATAAGGATACCAGTCATATTGGATTAGGGCCCCACCCTAAGGGCCTAATTTTAACTTAATTCCCTCTTTAAAGATCATATCTCCAAATACAGTGACATTCTGAAGTACTGGAGGGTAGGACTTCGATATGAATTTTGGGCAGATGCAATTCAGGCCATAACACTGCCTTTCCCCCTGATAACCTTTAGTCAACTAATGACTTCTTGCCTTGGCTCTTGTTGCAAATTCTATTTCACTGCCCCACTCCACCCCCCAAATTTCCTGCTTTTATTTTTTTTCACCAATTTACTACCCACTATTACTGGATTAATCTCCCTAAAGAAAAGATTTTTTTTTTTTCCAACAGTGACACCCCGATCACTCTTAGCACGACATCTATGGACATCCACTGTGGGGCCACGTCTACCTTTCCAGGTCTGGCTGCCACTGCTCGTCAACGTACTATCTGTTCTAGTCAAACTAAATTCTTGCAGTGTCCCAAGCCCACTCTGCATTTCCCCTGGCCAGCCCTCTCGATTTCTAATCCTGCCCGCCCTTCAAGACTCAGTTTAAATGGCCACTTTAGTTTTGTGGCTCTCCCCGACACTTGTTGTTGGAAAGTGCTCCTTCCTGACCACTGCTCCTGTTACACTTGATTTTATTTCTCTTAGAGAAGTTGCCACATTCTCCTTTGATTATAACAACTTATCTAACTCTTATCCGTGGCACTGGTATGTAAATTCTTTTAACATAGAGATTGAATCTTGTGTTTCCCACAGTGCTTGCATGTGGTTGGTAGAATATAAACTCATTTAGATGCTTTTCCTATAGTATCTTATTTAGAAATACAGTGATTCGTGGTATGATTTTTAAAAAGCAGTGTATTGTTGCACATATAAGTGCTTCTTGTGGTTCTCGTTGCTATCGATAGTCAACAAATGATATAAACTATAATATCCATTTTTTGAACAACAAATATTGGCTCTACTAACCCCAAATGTGTGGAGACTCTTAAGGCTGCACACATTGCTTATGGAAGACAGAGGAGTCCTCAAAGCTGAAGGTGGTTGGGCCGGTAGGAGGCTTTCAGGAACGTGGGCGAATGCGAGCCGACTTCTAAGCCCTCAATCTTTTTGAGCAGCTGCTGAGCTCTCTGTGTTTCGTGTGTCCCTTTCTTGTGGGTGACAAGTACCAAATCTCTAAGGCACGCAAGGGAATGAAAATGAGAGTTTGGGGTTCATGGCCTCAGCTGTTTGAATTTGTCACTCTAGTCAAATAGCACAAATTTTCTCTTCCTCTTTGCATTGTTCTTCTTGGTTTCCCACTAGAATGTGTTTTTCCCAACCTGATGGGCACATGCATAATTTATTTCATCACTGAATCTACTGTGAAACTAATTGTTTTCCTAATGTGTGGAAGCAATGTAAACAAAACCAAGAAGCATGGTTATTGGCTTACTTAAAACACTGCTTTCTGTGTACCATTCCAGGGAGCTGTCTGCTTCAGGATAGTACTCTGTGTATTAGCAACCTTACATGAAAATGCAAAAGCAATTTGCCATCTTCCCTTAAAAGTTAACACTTCCGTCACCCAGAGGGTGATATGCTTTATACATAAGTATAAAATAATTTCAGAATTCATAAACTAAGGCCATTCTCAGAGTCTTATTTTGGATTATCATTTTTTCCCTTATATGAAACAGCAGATGAAAGATGCCTCTCTGTAACTCTAAATATGAGGTTTGTGTGTGTACCCAATTTTATTACTTAGCTTTAAAGGCTACAGGCTAATAAAAAGAAAAAGAGGTGTGAATCATGAAACAGTAGTGAAATTGCAAAGTTCAGAATATTTAGGCTTTCCTAAATAACTGATCAATTCTTATTATATTTATCTATTCCATACCTTCTTCAAGAAAGGATTGCATCAGCTGAGCAGATAATTTCAAGCCTGTAAAACTTCATTACTTAAAAATTTCCATCATACTCATATCATTAAGTTTGCTAATATCACACATGATTTCTCTTAGACACTAACTAACCTACCGCCTTACTTTCAACTTTAGTCTCTTACCTGCTCCTGCCAAGTTGCATTGTTTATTATGTTCCAGACAGAATCAGGTGATCCTCACATTGGAACTATTTAGATTATAAGGATGTGGATGTGTATTGGTGCTGTATGTGTCTTTGTGTCTTCTTTTCTTCCCTCCCTCCCTTCTTCTCTCCCTCCCCTCTTCCTTCTTTATTTGAAAGCTTAGTGAATATTCCTTATTCTTGTGGTTAAAAATATTTGTTATTATATTTCTTGGTATTGATCTCTTTCCATAGATTTTGCCAATCACAAGTCCTTCTGACTGATCAGCTATAAGTCTGGGTTCCCATGACCCCTTCCTTGTCTTCAATTAATTTTCTGTAGGTACTCACAGAACTCAAGGAAACACTTACTTACATTACCAGTTAATTAAAGGATATGATAAGGATACAGATGAACAGCCAGATGAAGAGACACATGGGGAACGGTCTGGGAAGGTCCCTAATGCAGGAGCTTCTATCCCTGTGGAGTTGGGGGGTGTATCACCCCCCTGGTGTGGATGTGCTCACCAGCCGGGAAGCTCTCAGAACCTTTTACCATTGGGGTTTTTATGGAGGCTTCCTCAAGTAAGCACCATCAATCATTAATTCCATTTTCATCCCCTCTTCCATCTGGAAGATGGTGGGGAGAGTGTAGAACAGGAAATTTCAAGCTTCTAATCATGGCTTGGTCTTTCTGGTGATCAGCCCCCAGCGAAGAGCCCACCAAGAGTCACCTCATCAGAACAAGAGGCATTCCTATTACCCAGAAATTTATAAGGGTTTTAGGAGCCCCGTGTCAGGAACTGGGTCAAACACCAAATATTAGAACAAGAGGAAGCTCCTTCTTATCACTTAGGGGATTACAAGAGTTTCAGGAGTCTGTGTCATGAGTCAGGAACAGAGACCAATATATGTTTTTTTCTATTATTTTACAACATCACAGGAGAAAAACTAAGCAGAAGCAATTGTAAACTATTCATGAAAGATGACAGATAGACAAAAAATACAGGAAAAGTACTTAACATAATTAGTAACAAATTTTAACCAACATAATACTTCTAAATATGAAATTTCAAGATTAAAAAGTAGATACAATGCTGAAGTAGATTTGGAGAAATGGATAATCACAAATCTGGCCGATAGGAGAGAAAACATCAACAAACTTCTTGAAACCAGTTTGTTGAGTTGTGTCACGAATCTTAAAAAGGAGAAAATTCACTGGCCCATGAATCTTGTGAGAAATTATCTTAAAGAAATTAAAGATATTATGAAAATTATGAGTACAAGGATGCTCATTATGCTTTAAAGTTGGAAAATATAAAGATCTATATGACTAACAGTAAGAGAATTGTACATGATAGAGTATATATATGATGTAATATTATGCATCTTTTTAAAAATTCTGTTTTAAAAGAAAAAAAAGTAAAGTTACGTATGATCTTCATGAATTAAATAACCTCCTCTGTCTATACACAATTTTCATATATCTGTCATTATTACTATGTAGTTCCCATGATCTTTTAATCATACCCTGTTCTGGATTTCTCTTCTTTCATGGAAGACATGCTATCTTGCATTCTGTGGAAGATTTCTTTGGGTAAATAATGTTTAGATGTCTCCTTATTCTTCAGATCGATGGTCTCTTTACTTTGTTTTACGGTACTTTCTTCCTTAGGTTACACATTTGATTTTTCTTTACTCAGTCTTGAGATGAGAGATCAGCCTATGATTGATGATTGCCAATGAGTTGCCTTTAGTTCCATTCTCGGACCACTTGGGTGTGATTCTATTCTCAAATCTGCAACTCCCTAGAAGTTTGATACATATATCTTCTTGCTCAATTTTTCATGTCTAATTGGCTTTCATCTAGTATAGCTCAGCTGGGCTGAAATTTTCTTCTTTTGTGTTTTTCCCTACTCCACATTTCTCTGGCACTGTTAACACATGGAACCATGAAGAACTACAATATTGAGTACCTTGCTTTAGGAGACTTTCCTGTGTCTCACTTACAGGATGCGGCATATCACCAATTGTTCCTAGCCTCTTGTTCCCAGTGTTTTTGTCCAATTATTCCTAGTTCAGTCTCTATGGAAGGAGAATTATTGCAGAGAGGATAGGATAGGGCAGAATTCTCCCTACCCTGAGAAGCAGCCGGGAGAAAGGATAGCTGGCTACTTTTGTGTTTGTTATAGCCCTTGTGTCTGAAAACTGAAGGATTGCCGATAGGGGAGGAACATGGGATCCATAGTCCCGGGTTAGAATTGAGACTGCAGTTATGATCTATTGATTGTGATTCATGATTAGTTTCATTGGCTTCATAATTAGTGGCAAATTATTCCAAATTCTTGTCACAGGTCTCTTATTACTCTCATTTTTTATTATGTGACTTTTCTCCTTTTGGGAGGGTGTCTTCGTTGGCTCTTTATCATGAAGTTGGAAAAGATTGCTTCAGGGGCTGCCTAACAAAATATAATTTTAAGTACAAAGAAAGAGAATTTTTTTTTTAACCCTTAAATCATTTTTCTTCAGTTGATATACTTTACTCGCTATAGTAGGAGAGAGAAAACGTCACACCCCTTTAGCTTGGGCAAGATCACCCAGATCTTAGTAAAATGACTACATTTCTCCATTGCAGTTGGCTTTGCCACATTCTATCACCACAATCAAATGAAGTTGCCAATCATAGATAGTGGAGAAGACATGATTATATGGGATTATACAGTAGCTTCATTTTGAAGTTATGCCATGACTTGTTAGCATGAATTAGTAATGATAACTGTCGTAGCTCTTATAGTGTGGTGGGTACTGTTTTAAGCATTTTGTATATATTAACTCATTGAATTCTCACACCAACTCTGTGAGGTAAGTATTCATATCAAAGTCTTACAGATGAAGAAACTGAGGCACAGAGAAGTCAAGTAACTTGCTCCAAGTTTTATAGCTGGTGTGTGTCAGAGGTAGAATTTATAATCAGGTAGTATGGATTCATATTTTGTGCTATTAATCACCATGCTAGATAATCAGAAGCCAAATGACTGAACTTTTAATCTTAAAATCTCAAATTCTGGTATTTTTGAATGTCGTTCATTTAAATACATGTAAAGAAACCTGGAAAAGTCTTTAACTGAGAAGACTACAAGATGGAAAAGATTGTTAAACACACACACAGAAACACACAACTCTTTACGTTAGTATTAAAAATGTTAGTGTTCTACTACAATTATTTTTATAGATTTTCTTTTTTTTCAGGTATTTTGAAAGTAATTTTAATAATATTGCCTTCTTTGATATGTAGAAACAACACCAATGATTTACCTATATCATACCATTAAGAGTTTTTCCCTGTAGTGGTAATAAAATTGCATTGGCTCATTCTTTATTTTTTCATACCACTTTCCATAAACCATCAATAGTTTGAATTTGTGAGATGGATAAACACAGTTTAGAGTCTAGTTTTTGGCCACAGAAGAGCAAATCACACACTGATATTTAATTCATGACTTTGGATCTCCACAGAAACATTCTCTAATCAAATCAGCTCCTGGGAGTGGATTATATACATCTGGAAAGCAAGCATTATGTAAATGCTGCTTCTTCCCACATTTGTTTAGAGGGACTCAGAATTATGCCTAAGTGGGTAAGTCTACATTTTATTGTGGTAACCATGTCTCATTATTCCGTCTATGGAATGAGCTGCCGTTCTGGAGGGGACCACTTGAAATGACAATTACAGAAAAGCTCCCAGTGTCTTTGCATTTTCCAGTGCCTGTTTGCATTTTCAAGAATCCCTGAATCTACTAGAACATTCTTGGGATGCTTTTTAGAAAATTTGTGTTGGAATGTTTTTATAGGCCACCTACAATAAAATAAAAGGTGTGGTGTAGCATTCATTCACAAATAAAATAAACTTTAAAACTAGAGATCTTTTTTTTTCTGAAAATTTCTACAATTTATATAAAATGTTTCTTCAGATGTTTTACTTTGAAAATCCAAAGAAGTAACAAGTATTTGAGAAAAGAGGAAAATGGAAAAAGTGCAAAAATGATCAGGAAATGAATATAGATTAGAAGTTTCATTTTCATGCATATAAGATAATGGAGTGTTAGAACTGAGATCTCTCAGGTTACTGAGAAGACTGAATCACAGAGGATTGAAGTGCTTTTTCTAAAGTGACATAGTCAGCAAGTGGTCCATGGAAAGACTTCAGTGTGGTTCTCTTTTGTTTCTCCAGATCACAGTTAGTTGAAGATAGGGAGAAAACGGCAAGGTCCTGGTGAAAGAGATGCCTTATTGTTATTCTTCTCTCATATAAAATAGGTAGATTGTGGTAAATGACAAGGTGACCTTGCATTAGTCTGCGTGGGCTGCCGTAACAAAATACCATAGACTGGGTGGCTTACACAACAGGAATTAATTTCTTCTCGGTTCTGGACGCCAGAAGTCTCAGGTCCAGGTCTGGCAGGGTTGATTCCTGGCTTACAGATCACCACCTTCTTGCTGCGTCTTCATATGGTGAAGAGAGAGTGAGCTCTGTGGTGTCTCTTATAAGGACATTAATCTTATGATCTCACCTAACCTTAATTATTTCCTTAGAGGCCTCACCGCCAAATACAGCCACATTAAGGGTTAGGGCTTTTTTTATTGGGTGGGGGCACAGACATTTCACTCCATAACAGACCTGTAGTATCTTCTAATTAGAAAGGAGAATGCTATACAAACTCTTTATCCAAAAAAAAAAAAAAAAAAAAAAAAAAGGGCCAAGAGGGGTTTGTATAAGCAGAAGAAACAGGTTTGAATGAAACAGATCTGATTTTGAACCTGTGGCTCCTCAATTTAGTACCCATGTGACTGTAGATGAGTTAGTTCATCTTTCTGAGCCTTAGTTTTATAATTTGTAAAATGGGTGTGGTAATGCTTCCAGGACTGTTGTAAAGCACCTCGTACAATGTTCATACAGTTAAGTGTATGAAATGTATGAAAGTGGTCATCACTCTTAGACCATAGATTCTGTACAGCTCAAGGACTCCACTTGCCTTGTCCAGCTAAAGCTGTCATAAGCAAATACTTTCTAGTCTTTGGCTGTTTTATGATTAGAATAATCTTAGAAGTAAAGCTATTATTATGAAGCATATAATTAGGGAAGAAGCAAAGCTATGCATACCTTTTTTTAATGGCTTTAAAAATGACTTCGTTTAACTGTAACAAGATCCTTGACTGCTAACAACACTTTCTTTTTCTCAGCAAATCTTTGAATTTCAAAACATCAAACCAGTTTATACCAGTGAAGATTTTCCACTGACTCATTTTGTTCTGGGGGACCTAGAGGGCAGAATTAGGACCAAGAAATGGGATTTTTCAGGAAAGAGGTTTAATCTTAACTAAAGAAGGAACAGTGAAACAGTTTGAGTTGTCTGAATAGGGAATGAATTTTTTCGTGAGGTGGTGAGTTCTTCATCTCTGGTCTGGGACCACTTGGCAGGAATATTGTGGTAGGGTTTCAAGAAATGAACAGGAAGCTGCTATTTGTGACCTCAGAGATCTCTTTCACCCTGAAATTCTGTGGTTGCAGAATGTCACTTTCAGGAAGTCTCTCATTTTAAAAAAAGATATACAAAGGGAAATTACCTCAGTGTCTGGCTTATGACTTAGAAAATAGAATTCTGATTGGCCTGTTCAGGCAGCTCTGGAACTTGAAGTTCTTTCAGATTGTGCCTTAAGTCTTAGGGCTACTGACCATGACTTTGGAGCTAAATATAGTCTAGAAAGTACCATTGTGTATCCGACTGTAGGAGCCAGAGCAGCAGACATGCTTCTTACCTTGGTGTCTAACACTTCATTAGGCTCTGGACACGATCCTTTTGTTAGATGCCAGCACAAGCATTTCATTACAGGTTCAGGAAATGATGAAGAGATAAATGTTAAAAAGAATGTTTTCCAAGGAAGATATTAATGGAGTGTTAATGTATCTCCTCACCCTCTTCCCACAGCATAATCCTCTAGAGAGTTTTTGGATTTATGGGAATGAGAGTTAATCTATGCCAACAGAATCCTTAGCTTCATTTAGCAACAAAGTAAATATGAATATTAAGTAAAATACCTGGTTTAGCACTTCCTTGTAAGCAAAATTCCTTGAGAACTTCTATCTGGAACCAAGCCATATGCTTGCTCAGTCATGGAAACCTAGAGCCAAGAAAACTAATATATGCTTTTCGTAGCTCTGAAGTGTAAGACAATAATAACATTGTATTCTCCAAGCTGAAGAATTGTAGACCACAGCATTTTCTTCATGAAGCAGGCTTCAAAGGAGACTTGTGAAAGAACTTTTGAAAGAGTTTCCGGCGCTCAATCATTTTATAAGGATGCTATGTATTTTAAAGGTTTTAATGATATGGGCTTCATAAATACTTTGTTTAAAAATCAACTTATTCTTTACCATTTCAGCTTAGATGCTCTAAATCACAATGCTATTCTGAATATTTTAGCTGCCTTATTATGGTTTCACTCCTATGTGGGATTAACTGAAAGCAACAAATGAACAAACAAGATGAACAAACAAAAACTCATAAACAGAGGCAACAGAGTATGGTGGTTACCAGAGAGAAAAGGGAGTTGGGGGAGGTAGATAAGGGTAAAGGGGGTCAAATATATGGTGACGGAAAGGGATTCGACTTTGGGTGGTGAACACACAATGCAATATACAGATGATGTATTATAGAACTGTATCCTTGAAACCTATACAATTTTATTAACCAATGTCACCCCAATAAATTTAATAAAATTAAAAAATATCCAGCAAGGTAAATGTACATACAGGCATATGTATTATACCTGCCTTAAAAATTTTGCTTTTAGGTTTTGCATAAATGACCAAGAATGCTTTAAAGTACACAACATTTTTTTTTTTTGCGTTAGCTTTTCAGATGTTTTCAAGATACCCTAGAGAATCTGAAATACTTCATTATAGTTCTTGATCAGTATAAAGATAAAAAATGCTTGCTCTATCTCATCTTTAAAACAACCTTTTTACATTTGAAATCACTTGAGGTAAGGGAAAAAGAAAGAGAAAAGCACAGAAAAT
The DNA here is from genome assembly GCF_902729225.1 of Pteropus medius. Classification (NCBI taxonomy): domain Eukaryota; kingdom Metazoa; phylum Chordata; class Mammalia; order Chiroptera; family Pteropodidae; genus Pteropus; species Pteropus medius. Next base: position 6,874,341 of record NW_024352786.1, on the reverse strand, counting down.
ATGAGGCTTTAAAATGAAATAAAAGTCTTTGCATTTCTCTCACTAATTACAAAACAAATACTTGTTCTTTGCTCCTGGGGCTTGAGATGTGGTTGATAAATGGCAACCTATGAACTTGATTTTTTTGTTCTCCGTTTGGTATGGGTACAAACTTTTCATCATCAATTCTCTCTCTTGCCTTTCATTTTCTTTCTTTTTCTTCTTTTTAGATTTGTGGCAGGTGAGTATGGGAGTAGACGATCAGGATTCTTGATATTGTATGATCAGGATGCTGGTGGAAAGGAAGAATGACCTGGTTGTGTTAATTATTTTACAGCCTCCTTCAGTATGTTCGTAGGCCTGGAGTGGTGAGGGGCTTCTTTCTCTGTCACCATATTACTTAGGTTAATGGTCCTACAAGTTTAATAAATACATGATAGTTTTCATAATTGTATGCAGTGAAAGCAAGTAGGTTGATCTTTGTTTTAAATATTTCTGACACCAGGTAAGAAGGTTGTAGTATAATAAGCAGTGAAGCGAGGACAAAAGGATTTTGTTAAAGTGAGCCTGGTTCTTTTCTTTTTTTGTGTGTGTCGTGACCTCTATTTTTCCCAGAAAAGCAGTCTGGAGCTTTAAGGGCTAATAGGAAACCTTTTCTATATTATAATGCAAAAATTTCTCAGGCTGCAAGTTTGCCATTTATTTAACACCTGCTGGGGCAGGCACCAGAGCTCAGAATCGGCCTTTACTTCTAATGGACTTGTGTGTGTGTGACCTTAGTCACTTGCCCTTAAAGGGGACTCTAAATGTCTGTAATTCCAGTTTTGTTTCATAGAAAAATTTTTATAAATTTTATGTAATGCTATCTGAAGGACTTCTTTTTTCAGCCATTACCTGGGCATTTTAGTGCTTTAGTGCTCTGTTAGAACTGTTGGGAAATGCCAGGAGTCTGTTCGCCATGAAAATTGCCTAGGCTTTTACTATGTTTATCAAATACTTTACTTTTAAACAGACTGACTATCTTGTCTGTTTAAAAAGAAGACTATCTTGTTTAAATACTATTATGTATAGTTTTGGGAATCAATATAATTATACTATAGTTTATTCTTTTGGGTTCTTTTTATTTAGTGTTGAACAAAACTTACCCTCTCACCATACTTCCCACTCTGTAGTTTATATGAACAATCTAAAAACAGTAACAAACAGTCTTGAAAGTAGGATAGTATATCCTGTTTGGACATTTAGCAATTGGTCTCTACTTTCAAAAGATATATACCAATATCTTTAATATAGAGAGATAATAACATAATCTGATATCTTTACATAGAAATTAAATCTGTATTAATTACATCTTGATTTCATATGGGTAAGATGTTTTACTGAATTATTCATTCTAATTTCAGGGTAAAATCAAATAGTCACCATTTGGAGTAGGGAGTTCTATGGATGGACTTCTGGTCTGTGAAGCCCACGATATTGGATGGATATAAAATAATATGTGTATGTGAATTTTCTGGAGAGAAGTTTCATAAAATTTGTCAGATTCCTGAAGAGGTTCTATCTGCCACCCACCTCCAAACATACACAAGAATCAGAGGATTAATGTAAAGTAGAGGGGCTGGCAGACACTTGGTGGGATGGTGAAGTGATTTGAGGATTTACTTCCAAGATTGCTGTGCTGTCATGACCTGGAGCTCAGTGAGGAAGTGCTTCCTGGTGTCAGAGCTCCTCTCCTTCAATACAGACGTTCTGAGAAGACTTCACAGAAACTTGCATTGGAGAGACGATATTAGTGTTAGGAATTATGACATTATATGTTCCATTCTCTTTCCTTACGAAAAAATATATCTCTAGAAATGTTACAAACATGTATCAAAGTATTATTTTAGTAGCATATTTTATAAATAATTAAAAATTAGACAAACAATATCTTAGGTTTTCATTGAAAATTTAAGTAACGTACAAAAACTGCTTTTCTAAATTGAAGCACTTTACATTATTTCTAAAGAATCTTTAAACTTCAGAAATATAGAGTTGAAACTTATTTTACAAACTTCTTAGTGGAAACCTTCTTAAAATAAGGCTTTTGTTTGCTTTTGTTTTTTTAATTTTTGAATCCCGAAAGCCCTATACCTACCTATACATAATCATCACTATTGCCAGGCATGGTTCTAAGAACTTTTCATGTATTAATTCATTTAATTATTATAAGAATCATGTATAATAGATAATATTATTGTCCCCATTTTACAGATAAGACAACTGAAACAAAGAGAGGTTAAGTAAGTTGCCCAATGTGCTTTCTGTATATTTAAATGAGTAAATGAATGGTTAAATTTCACTATCAGGGTTTTTCTTAATATCTAGTTACCAGAGCTAGAGCATTAAAAGCCTGAATGCTTGTGCATTTGACTCCTTATCTGGCTTCAAAGTCAAGGTTATTTTAGAAAGCAGCTTTGTATTTTGAGGCCACTTTGGCAAAGTTGCCAAAGGTCTTGTGTTATGGTCAGTTGTATATATTTACTAATTAACTTGAGATCTACAAGCAGTTTATCTACATTTTAATCTTTCTAAATTCCCTGCTCTTTAAATGACTTCTGAGAGCAAGATATTTAACTCTTGCATTAAAATAAATGAAGGCCTTACTCTAACAAGGCATAGTCCTATCTCAACATATTTATGCTTCTAACATTTATATATACTAAGAGTTAACACTATACCAAAACTGTGTGGTGCTTACTGCATTCTAGCATCTACTTGACAAAATCCTTAAAACACAATAATTAAAATATGCAAATACCTTCATAATGGGCTGATTTTACAGTCATTGCTCATGAAAAATCCCTATTGATTTTGGATGCATTTTGTCATTAAGTTTTAATTGTTGATTAAATAACAAGAAACGTAGAACTTTCTAAACCTCTGGTTAAAAATAAAGTAACATTGTGATAAACTCTTCTTGTAAGTTTCTAAGTGTCCAAACACTGTAGAAGTCTGCATTAACAAAAATACAATTTCGAAAACTTCAACTTGCGTTTTACAGAAGATCTGAAAAAAATATAGAGGTTTATGATACAGAAAGTAGTAACCAATAAGTAGGTATTTGTTAAAGGCTTTTGTGACCGATTATTTTAAATAATGAGATTCATAAAACAAATTGAGATGTTGTTATATATTCACATGGAAGATACCTTTCTTTACCCTGTTGTGCAAGATTTCTAACAGGAAGTTTGCTTTCTGAAATTCAAAGAAATTGAGGTGAAGAGCAAATGTTTAGGATCATAAATGTGTGTCAGAAGTCTCAGATGACCGTGGTGTCATAGGATGGGACGGACACACATAGCTGAATGGTGCAGGGCTTTGAAATCAGCAGCTTTTATGGGAACTGCCCAAACAGTTGTTGTGTCAGGTGCAGTGGGGGGAGGTAAGGACAGTTAAGGCAGGTTGCTGGAAGGCTGTCTGTGACTCAGTAGAGGATGTGCTGCTTTTGCCAGTTTGGAGGAATATCAGAGATGTTGATTTAATAGAGTGGGACACAGGTGGTGACTGTCACCTTGAAGGTCCTCCTGTAATTAGTGGGAAATGATTTGCTGTGCTTTCAGACTGAGAAGTGAGGATACGGTTTCCTGAATTCTTGTCCTTGGTGGCAGACGAAACTTGGAAAAACATTTTAGGACAACTTATTCTCCACCTCGCCTCCCACCGCTTTTTAAAATGGAAGTCTAATACTGCTTAAATGAATATATTCCTTAATGTTACCCTCTTGAATGTTTAATATTCTACCATCCTCTTAAGGCCTGTTACCACAGAAAAACTCTGTGTTCAATGTTCCATTTGGTTTGAAGCTCAAAGGTTGGCTAGGTATTATGTAATTCATTTTTTCAGATGAAGAAACTGAGGCTTAGATTTGTTTGTCGTCAGCCTCGTCCTAGCTTACAAACCACAAAGGCAAATGTAAATCTGATCATTTGGCTCCACATTTAGTTCAGTGCTCTTTCTACTCTACTATCCTCTGTCTAGATGGTAAACTCTGGTTATTGTTATTTTTCCCTTAACATCCCAATATTCAGGTAAAAGGATCGTGTCTTAAAAAAACTTCTGGCCCCATGGATAATAAACCCTTACCTAACACAGTTGAGAAAGTTTTTGAGTTTTAGAGGACAGGTACTTGACAATTCCCTCTTTCAATGAATGTTTCAGATATTTGAATTTGTTATATCTTATTTGAATTATTGGTAATTATTGGCATATAGATAGGAGGGAACATAAACTGCCAGAATAGCAAAAAGAAACTTATTTAAATAGATAACTAAATTAGGGCAAGAAATTAAAGTCAATTCCCTAGAAATTGTAAGTCTCAATCTGTGCTGAAGCTTACTATAATGGATGAGAATAGATATTTTACTTGTGTTTAATTTACTTATACATTTTAAAGTACTACATTTGAAATATTACTCAGTTCTTAATAAAGCAGTAATCCCTGACAGCTCAGGCCAACTTTACCCTCTCTGTCATCCCTTACAAGGTGACCATGTCTCTGCTCTTTTGCATTACTTATATAGTTAATTTTGATAGCAGGCCATTTGCTGTCACCGATGTTTGCTGTAGAGGCACCCACGGAAGCAGATTTAAATGAAGCCTTAATTACACAATGAATCACATTATATGGCAACTCATGTTCTAAAGTTTTAAATTATTCAAAAAAGTTTTTGTTGTGAGCTCTGGTATATCCTCATTAGCATAGAGCTGGTCAGCCAGGCTGAATCAGTCATGCAGGGAGAATTTGTGTCCTGCTGGGCTTGTCACCTCCTGTTAACTGACAAGGTAAACTTGGCCTGGAACTTATCTCAGCTGGGATGAGTGTAGGCTGTATCGATAGCAGATGGTGCCCACTATGTGCCAGCATCACAATGGAGGAATAGGGTTGGGATGGAGGTGAGTTCTAGGAGGAAACCTGTGAGAATGAATGCTTTGTAGCTCACTTTGGTCCTGAGATAAGACAAGATCCTCCATTTAATGTTTCTAAGTATAGATTTTGCCAGTAAATCCTCAATTACAGTGATGGGTGGGTGGTTCTGTAGGCTGTTGTTCAGGCTTTGTTTACACTACATCTTACCCTTAACATTTTCTTCCTCAGTCTCACTCTACAGATGATGAAATTGAGGCTCTAAGAGGAATGTGTTCAGGTGACACAGCTAGACAGATGGGACTTATGATCTAGGCCAATATGACTTTTCTATGTCTCATCACTTGTCTTCACAGAAGACCATGCTAGTTTTTAATTAGAAACTTGATTTTGTCTGTCTCCATATTTGTCTCTACTGTTTGTCCCCAGACCAGGAAATCCACATATGAATACTCCACCTGTTATAATTTCCTAGGGCTGTTGTAACAAATTACCACAAATTTAGTAGCTTAAAACAAAATTCATTCTCTCATGGTTTTAGATTTCAGCAGTCTAAAATCAAGGTGCCACCAGGGCCACTCCCTCTGAACTGAAAATCCTTCCTTGTCTCTTCTAGCTCTTGGTAGCTCCAGGCGTTTCTTTGGCTTGTGACGGCATAACTCTTATCTCCTTCTTTGTATTTATATGACTTTCTTTCCTGTGTTTCTCCTCTTCTGTCTTCTCTTATTATAAGAACATTTGTCATTGGATTTGGAGCCTACCTGCTTAATCCAGGATGATCTCATCTTGAGACTGTTAGTTAATTACATCTGCAAATACCCTTTTCCTAAACAAAGTGTTATTCACAGGTACCGGCTTTAGGAGTTGGATATATCTTTTGAGGGGCTACAGTTAAACCCACTGTACCATTTTTAGGCTATCTTAATTCAACAGAACTTGACTCTCTTTATAGGAAGGTTCTCGTTTTCACTCCAGTCTGTGTTTATTGACTGTAGTCTCTGTGAGAAACATTAATTATCAGCACTTTCCTCGGATCCTCTATTCTCTTAAGTTCAAGTCCCCTGCCTAGATTCTGTGTGAATTCCTTGAGGACAGGGACTGTATATTTTATCTTTGTAGTTTTAGTGGCTGGCCCTGCTAGGTATCCAATAAATGTTTGTCGAATAGATGAATGACTGAATGACAATTAGTAGACCTTTTCAAACATTTAAGATCTATTACGCTATTCACTAATACAGTTACATCAAGCAACATCATCAATATATGGATTGACTCTCACTGAGAGAGACATTTGGCAGGTCATGAAATATAAGCTAAAAATAATGTTAAAATGGATTAAAAAATACTGATACCATGGGCCCCCTAAAAGATGTAGGGAAAAACTTATTAGTTTCAGCTGGACATTGTAGGTGTTCATTAGACAGGATGTGACATGTATTTTCAGCTCTACCATGGCATTTTATGTGGCCTTAGATTTATCCATTGAATGGCCAGAAGTTCAGTAGATATTGAAATATTTTATTCTCAGGAAATTGAGACTAATTATGGGTAAAAATTAAATATCTTGGGATAAATAAGAAAAAAAAACCCCTCATATTTTGTGAATTCTTGGGTGGATTGGCTTTATGTACTAGCAAGGAACTATTTAATCTTAAAAAGTATGAAGAGAAAAATAATCACATGTTTTTAAGATGGAATCAAAATTGTGTGTTTGTATGAACTCTTATTGGAATGTTGAACAGTTCACCAAATGTGTGGTTCAGCTAGATAAGATTCTCCTGAACTTACTCTAATATAAACTAGTTAAAGTTGGTTAATAATGATTACTTCAGGAAATATTCATTGAGTGGTAAAGGTTCATTCTCAGCATCCCAGTTTTCAAATTAAAATATATTATTAGCTGCATAAAAATGCAAATTCGGATTTGGTTCAGACTATTTGCTGTGTAATGCTAGAAACTTGGTATCATTTTTCATGACCTTGACCATAAATAGAAGCCCCTTTTCTGGCAATAAGGGCTTACCACTCAACCAAAATGATGGTCGGTATGAATGAAAGGCAAGCCTGTAGTTTTGCATTAGAACAGCCAATGAAGTTGCTGTTTTAATTGCCTCTTTTTCACCCTGTTGGTGAAGGAAAGATTCCTGCCCTAAGTTATAGGAGTGGCTGAACACAGAACACCTGACATTGAACAGATGAGAGTGACAGTTTACTAGTAACGTTCTCATAGCTGGAGCAGGAAGACACCACATGCCATGCAGGGCCATAAAGGGGTTGCATAACCAAAGGCTACGAGAGCCAGACTTCATAGTGTCAAGAGGGTAGAGTGCCCCTGGTTCCCATGGGGGAACGGTATTCTGTGGATTGACAGGGAACTGAAAACCAGTGCTCAGTGATAAGCAGGAACTGTGCCTGGTCCCTTTGACAATATGGGCTGTTTGAGAGGGGACTTTATCTGTGGGAGCAGAGTGGGGAAGGGAACCTGTAATTAGGCTACAGCAGGCTCTTCTGGTTTTACCAGATGTCAAGGCAACACATAATATTGGGCCATCAATTTTAGTCCTTGTATCATACCTGTTACTGGTGATTTACAGGCTTTTAGTGTTTTTAAGTGTAGAGATATATTCATTTCTTAAAAACATCAGAGACTCAGATGGTGATAAATTTTTACTTGTAGTCTAGAGACAGAATTTAGAAAGTGGCTGAATGTTATATTTTGCATGTTTTAGTACCTCTCAGCATTTGGCTTTTAATCTTTATAAAATTAGAAAATTTAGCAATACTGAGTATATAAGAATTATATCTGACAGTAATTATATTTTTGAGTTTATGGATAGTATATTTTAAACCTACTGTAATTATGAAGTATTTTCTAACTAAACTGAATTCTTACACTATGGGAATTTCTCTAATTTATTTTACACTGGTCTTTTTGCTAGCTCAGGCTTGCATTTTGGTGGCTCAGAGAGAAGAGATGCTCATAGAGAAGCTCATGGAGAAGCGATCACTTTAAATTTCTTACTAAGAAAGAGTATAACTATATATCCTCATAACAGTAAAATTATATACTCCTTTAAAGCAATTTGTTAATAATTCAAAATAATATTTCCCATGATAGATCTTAGTTAGGACTCTAACTAAGGGCATTTAATTTATAAAAATAAAAAAGTAGCTCACATCTCACTGTATGGTTTTTATCATGTTCAATTTTAAGAACCCCAGCAACTTCTAGCAGTACCTTCTTAAGGATCAAGCTTTTCTACATTGAAAGCTACTAGCTTAAGTATACATTTTAAGTATTTGCATATTATCTTGTATTTATAGATTATTGATCAGCCAATCATGTCTACTATTTACCTTTTCATGATCTTTCCATGATATAGACTTGACTTATTCTTCTGTTCAACTTAGATACAATGAGTGCTTGACAGGAGGAGTTGTGGCTGGTTTAAAGGCCCCCAAAACATTGTATTGCTGCTCTTAGCCTCAAGAAATCCTAGGACGCTGTTAACTCAGCTGAATTACATTTAAACTCTCAAATTTTAGCCTCAGGGAGGGATTCTGAAGTTTAGTGTCCTAATAGAACAAAAAGGAGTCCAGTCATTAGTTGAGTAGTTTGTGGCAAAGTAGTATAATCAAGACGGATTATAATCACGATGAATTATGGCCCTGCAGGCAAGAAGGATCATGTTGTGGTCAGGTCGTGGATTTGAAGAAAGGCTTAAATCAATTAAATTCATCTTCAGGTCCCAACTTAGACATCATTACCTTGGAGATGCCTGTCCTACCTCTACTCCCAGCCCTTTGGGTTGTGTCCTTGCCAAGTACCTTATTCTTCCTCTATTCTATCACATTTTATTCTATCTGCTTGCTTAACTATGTTTTCCCTGCTAGACTATGAATTTTATAAGGGCAAAGATTATAATCGCAGTATAGTTTACTGTTTTTATACCCATCCCTTAACACAGTGCCTTACACGTAAATATTTGCTGAACGATAGATGGAGAGAGAAGCAAAGGGAGGTTTGAGTACCAGAGAATATTCTCAGTGAGGTCAATAAAGAAATTGTTCCTACGTCATCTTAGGCTTCCAGAGCCACTAGTTCAGGTGAAGGACATACTAGGCTTAAAATGTATGGAGCTAAGATGTCAGGTCCAAAGGCCTTGAGGGGAAACTATTTTATATCCGTTATCTCTACATAATGATCATATTGTCGTCTATCCTCGTAGCAAATTACAAGTATTGTTAACTATCATCACCATGCTGTACATTAGATCTCCAGAAATTATTCATCTTGCATAACTGAAACTTTGTACCCTTTTTCTCTTCTCCTCATCCCCTGGGAACAAGAGTTCTCACTGGATATGAGTGTTCAAACACTTAAAAAGATGTGAATTGCCTAGCCTACAATGAACTGTAGTAAATTCAGCTCTCTGCTTGAACTAAACAAAAGAGATTGTGAAAGCTGTTTATTATAGAATGTTTTTAGAAGGACCTGGTACGGATTTCCTGTTTCAAGAATTACACTTTTTAGCATATAAACAAAATGTTACCTGTAAGTTTTGCCTTTCCTATTAGGGAGTTGTCCCCAATGAATAAAATATCAGGAAAACGTGTATAGGATACTGTTTAATTTTTTCCCTTACTTTCTTATGGAAAAGAAAGTATTAATTCATAAAATTAATGGAGGTTAATTCATTTGTTATATAAATAAATTGTATATAAATGAATACATAAAATAACATTGTTTTCAAATAAGTCATGGAATTTTAAAAATTGAATTGTATAACTCTTGAAGTTATTAGACAATACATGTATAATGATATATTGCAAAGAGACATGCTATGTAATAAGGAAATATAAAACGTTTTGATTTGTCTCTTTTACTTCTTGCCCTTTTGGAATAAAAACAAATATTTGTATGACTTTAGAAAAATTTCAATATCTATACCCCCCAAAAAATTAGTTGAAGGAAGATACACTTCATTATATTATGATAGAAATAAGTTTTTTAATAGATTAATTGGTACTACTTAGTCTTAATTCAAATTTCTAGGGCTTTGATTGGGTCTGATCAACTTAGCCAGAATGGTTCAACTCAGTATAAATATGCATTTAGAAACTTAATTTATTCTACTGTCATTGAGCACTTATATTGAACATCGGGTAAGTGATAGAGAGCTACATATCGAGATCTAGGTATATATGTACACACATAAAAATAATCGAGCCATAATCTTTGCCTCCAAAGAGTATGAAGGCTACAGCAAGTGAAAAAGAAGGGAATATAGACCAATATGAATGTCATAACAGAAGTGAACAAATTATTGTGACACTGTTGCTAACCATTCCTGGCTAAATTTAGAGAAGGCTGAGTTAGGAAGATTTCCAGGCAGAAGATGGTCAGAAAGGCAATTATAAGCCAAGTAAACAGGATGTTCAGAACAGGATTCACTAAGGAGCACACATGGCTGGACACAGAGTGGTTGAACAAGTGGCATAGTAGCTGAGGCCGGAGAGGTAGTTTGGGAATAAATTTGTATAAGGTCATTTATGCCAAGTTAAAGAATTGAAATGTATTCTGTAGAGAGTGGGGAATATGTGAAGACTTTCAAATGTGAGGATGACATCATCAGATTTTTAGCAAGATAATTTTCAGAATGGTGTGGAGGAGTGAGAAGGTGGGGAGAGGAGACTAGAGACACATGCAGTAGTGCAGGTAAGAGATGCCAAGAGAGAGGCCAAGCCACTAGATATGGGATGGAGAGGGGAAATTTGGACATTCCAGTGAATTCTCATCAAGTGGTTATGATTATAATGAGATTTTAAGATATTTAATTAAAGAATATTTGACTCTCTCTTGGATGGTTAATATTTCATTTGTTTTTATAAACTTGGGCTACTTAAGTCAAATTTTGTAGTAGTTTGAATCACAGCTCAGTTTAGTTTTGTCTGGTTCCAGATTAAACTTTTGGCACAGCTAGGAAATAGCATCCCCAGCAAGGAGGCTTAAACATGATATATAACAGCTCCTGAGAGTCACATATGTCAACAGGAACTGGAACTTCACAGGTATATTTTGAGTTTAGCCAAAAAAAAAAAATTACTATAAATAATAATGTAAATGTGTGAGTCTTTTATGAATGAACATTATTTATGTATATGTCTGTGTGTAAAATGCTTGCAGTAAAATGCATTGTCAAGATATAATAGTTATCTTTTCCTATTTGTAAGTAAAAGAACCATAACATATAGAGAAGCTGTAAGGCAAAAGAAATATGTTGCATTTCCAAAGTGAACTAGCAAAAAGTCCTGCTCTCTTGCCAGTACTTGCTTTTGATCTCTTATATTTATTTGGTAGTATTTCTTCAGTCCATGATGGTGAGGTTGCTGTAGTAAATTCACTTAAAATCTTCAGCATTTTAAAGTCAGAACAGAAAGCCAGAATGTGGTGGAAGAGTTCAGAGGGATATCACTGAAATTTCACATATATTGAAAATAATCATAGTGAATGGACTGTCACAGTTTACTGAATTTTTCATCAAGATACACAACCTCCTTCAGAAGAAATAATGAGCCATTGTGAGTCGGATTCTCGATTCTTAGTTCATCATTCTTTCTTAGGATCCTTAGAAATGGCACCCTAAAAGCTCACCTAGTTACTGTTATCCATACTCTCACTGCCCAAGCTTACTGCATTAAGGAATTAAAGATATATATGAATGGAGGCCAAGAAGAACAACTTTGATCAAATTGTTTCTCTAGTTCCACGAATCATTAATCAGCCAACCTTCTACCCTCATCTGTCTAAAATCAATGATAAGTTGTGTCACTATTGATGATTTTCTTCTGTTATTTGCTCCCTTTAACATCTGCAACTTTTACTTTTACCCGTTCAATGATGGCCTTTTCTACTAGACTGCCAGAGACCATATTCATCTTGTTGACAGGTAAATCCAGAACTTAACACAGTGTCCAGCCCCAAGCTATGATGTACATTAAATATCTCAAAAGAAAAGGAGGGGGAGGTTGGGAGGGAGAGAGAAAGAAGGGAAGCTGATCTTAGAGAATACAAAACAGAGTAAAATCTCATAACTCCAATTACAGTTGCAAATGTAATTATACTGGTGCTATTCTTAAAATGTGCAAAACATTATAATGATACATTTTAAGAACAGCGGATGGCACAATATTTGTTTTTCTTGAATGTTCTCAGACTTGTTCTTCATCTATTCAGTAAGCCGTAGACAAGAAGACTTTATTTTGTGCTACATAGGTAAAATTAGTGACTAAAAATATAAAGGAGTTACAGGGCATAACTCAGAAAGAACTTGGCTCAATTCTTGATGTGTCCCTTGCCTCACTTTGCAGCTATATATTGCCTAGGATTTGCACACATGTTATCCTGAATGGGACCCTTGAGAGAGAAAGATGAGTTTTATAAAATGTACTTCTGGTTCAATTTCAAGGATTATTTAAACCTACTTAAGATGTTATACAAATTCCTATAGGGTTTTTCCCCCTTGCAAACTTTTGTGTAGCAGGGCAAAGTTCTTATTTTCCTTCCACTTTATGAAATTTAAGAAGAGCATATTTGTTAAAAAGTTAGTAACAAAGACCTCATTGAGCATACCAATTTTCTACAAATTTGATTAAAATTAATTTTCCAATTTTAGAGGCACATTATTTACATGATACTTTTCTACCACCTACAAATAACTTTCTTTTTTCAGATTTTCCAGTCACTAACTAGAATAAAAGAAAATTGTCAGGTATACCAGATTCAGTATGAATTTCTAATATCATTCAGCATTAAAAAAAGAATTTAGATTTCTTAAAGAAGCCATGAGTCACAAGGTATAATTTGCATATTTGATTCATATTCAGTAACTGCATTACTTGGCATTACTTTCCAGAGACAAAAAGAATGGCAAAGGGCAAAGAGTCTTAATAAGACTCATGTTCTCATAGTGCCAGAAAATCTTTTTGTTGTAAATATGCTTCACTGTAACTATGAATTGACATAGCACAGTAGAGTACAAAGCCTAGTTCACCTGTTCCAACTCAAATGCTGAACTTCAACGGCAGAGCTACAGCACCACTAGAATATGGCTTAATTGTTTTTATTTATGAGCCAAAAGTAGTAGGGAAGCCTAGAATTCTACACACCAGGTTTGTTGGAAAGCTGATTCAGTTCAGTTACCAGCCAAAATGAAGGCAGGAATGACACTTATTTGATAGAAGACATAAAGAAAAAGAAAGAAAAGTGACAGAATAATAGTTAGATTGTCAGAGAGGAGCTAACGAGTCCCAGCTGGATTTAAAAGAAAGCTTTAACGTTTTTAAGCATCAGTAGTGATGAGGGAAGGAGATTGGAGTAATTGATCTAACAGACATGCCGAATGAAGTACATTTGCTGTTCAATGGGGAATCTGGAACATGCCACTGAATACCTTTAGCTAATCTTATAAATTGTAACTAAAAATACATACTTTCACACACTCATAGATAACTTGCGTGGGTATGAACTGCACTGATTTGAAATTTAGGTACTATGTGTATGACTCTTATTAAATAGAAAATTTGAACTAATTTCATCCTTTGTGCAAGTTTTTTGAAAAGTAAAAATGAGACTAAAAACTAAACTAAAAGTAAAAATGAGACTAAAAACTAAACTAAAAAACTGTCAACTTTTTGAAGCATGTGATCAAGAAATCAGAAATTTTGATGTGGAAATTCCAGGTGCTTTTAGGTGCTGTAGATGCTTAGGCTCAAGAAATGTTTGTAGTGAACACTTGTTTATTATTTAAGCCCTCTTCTAGAAACAAACCTTAGGTTAACACACTACTTATAAACATTTAATTTTTTAAAAAATGGCATGGAAATAGCATAAGCTTAATGTGAATTGTAATTTTCTCGATAATTTACACTATCAAGACGACTAATCTTATTTTTTTTAACAATGTAGAGTGTCCACAGTTCCCTTTAAAGGCCCTTAAAATTTATATATATGCACCAATTGTAATTTTTCTCCACGTTTTGTTGGTTTTCTTTTTTTGCGTTGATGGTTGGAAATTGTTAGAGATGACCTTGATAACTGATTTGGGATCTTGGCTATTGTTAGAGTTGAGAAGTTTTTTCTTCCTTGGCCTAATGCATAGGGACTTTGTGACCACTTTATATATTCTGCTTGAAAGTTATAAAACTTTATTTCAAAAATTTAAAAACTGCCCTTTCTTGTTTATTAACTATTAAAGTTAAAGCCTAAATTTAAGTTAATGTACATACTTGAATTCTTTTTTTTTGTTGTTAACTCAGAGAATATACAGTCTTATTTTATAAGCAGATGGTGTTACAGGACTATCATCATATCAACACACCATGATATTTTGTTTTTCCCTTTGGAGGTAATGTCTTTCATTGCAAACATTTGAAAGATGGCTTTCTAAGTTCAGGTATGGAGTCTAAAACCACAGAATAAAGTGTAGCTAAATGGTTCAGGGGTCATATTCTCTGAGCTGTTCAACTAGACTTAGTAATAAGCAAAGTGTTAAAAAGCAGGAAGTTTCTGGTATATTAAACTAGGTGTAATTTTGATTATTCAGCTAGAGACTGAGCTGAAAGTTTCATATTGCTTATTAATATTATAAACCACATTGTTGTGGAAGTGCTTAAAATATTTAATAGAACAGAAAACATCCTCATATGACTTAGAACCATTCAGAGAAATTGATTTGCATAAATTTTATTCTTTCTTATCTATTCTTTGAAAGGTGATCCTTAAAGACCTGTTGAATAGTGAGTAAATGAGGTGAATAATCCTTGTTAAGTAAAATGATTAACCAAATGTTGTTAACCTGGTTTGAATTATGAATCTGAAACTGTATTTCACTAGTCAGGGTAAGTTCACTGTTTTAACCAGCGATTTCCCTAAATCCAGTCTCTTAACATTGACATGCTTATTTCTTGCTGAGGTCACATTCACTGTGGGGATGGAGGTGTAGAGTGAAGGAGTTGTCTCTGCTCAATGCATTCATTCAGGGATCCAAGATCTTTTCATTGTGTTTCTGGGTTAACATCCCTTCAGGGCATTGTCTTCCTTTCTTATCAACAATGGATAGGAAATGAGAAAAATCACGGAGATTTGTATAGAATCTTAAGATGGTTCACATTACTTCCACAAAAATGCCATTGTGTGTCCAAGAAAAAGGAAACAGTTTGATGAATACATAGCATTCTCTTCCACAAGCACTTCCTAAGAAAACACTCGTAATTCACAATTTTTACTAATTAAAACTGAGTCATGCCACTTGTTAATCTATATTATTTAGGTTTTACTACTTGGATTAGGTAATTACTTAGCAGAAGTGTTGAAGCAATTTGCAATTCTGTGATCATCAGCACAGACCGATTTCACATGGGCTGTAAGCGGAAGGGTCAGGAAATCTCCATGAATTATTTATTTTACTTCTATAATTAGAAATGACTCTTTGGTGAATTGCAACAGATCAGAACCAGAAACTGGCAGGATTTGATGAACAGAGACACAGGTGGCTTCTCATAATGAACCCGATATGAGGAATTTGGAGCAGTACAAGAGCTGAGCTAGCTTCCAGGTGTTCTTGTTCCCAAAGTCAGACTTAGTTACCTGCCAAAGAAGTAAAGCCTCGTTCATCAGAAAACACCTCTAGCCATTTATGCTGTTTAGGCTTCCAAAAGCTCCTGTGCAACACTCTCGTAGCTGAATTTCCTACTGAGAGGAAATGGTTCATCTTCTGCAATTAGTCTACTTCAATTTCCCCATCGCTTCTTTTTTCTGTGCTGCTAGCCCACCTCTCTTTCACCTGAAGTTCTTTCGTATCCCATCTTGCATATCATCTAGTTGTATAGAACAAAAAACTCTTGAGAACTGATTGTACCTGGTGGAAACAATTTTGGGCTGATGAACTAGCAATTTAAGTCTATGCCACCAGCTTAATAACATTCTACACGTATCTAAATCGCGCTGGATTTGCTCACATCTGTCGGAAATCGATACAGCTAAGTGCTTGGGTCGCACATCATTTACTAGGTAGGAGAGCTTTTGTCTTAGACTGGGGTGCCCAGGAAACAGAGCTCGAGTGAGAAGCATACATGTCAGCACTTTATTGGGGGAGTGCAAGACCAGGGAAACAGAAGTGAGGGGGAAAGAGGAGCAAGGCAGGGAGGGTGGAAGACAGGTGAGTAAGTACGAGGTGGTCCATCCACTTCCATCCTGGCCACAGCTGTCTAACAAGTTCCCCGAAGGTTGCTCAGTCTCATAGGACATCATCGGAGAGGACATGTGAACTCCCGCATGTCAGAATAGACTTTTAGGGAGAGAAAAAGAGAAGAATTTATCCACCGACTCTCTCCTGTTAAAATTAGTTAAAATTTTAAGTCACACGAGTTAAAATTCACCCTCCTCCGCAGAGGGGGTAGTATTAATTCCTTTGCCCTTTCAGGCTGTCTCATGTGCATCTCCAACAGCTGCCAGGTTCCAGTTCCCCATGAGTCCAGTCCAGTCCAGCCGTTCTCTCAGACAAAGCCTCACAGGGCCACTGTATCTGAGTACGTGCATCTGCTCAAGGAGTGGCCTGGCTCCAGGCCCTCAGGAATTGCTGCTGCTGCTGAGGTTGCTTTGGTCAAAAAGCAGTGTTTGAACAGGGGAGAGAAGTGGGGAGGGCAAGAAACAGTATATAAACTGAGTCCAGAAACTTTGATTCTTTCTATTTAATTCTTTTTAGCCATACCCATTCTGACTTCTATAGCTCTCATACAGTCTAACTCATTTTAAAGTGGCCTCCTTGACTCTAGACATTCCTCATTGCGATCCAGACTCAGTGCATTGAACTTACCCTGTGGTTGGAGAGACCAACTAGACTCAGTGCACTGAACTTACACTGTGGTTGGAGAGACCAACCAAAGTCATGTAAACAAATAAATATGATAATTCATGGGAGTAATAAGTGCCATGTAAGAAACAAAACAGGGTGATGTATAGTAATTGCAGGTGTCCTGAATCCATATAGCTTGACACTTAGAGGCTTTTTCCAATTCTTTTCCCTTCTCTGCATTGCCTTGCTAATCTCAACAAATTAATCTCAACAACAATTTCTGATTAATCTCCAATATGGTCTCCCTACTCCAGAAACTTAAAACTATTTGCAGTCCTTTGAATTTGATTTACTAATTTCTGTTTTTGGGCCTTGTATGTACCAGTTCTTGAGTAAAAACGCTCTCCATCTCTTTCTAGTTAATTTTTCTCCTCTTCCTCCTTCAAAATCTGATTAAAAATTTACCTTCTACAGGAAGCCTTTCCTGAAAATCTTTTTCCTCCGTTGTGTCTTCAGTTGCCTGTATTTATGTCAACTGCATAATACTACACTAATTTGAACTGAATTCTATACTATGTTAAAAATGTTGTCAAGCCCCTCTCATTGTTCTTTATTCAACACTGTTTTCTCAGCCTGTATGCAGAGCCTTGAATGAAAGGGTTGGAATGATTGTCGGAGACCACCCAGGACACTTCAGGACCCCGAAGAGGGAACATTCATTAAATGTTACCTGTTGCCTGAGGTTTGGAGTGAACTACTTCTTGATACCTCACTCTAGATAACACACATCCCTTGATAGGTCACTAACTAGTTCTGTGATCTCAGGCACTTCCCATCTTAATTTTCTTATCTATAAAATGAGAGTTTTATAAATGAACAACATCTTTTGCAGCTTCAGTATAACTTTGAAATATTAATATTATCTAGAATAATGTATCCATTCTTATTTTTCTGAATTGTTTAAGGAAATAGACCATAACCTGTGGAATTTAAGTGTGGAAAAGAAATACATTATTATATAAAACGAAGAAAATTTTTGGCTTTCAAAATTTATAGTGTAGGAGAAGTAGGTCAGATCTGGATAGAAACATAAATTCTCTTATCCTTTGTCTAACAACTCAGGTTCACAGTGTCAAGGGTTCAGGCAGCTTATATTTAAATAATCAACCCATGTAATTCTATTATAGGTATAGTATAAGATTACATGATGTAAATATTTAGTGGTAAAGAGAATCGATTTACTAGGTTATAAGGCAAATCAGTAATAAGAGCTAATTTGATTTTATATCAGCTAGAGCAGTGGTGGCACTATTGGTCATACTGTGTTTTGAAGGGCTGTCCTGTGCATGGGAGGATGTTTAGCAAAGTCTTTGACCTTTGCCCACCAGATGCCAGTACTACTCTCTAGTCGTAAGAATCAATGTTTCCAGGGACTGTCAGATGTCCCTGGGAGGCAAAACTGCCCTGATTGAGAACCGCTGAATGAGAACATGCTCAAGTTGAAGTCCATATAAAGAGGTTGAACTGTGTAAGGTATTATACATGTTTCTTATATTGTTGTACAAAATTTCCAGAATATCTAATAATATTCAGATTTACGAAAAAGTGATTTACTATAATGAAAGCCATACTGTTTAAGCCAATTATATAGTATGCAGGAAGATAAAAGAGATTTTTGGATGTGCTTATTTAAAAATTTTATTTTTTGAGTTTGAAAAAACAGCGAATTCTAATGAGAATTTTTAGTTCTTTCCTCACTTACAGGTCAGGCCAACAGGTCACTGGTGGTTCCTTGGGGTCAGTGGTTGGGTCACACAGCTCTTCCTGCTGACCTCTGGCTCACTGACTGTCTGTTGGACCAATAATAAACCACTCTTGTTGTAAAAGAGTGGTAATTAGAACAAATGTGCTAAATTGTGCAGATGGACAGAGGCTGGTCACAAGAGAACTTTTAAGTGGTAGTGGCTTATCCATGACAGATGGAAACAGGGCAAACCTTAGATATAAAACTCCAAAATAAGCAAAAGTCTCCTCTTCTTTTCTTTATCTTTAAAGACAATTTGGCTTCTGTATCCTTAAAATTGAGTAACATAAATTTGTGATAATATTTATTATTTTGGGTTAGTTACGACCACTTTCCAAGACAATTTCACTTTCTTCTAACAGTTTGCTGTTTATAAACATATCTTAAAATTTTTCTTTGACTTCATTTTGCTAATTTAAACATTATTAAAAATGAACCAAAGAGATATTTTTTCTTCTCTTCACTTTAACATATACTCGATTTTTATGGAGCTCTGATATGAGCAATGAAATTATATTTTTATTAGACCTTTATTATTCATGGATGTACCTTGACTGTAAATTAAGAAAAGCAATATGAAGTTTTATAAGAGAACATAAGTTAGAAAAAACAGCATGGATTTTGGTCCTCATGTTTAATTGTAGTCATGATTTTATTACATTATTGCTACCCAAGCATGCTGCCTTTTACGGTTTTTCTATTTACATATTCCAATAGAAATTGGTAAAGTATATAAAGTAACAAAATGTGTAATAAAGTTAAATTCAAGTTAAATTTATTTTTACTTTACACTTTGACATTTTTGAAAGTACATAAGTATTTTAAGTATTTTTTTTCTATTTATATTTTGGTAATCAATTTTATTTCCTACCTTGGTACCAACCTCTTCTGTTTGATTTGTTATTTTATGGAGATGATTATTTTTATTTCTGATGCCCACAAGTCTACTTACTTGCATACTTTGACCTTGTCAGTTAGCTTGTGATTATTTCTTCTGTTCCTGAGGATTCTTCTCCTCTACTTCCAAAATGGTAGAAGCCATCCCCAATGTTGATAACACACCAAACCTGCTGTCATTCCAATCCCAAACCCAGAACCCTATCTTGTGAAGTTAGAATACCTAAGATTTTGCTGATCTTTTTTTTCACAATTAATGTTTTCCATAACTCTTTCTCCTTTAATCATCTATTCTGTATTATACACCCTGCTTCATACTATCCAGTTACTTAACTGTTAGCCACCGTAGTTATTTGAAAGGAAGCTTGAGAGGCAGAGCCAGTGCAGTGGAGGCAAAGACTTAGCAAAGGACGATTAGGGTGCGGCTGATGGTGAGAGGGGTAGGAGCAGAAGAGTCTCAAATTTCTGTGTCCTCTCGCAGGTCTCTGTTATGAAGGAAAGTGAGAACTGATTCATTGTACAAATTATCTTTTTATATCCTTAAAAATTTGTCACCTGAATTGTCATTATTAGCATTGGAAACATTTGGTTAGGTTGTAGTAAGAGCCACTTGAGTAATATGTTCAACTGAACCTGGGACAATAATTTTAGATTTAATTAAAGGCCAATTTACTGGAGAATACTTTTTATATTATTGGCCATTTTCTTTTTTTCATCCAGAACACATATTATATTTACATTTATTTTGTTCCTATTCATGATTTTCTTCTCTGTTTTGGAGAACTGTGAGAAAATTACCACAAACTAATAAAGAGACATTTTTACTTGCTATTTGGTAACATCAGAAGTCAGTTTTTATGGATCATTCTACTTTGTTTTTATGGATCATTCCACTTACTACAGAGCTGCTTTCTTTTTTTTCTTTCAGCTTTACTGAGGTGTAATTGACAAATAAAATTGTAAGAAATTTAAGGTGTACTGTCTGATGGTTTGATATATGTATATATTGTGAAAGAATTTCTCCCATCTAGTTAATACAACCAACTACAGAGTTGCTTTTAATCATGTAATAAAATGCATACTGTTAGTACTTGGATGGGAGACCACCTAGGAAGACCAGGTGCTGTATAAAATTAAAAAAAAATAAGGGATTGTAAGATGACAAGGTCCTGGCAATCTGTGAGGTCAACCAAGGGTTGCCTTGCCAAAAAAAAAAATAAATAAATAAAAAATGCATACTACATCAGCACAGTAAAATACAGTAGACTTCATGCAGGTGTCATTGGTAGGCAAAGTCTTATTAATCAAGGAAACAATATTTGGGTGTTATAAGAAACTTCTGTGTTAACATTGGATGTTTATAGAGAGAGCAACTAGGTCACTAGAGACAGGTATCCCAAGGAAAGTTTTCGCCACATAGCCGTTTGTTCCTTTTGAATTTTGAACCAGGTAACTATATTACCTATCAAAAAATAGTGTTAAAACTTTAGAACCTAGAGTAGTCTCTTTAGAATTCTCAGACTTGTTCCCTGTAAAGCCTTCCATAAATCACTGAAGCACAGCACCACGTACATAACTCTGTTAATCCACTGATTACAGTTAATTCCAGTAATTGTCTCTATCTCTGTCTCTTTATAGATAGTTTTGAGGATAGGGCCATGACTCATTCTTCTTTTTATTCCTGGAGCCCAGATTTGTTCCCAGAATCTGTTAGTACTTAGATAGGTGTTTGTTTAATGATTGAATAAGCATCTTGTTTGTCTTTTATGTTTATTTTTACCTGGCCTTAATACCATTGTGCTGTGTACTCAACACATTCTGAATAAAAGACTATACAGTATAGCAGAATGCAGATTTTTGATAGTATTTCCTAGACAACTTTAGCAGGGAGAGTTAGAGGCATCATTGAGAAAATTACTTTATCTGTTTTTTTTTTTAAATTATTATTAACTTTAAAACATTGCCATTCACAGGAAGACACACAGATTGATGAACAACAAGGATAGTTTTCTCTGTCCTTTCTTCCTCATCACCCCCATTACCAGCTTCAAAGCATTTGATAAGCTAAAACTTAAAGCTATTTTTCTCTTTCTTGTTTTCTTAATTTAAATGGTTACGACTTTCCACAGGCTGGATACTGCAAAACATTTAAAATAAAATGTATGCACTGAAGAAAATAAAAGAACAAATTTTACAGGAGTGTATAGGGGAAAATGGTGCACAATTTAATTTATTCTTTTCTTGAGTCCAACAGGTGGTTTGTCAACATCCATGTAATTTTATATAGAAGTATTCAGAGGCTTTAGCGCTGCAGATGCTGGCATGCCAGTTATGCACATGCCTTTGATCCATGTGTGCTTTGGTGTCAGGCATGGCACAGTTCTCCACGCAGTGCTCAGCAGCAGTGCTGCATGCTTAGTGCCAACAGGCTGGGGTCTTGTGTCAGTGACTGCTCCTCCTGGGCAGGAGCAGGCAGTTGTACTTGTAAAAGATGTATTTTTTAATCTAGACAGTTATTTTGTTAGCAATAGCCTTCAGATCTTATAAGACAGCATTGGTGATTTTAAAATAAATATGAAGTAAAGTTGCAGCAATGGTTTTACTTTGCTTCAGCTATATATATATATATATCATGAGCAGCAAGAGTATTAAAATGCATTTGAATTTATTGCTATCTTTCTTTAGGGAAGTTAAAACACATTGTACATATTGTCTTCAAGTTTCCCTTGAGAAATGATGAAATAGTACAGGTGAATATATTGGGGAACCTTCACAGGAAGCACCAGTCCTTATTTTGTCAACTAAATTATGGAAAAACTTGACTCTGCACTGTAGTCTGGAGGTCATCTGCCAAAGATGGTTTCCTAAGCTGAGTTAATTGAAAATTGTTATGGTCTTACTGGAGTATGCTCTTTGGATTTTAGTTGTCTTAACTCGTGTTTTTAAATTGAGACTTGATCTCGAATATAGATTTTAAAAAGTCTCCGTAATTTTTATTGAGTCAAATCATTTCGTGCACTTTTATCTCAGTTTCTTCCTCAGCTGAGCATATGCATATCACATGGTTCTTCTGTTCTTGTGGTCACTTGGCCCTTCCTGGGAATGCCTTTTAAGCTCTTCAAATTCAGGAGTTATATGTAACACACTTGACTGGCAGCTAGAAACTTGAATGTAGGTGTATGATCTTGCACTAGGTCTTGTGCACTTGTTTGCTACAATGCTTTTGCTTTTGTTATTGTCAAGTTTATGTTCAAAATAAAAGAGGTGCTCCCGGCGTTATCACAGGTACTAGGATCTGCATGCAGAATCACGTAAATTTAGAACAGTGACTCTTGACTTTTGTTAGGTCACAGACTCTTTTGAGAACTAGTGAAAGCTGTCATAACTATACACAGAAAAAGTATATATACAAAACTTTTTGCATATAATCTTAGGAGGTTAAAAGATTCTCTGGAGTGCAAGGAAAAATCTTTGATCTGTAGTTCACTGGCAACAAGAACTGGATGAAATAGAGTGGACTTTTCTTTTGTTTTATTCTATTTTCTTGTTTCTCTGTGATTTACAGTCAAAATTCTAAATTATCCTCCTCCCCCCACCATATCCTTACCTTCTTAAATCCCCAACCAGGCTCTAGTTTTTGTATTTCGACAGATCACTTTGCTTTGTAGTTGATGTAATACCAACATAGTATAGATTTGGGGCAATTCCAAAAGGAATTGTGAGTGATGGCAAATGTAGATAGGAAGCCAGATTTAAAATCACTTACAGATGAATGCTTTTCATTGCTTTCTGTTTGACCACTAAGAATTAAACACTTTTAACTAGCTAATTTTGCTGGAATATGACATATAGCTTGTTATGGTACTATTTGGTTTTCACAAAGCACACCAGCAGGCATGGGAAAAAAAAAAAAGAAAGCCAGCTTTCAATATTCTAGTTGTCCTCATTCTAGTCCGGAGAGGCCTACTTCAAAAACTGGGTCTCAAAGGTCCTTAGCTTTTATCTAGAACAGACAACATGCTTCAGAAAGTTCCTTTAGTTTTTTGTTTCAGTTGACATTGACACACTGGGTCAGACTTGTCCCAAAGCACCATGTCTAAACGGCTTCCTTTATGTATTTCTAATTGGGATTCCTTCTCAGGAGGGTCAAATTAGAGCTCCTGTGATTGGAGCTACAGCACTTGCAGTTGACAGCATCAACTCAGTTCTGCCTCTTGAGACATGTAAGACAGCCACTTAGAATTTGTTCCTACAGACTTTTGACAAATGGTACTACTCTGACTGTGTACCTAATAGACATTTTTTGTTTTTCTTCTGGATCAGTGCCCAAACCATGGTTTTTTCCTTAAGCATATTATTTCTTCTTTGTTCTCTTTGCTTTGCCTTTTGTTTGCCATGATTCAGTTTGTTCAAAAGCATTTGCTGACTTTCTTATTTATGTATCATATCTAGCATACTTACATAATGGTGCCTGGCTTGACCAACCTCCTGAATTTATTAACCTCTTAGGAAAATTCATTCTGCTTGAGTGAACAAAATAGACCTTTGAACACCTGCATTGTCCTGTTGATCTGTTGAAGAAAATATGTGATAGAGTAGGTGATGATTTACATTGAACATTATCACAACCAAAATTAATTGATTAGCAAAGATAGGATGTGATCTAAGACCCCTTCAAAGGATTCATTGATTATCTACCATGTACCAGGACTTTTTAAGATATATGTTCAATGGATTAACTTTAATCTTATTTTTATAGCATTTTGGTACACAGATTTCCTAGACTCACATTGAAAGAACAAACTTTTATAAAGATTTTAAATTGCCTCATTCATCTGAGTTCAGTTACTGGAATTTAAGTACCTTACAGGGTCCTTTTAGAATCCAATTGTTTTAAAGCCTGAGAAGTAATTTATGACTGTGAAAATAAGAGTGATAAATTGGAGACCAAAGTATGGGTTTCTCTTTCTCAACAGCCTCAGGGAGAACAGGGAGGTCAGACAACTTAAGTCTGTTTCTCTTTCTTGGACTCTGCAGTGTTCTCGTAGAAGAAGGAGAGGGATTGTTTCTGAACAGTGGAAGCCAGAGTGCCAAGTGACTCTTATCTTTAAGTACCATAAAGTTTGATTAGCATGATCCTCCCCTGACCAGAGTTGCTGAAAAAGGGAAAATTTAACATTATGAATATACTTAACACCATAAACATTTTCCCTGCCTTACTTTGAAATGCTTTGAGTGATATCAGAGCTTACTTTGTGGTCAGAAAAATCTAAGTGTAATGGGGGGAAAAATAGAGGCTAAGAGAGGGTATGATAATAGGATCATGTTTTTTCTCTTCTAGATAAAGATACATTTACCAGGCCCTTCTTCCTTGTCCACTAAAGAAAGAAGACAGAGTATCTAAGTGTTAGAAAGGATTTCTCCTGATTGGAATCTCAAGAGTAGGGAAGTTAAATTAAAGGAAGAGGAACTTTATACATACTTTGCTTCAACTGACACCTTGGATTTTTAATTCCTCAGGGAAGATGGTTTTCATTTTCTGCTGATGATTTCAATTTCCCCTTGCTTATTTGCATCAGCTTGTTGCTGACCATTTTGAATGTTTTCTTTCCCACTCATGCTGAGGGGTGTTTTCATGTTATTGCTGATGAGGGAACTGCCTCAGGCTTGGAAATGAACCACTGCCCTGCCACCATCTCTATTAAGTCTACATATGCCTCACAGTCATGCCTTCTGTCGAACCACAGAGCCCCTTACCTCGTTCAGACCCACGGTCCTCAGCAATCCTTTTTCTTCTTGGGCTCTGGTAACAACTAACAGTTGTATGTTTGTGAGAAGGAGGGAGGGCCTCATAGGGTGGTGGTAAACATTAATGTATGGTGTTTGGTACACAATAGGGCACTTAATTAAAAGTTAGCTATTGCTTGGTCTTAACTTTTTTATGTTATGGAGCCTATAACCGTGATGAACATATAAAAGATAGTAGAAATATATTAATTGAATAATTATTGGTTGACAAACATTAAATATGCATAAATTCTACTGAAGTAATACTGAACTCGCTTTTTTAGTATTTTCAAATATTAAGTGTCTTCATAATGTTGTTTGTGACTACTAAGTTTTGTTAAGGCAAGTGGTAAAATATGTGGTTATTCTTTGGAGGCATATGCATTATACAGTGAAAAGGAGGTAGAGCTCGCTGTATTTCATAAAATGTTTCCCTTTGGCTTAAAACCTAGCTACACAAGTGCAGTTATTCTTGTTTTTCTTTTCTTTTCTTTTTTTATCTTTTAAAAAAACATGTATATAGAATATTTTTTTATTATGGTAAGATATATATAACATAAAATTTACCATTTAACCATTTTAAGTGTACAGTTCTGTAGCATTGTTTATTCACCTTGTTGCGCAACCATCACAGCATCCTTCTTTAGAACATTTGTATCTACGCAGCTGATACTCTGTGTGCATTAAACAATATGTCCCCATCTCCTCCTTCCCACCTCCCCAGGCACCTGACAACCACTATTTACTTTCTGTCTCTGAGTTCTACTACTCCCTTGGTAGCTCATATAAGTGGAATCATACACGGTTTGTTCTTTCATGACTAGCTTATTATACCTAGCATGTCTTCAAGATTTATCCATGTTGTAGTATGTGTTAGAATTTCCTTCCTTTTTAAGGCTGAATAATATTCCGTCGAATGGATATGCCAATTTTGTTTATTCATTTATCTGTTCATAGATACTTGGATTGCTTCTACTTTTTTGGCTATTGTGAATAATGCTGCTGTTTGTTTTGTTTTTAATTTTTATTATCAGGCAGCATTTACGCTTCACAATATGACAATGAAATCTGTCATACCACTAGCATGGAAATACTGGTACTTTTACACTTAATGTTATTAGAGGAGGAAAAAAACTTAAGGAAAAATGTGCTGAGTAATCTTAAATCTTAAATCTTCAAAGTGCAGGGTACCTTATTTTTTATGGTCACTGTGATTGAATTTTTCCTGATCAGCTATAATTAAATATATGCTGGTGGGTTTGTGTAATATAAACCTATCAGAATTCAAGTATAGTTCTTGAACTCTACTAATTGTGTTTTACTAAGTCAAATTTTGGTCCATTTGTTTTATTACAGTAAATATCAAGGATTATTAATCTTCTCTTGGGTTTATCATAAGTTTTTTTAAATTATACATCAGTGCACTTGAAAGTAAGAGTTCTTGCTCTCCTTTTACTGTAGGGAAAATTCCACTTCTTTTTGATTAAAAAATCATACTTTCTCTTGAAAATTCCCTGTTCATGTAGAAAATTGGTAAACTTGAAATCACAGCTCTTTTAATACATGTATTTTATCTAGGAACATCATTAGGGAAACCAGTTAAGTGAAAGTTTAGCAAATAGCCTAGAATTCTTAGAATTTTCTTAGAACAGATGATTCATTGTAATCGAATGCCTTTTTATGCAGGCTACGTTAGCTTTATTCACTGACTAGTAACCACTTCTTTAGTCTTAGCTTATATTGCCTGATGTAATCAGATCAGATAAAAGCTTAGTTATGTCTTTTAGAAACATACAAAATCTTATTTCTAAGAATCAATGAAAGAGTCGAAGATATTAAAAGATGTCAGAAAAATGGTAGTTTAAGTAAAGCAACAGTGTAAAATTTATTTTCAATATTTCTAGGATTCCTAAGGATGATCTGTAGGGCTCTGTGGGGCCAGCTGACACTAACTAATTTTTGGTGTTGCTGATGGACCTTAAATTTTGTTTTTTGGGAAAATGAAGAACTTTTTAAAAATCAGGTTACTGGAACTATCTAACTAATTAACTAAACTAACATAGATTATTTCTCCACCAAGGAATTTTATTAAAACAGTAATGCTGAAACTCTTAATGAGCATAAAATACAATGGTTATTCTGTAGTTAATGTCCATATATTATGGGAGAGTTGATGAAGAGAATGCCATCTAAGTCCAGTGTGTCTTAGAGTCGCTAAATGGTCAGCAATTCTAGGAGAATTTTAAATTTAGGAAGACATTATTCATTGGAGCATTTGTTTTGAGATTTGTAGGGAAATTTTAGCAGGATAGAAATGACCTCTAGTAACATACATAAATTTTTTTTAAGTGAGGTGAGATTTAATTAAGATCAAATTAACCATTTTAAAGCATGTAGTTTTCACCATTTTGTGGAAACTATACCTTATGGCTTACTAAATGCTAAATAATATTAATATCTTTGGCATTCTTAGAAACTACTTTTGCCAAATTAAAGACCTTTTAAAAATATTTCAGATTTCTCTTTTTGTAGATCATAGCTAATTAATTTTCACCCAGCCAAAATAAAAGTCAGGAAAACAGGGATTGATATCTAATAATTTTCTTTTACATTTGCAGAGCTAACATGATTAGAAATACTAAATTAATAAATGAATACAGAACATAATTTACTTTTTCAAAGCTTCAGTCAAGGAATATTATCTCAAGAGTAAACAGTTTCTTTTGCAAGAAATTTAATGAAAATTGGTGTATAGGTAATCTTGGGATCTAATATTGATCATTCAGATGTCAGAATAGTAAAGAATATAAATGCATATATAATGTATTTCAGTATTGAAATTTGTCACAAGATATAAGTCCCAGTGTCAAGTTTAATTTTCATAGAAACAGTTATTTTTCCTACTTTAACTCTAGATGCAATTTTCCTATCTTATATAACTGTTGATTATGTTAATAATTATTTTTGAAACATGCTGTTAAAATAAATTAGATAGCTGCAAGAAACTTTTCACCACATCTCTATATTTCTCCTTTTCTTCCTCGTGGACTGAAATAGAACTTCTTGCTATGTAACATCCCTGGGGTTTATCCAAAGTATAAATTTCAATTTTCTTGACAGTCTAGAAATTATGACCACAATTTTTACTCATCTCGTAAGTACCCTTAGGAGGTATTACTTGATTAACTAGACAGGAGAGAACTGCCAAAGACCTTAGAAACTTAAGAAGCCTAATGATTCTCTTTTTAAGAACCACAGTGGGGCTAGACAGCTTTTAGGAAAATCACAGAAAAATAGATCAGAATGTGATCATTTATAGTATTGCAATGGCCTCTGTGTGGCTTTGCTTTCTGTAGCTCAAAGTAATAGCAACCAATTTGTTTGAAGTAGCTTAGATAAATTAGAGACTCTGTATGTGTGTGTTTACATTATATGTTCATTACACATTCATATAAAATTATTTCCAGCAGACTATCAATCCAGAAACTTTCATTAAGTATAAAATCCAGAAATGGCCTCTTGATCACTTATATGTGTCTACACTGTCATCTATCTGATCCTGTAGAACAGCCAGCTATTATATGCTTTGCATCATTTTTCATAAATATATATTTTTTACATTCATTAAAAAAATCCTAACTGTTTGAAAAAGAAGCTGCAAATAAAATAAAATACAGGTAGCACTGAGGCAGATATTTCAAAGTGACCTCAATTTAATACCCATATAGTTGTGTGATTTTTCTGTGATTTGTAGACTCATTTATATTTAGCAGCCCCTAACCTCAGTGACATAACATACTTTATCCTATGGCTTTCAGTCAGAACTGTGTATGTTGCCAAAGTTATAATTTTTATATTTAAGTTCTCATGGGTAGAAATTATATTTTATTAATGTTATTTAAAATCACCTCAGTGAACGTACTTTAGTAGGCTCAATCAGTATTCACTGATGAGCATTTAAGAGTAGAGTAGTTTTTCATATATTTCAATATTTAATTGCTGAAATGAAATATATATTAAGTTATATTCAATATTGCTCAACTTTTCTTTAATGATGGCAAATGATCCTGTAGGAAATCATTTCTGAAATGGCTCTTAATGATTATCTATCGCAATTAATGGATTCATTGTCAAAGTGACTCTATTTCACAAACATCTGTAGAATACTTACTGCACAGAAGCACTTTGCTAGAACGTAGGGCTACAAAAATAAACAAGTGGCTCACGATTTAGGGGCTTATGTAGAAGTTGAGAATGAAGATATTTTAGAGAGGTAGATATGACAGTACAAATAAAATATGCAGTGATAATGAACTGTCGTGGAGGAACAATCAGTTTTGATTGATTTATTTTGTATGTTTTTGAAGAAAGACGTTAAAGAGAAGATGAAATGAAGATGTGTGAAAATATCTGAGATAGAGAAGGAGAGAAGGGAAGTGGGTACAAAGAAGATTCCAAAAAGAGTGAGAAGCATAAGTCAAGATATTGAGCATGAATATTTGTGAAATGATAAAAAGGCCGGTGTCGCCATACCCCAAAATATGGGTGGAGGAGGGGCAGCGGAGGAAACTCATCAGAAGTTAAAGGCAGAGTGTGAACAGCCATTGAATACTAATGCTTTTAAGGCTGGTGAGAGGTAGTCATTGGAGCTTGAAAAGCAGGGAGTGGCAAGATCAAAACTGTAATGAGAAATAATTATTGCAATAGTACTGGGGAGATGTCAGAACTGAGCAAGACTGGTAGCAGGGAGATAGATAAAGAACTCCTGGGAAAAAGCAAGGGCAATGAAAATGGAGACCAGGTGACAGACTCAGGAGCCATTCTATGAGTGGTTGACGGATAAATAGGCATCCAAAAAAAGTTTCGTTATTTTTTTTATAATTTGGGCACCTGGTGAGGTGGTAGAATGGATATTTGTTTTGGGTAAGTGGATTCTGAAGTTCTTTTGTAAAGGTAGGGACAAACTATTGTTTTCACATATTAAGTAATACTTGTTTTAATTTCAAGATATGTATAAGTAAAATCAACCTCTGTTAGTATTTAAAAATATTATTAAATCTCATTTATGTAAATTAAATTTCATTATCTGGAAAATTGTGTGGCTTGGGTTAAGAATTAAACAATCACTAAGCTTTGCCAAAGTTCTTAGTTCAGTAACTAAATTTCTGTTGATCTAGTTTGTTTGAACTGAAACATTCCTGTAGTAGAACAGTAATAGGAAGACATTGGTAGTAAAGTTCAAGTTCTTTATGCTTACTGATAGTTTATCTCCACAATATTTATTTTCACTTTAATTTACACTCCCTGAACCCTTTTAAAACTGCCCAGGAGGTGATGGAGCTTGTTCTGATAATGAAGTTAGGAAGGATTAGTCACTCCTGACCTCTGTTAAATAAAATATTTATTATTCATGACACTTAAAGAACAATAAGGAAGACTTTTTTCAGGGAGACTATCCTAATGGGTGTAGGGACTCTTGCGATGGGGTTTTGCAGTGGAGGAGAGAGATTGGATTCAATTTCAAATACAATATGGAAAAGTGGGGATTTATAGCCGAGAGCAGAGTGGGGGTCAGTGGATGGAAAATTACTAAGGGGAACTTCAGGCTTAAGGGGCATTCTGGCTACACCGACCTAACAGGATTCTTGCTGAAGGAAGGCTGGAGTGGTTAGATGTCACCTCCAGGGTGGTGGGTGTGAGGATTTGATGAATATTGAGGATGATCAGATACAGAGCGTGGGGGTTTTGTCTAAACCAACTTAACAGGATTCTTGCTAAAACTGGACAATGCAGAGATGAATCAGGAAGCCCCAAAATGGAGGCCTAGTTGAAAAGAGCTTAGTAGAGCCCGACTAAAGTTGGGTCATGGAGAGAATCTTCGTCACCTCTTAGCGCAGAGATCCTCACCCACTGCCATCTACTTTGGTAAAACGATTACTTCTCTCAACCTGGGTGACCTTTTAAGCAATCCATTGATAGAGGCAACACATTCTCATTTTAAGGTTGATTTTAAAATGTACAAATAGATATACTACACTGCAGGGGTCCTCAACCCCTGGGCCACTACTGGTACCTGTCAGTGGCCTGTTAGGAACTGGCTGCACAGCAGGAGGTGAGCGGTGGGTGAGCTAACGAAGCTTCACCTGTATTTGCAGCTGCTCCCCAGCGCTAGCATCACCACTTCAGCTCCACCCCAGATCATCAGGCATTAGATTCTCATAGCAGCACTGGTCCCTGATGCCAGAAAGGTTGGGTATCTCTGCTCCACTGTATTTTCATTCAGACCCCAAATAATTAAAAAAAAAAAAAATCCACGTTGCAGATACCTTCTACAAGTAAACATTTCAAAAGTGGTTTCTCCGTAAGCAGTTTTCCTGGCTCAGGCTTCAGGGGAGTGAGCATCCTTTAGGGTCATGCACAGGCTCACAGAGCAGAGCAAAACCTTTTTCTAGTGTTCGTGGGTCTTCGATGGAGAAGCTCAGAGCCTCACTTCAGGTCTCCTTAGGTTGGAAAAGAGTTAGTGTTAATCTGTGAATACGTTTGCAGTTTACAAGTCTGCACCTAAATTCTGTTCATCATTGGGCATTTTAAGTTGAATAACAGGCTGAGATGCAAGCTTGGACTACAATGAGGAGTATGGAGGTGAGAAGTGCAGATGTTGCCAAATGTCTCCAAGTGCTGGTTATTTGACCACTTCTCCAGCCATGGCCTGTGCTAATAAGATACTGCGATCCTCTCTAGGTCCACACAGTTTTGGACTTTACGCAATTTTTGTGACCCTTATTCCAATCTTTGTGTCAGGTTCCTGTGAGGAATTATTTTCCTTTCAGTATATATACAGGTTTGGTCTGAAGACATTTGCAGATCTCAAGGACACATTGACTCAACATTCTTAAGCCCGGTAGTTACGCAAGTATAAAATTTGGAGGTCATTAATTGAAGTGAAATAATGGGAAATGAGAAAAGGAAACCCCATATTCCGCAGGAGTGGAAACCCACTTCTCTGTCTTTAAGGGAAATTGCTGCAGGGGACATGGACTGCATCACTGCTGCCTCTTGACAGGTTCACCTTGGAGAGACACAAATTAAATCCTTTCAGTTGCTGTTTTGAAGCTAAAAGTGTTTGACCGGTTCAGCCCCTGAATGGTGTTTAAGGAATAAAGAGAAAAGAGCAGGAAGTTCTAATTGGCAAATTACTCCTTGTTATTTAGTTTGGCTTCCAAGTTGGAAATTCCAATAATGAGGAGCTTTGTGGGACTTGCCCTTGAGCAGAACCAGGGGGCTTTTTTTTCAATTACTATTTAATGTGAAGCTATTCAAGAAACATATTGTAACATTTAAGCCATCACTTTCTATTATACAAATATTGTCCTATAATGATTTTTAAATCTCTCTCCATGGATGCTTTTATAATTCTGAACCATCTAAGTGAAGTGTAAATTGCAAATAAGACATAAATGGATTTTTCTCATTAAGTGGTATTTATAGGGGTATTATTATTTGATGACAGTTTCTTAAAATTTTAGAAAATATATGTTTACTTAACAGTTGTCTTAACTTCATCATGGTTAGTTTAATCCTTATTAGGAAAAACTCAAAAGATTTTTTTTAAGTCATTCTAAACTGAATTTACAGCAAAGTGAACATTTCCTTTTGATGCTAAAATTTCAGAATGTTAATAATTTATTCAATTGTCTACTTAATAAATTATAGATATTTTTGACATTAATTTTGACTTACATGGGTAAATTGAAAAATGAGTTTTGATTTGCAGAATTACCTTACAGACTAATTAATACTACTGTAGCATAGAGAGTTAATTCATATTTGAAGAGATAGCAAACTGATTGAAGAGAGAGTGTTTTTTTACTATCTTAACCTCAGTATTAGACCGTCGAAGTTATAAAAGGAATGAAGTAAAGAATTAGAGTTTTTCTCAATGAACGGCAATTATAAGGGTAAAATGATTATGTGTATTTTTTTTATTAAACTTCACAGAATAAAGCTTCATCATTTAGATAAATAAAAGCTAAGCGTTTAGTTGAATACTTCTGCATAATTAGGGTTGTTGCAGTTTAGAGGGAAAGAGATCTTTTCTTTCTTGATTATTGAAACTTTCCATATTCATTTAACAGCCACTTACTTAACTTAAGGATTTTATGACATCAATATTACTTGAAACAATTGTGCAGTTGAAATGACTGTGAATTAATTACGAGTTTCCTTTTTACAATTAAATGGCTCACACAGGAACGATTCATATAATGCTTTTGGAAATGCTAACGGCTCTTGAGGTACTAATCTTGTCTTGTTTCTGAATACTTAGAAAATTGTGTCTCTCCAAATGGGCCATGGCCTTAACCTGTGTTGAGAGTGCTATGCAGAGATGTCAAGCTGGTAAATGGAATAGTTTTCTGATGAGATGTACGTCTGAATTTTTTTTCCCAAATGTGTTTGGCTTCATTGATCAAAAAGAATGAAACTGCTTCTTTTTCCCCTAGGATTTTAATTTCTTTAAATTGGAGTGTGTATATATTTGAAAGCAGTGGTAACAATCAGAAGTGCTTCAGCTTTGTGGCTCTTATTTGTGATGCATGTTGGATAAACTTACTCGTTGATTAATGGCTTCAGATCTTTTAATTTGTTGAAAAATTATACTATGCACTCCTAGATTTTTTCGAGAGCCTAGTAATTTTGGGGTATTTTATCACGTTGGGATTTGAGAGATAATGGAGAAGAAGCAAGAGTCATGTCGTTGAAGTGTATGCATGACTCGCAGAGCAGTATGATTGTTTCTTTATGCTGATGGGGCATAATGTGCTTAGCCTTCCCTTTTATCATCCCTTTAGCCTGACCCCTCCCCCCTGTTTTTGGTAGTTTGGGAATGGATTGAAAGGGCACCGCATTATAGGTGAGGAGTTGATTAGGAGACTTTTGCCAACGGTCTAGGTTGGAGATGATTGAGGCCTAAATTAAGAAGGCAGTGAGCCAGTGAATCTGAATAGGAAGAGGGAGATTCTACAATTTTTAAGAAATTAATCAGGTTGATTGTTAATGGATTAATTTGGAGAATGAGGTGGATGGACATTTTATATAGCATGGTGGATTTCAGAATTAAAATTTTGTAGCAGAAATTATTTGCTTAAATGTTTATTTTTATTGGTGGTTCCAGATTATTCTTTTAAGCTTACTGCAACAGTTTTACCAAATGTCTAAAATTGCAAATAGAAACATATTTAATAGTATTTCCTGCTTAAAATCCTGTAATTAATTCTCATTCTTTTAGATTAATGCTCAACCCAATTCCTTAACATGCTATATTAGCTATCTACTGCTATGTTAGCAAATTACCACAAAACTTAGTGACTGGAAACAACACACCTTTACAATCTCACAGATCCTGTAGGGCAGGTGTCTAGGAGCAGGTGGTACTGACTCAGGGTCTCTCGCAAAGCTGCAATCAAGGAGTCAGCCAAGGCTGCTGTCATGTCAGGGTGCAGCTTGGGGACACTCTGCTTCCAAACTCACATATGTAAACTAGAAAGGACATGTGGGTCCTTCCAAAGAACTGACTGGTGAAATGGCACTCAGCTTCCTCCAGAGTGAGAGATTGATGAATGATCCACAGGGAGAAGGAGCGCCAGAGACAGAAGCCATGGTTGTTTTTATAAGTAATCCTGGAAGTGACAGCCCATCACTTTTGCTGTACACTATTCATTAGAAGTGAGGCAATAATCCAGCCCACATTTGAGGGCTGAAGGCTACGCAGGTTGGGGATCCTTATGTTTTCTCAGAGGCTGACTACTACACACAGCTTACATCATCTGGACCTTAACAACCCAGCTCTTTAGTTTCATGCCTTGCTAGATTTCCAGTCATACTAGACTCCATACAAATCCAACTTCTTTCGGTTTCTGAAATGTTCCATACTCTCTTGCCCCCAGAACTTCTCCTCTTCAGTTGCTTAACTCATGTGTGCCCTGTAGATTTCAGCTTAAGTATCATTTCCTCAGGAAGCGTTTCTTGACTGTTCACTCCCAGTTCCCCAAGTAGAATAAGAACTCTTGCTCCTTCAATTTTAGTGTGTATCAGACTTTAAGATTATTGTTTTTCTATTGCGTGCCTTTTCTGTCAACTGTTAAAAGTATCCCCAACACTGGGGCTTCTACCTGACACAATGCTAGATACTTATTAATATTTGTTGAACAAACAGCTAAATGAATACCAAGATGCATAAGATATGGCCAATGTGATTAATAAGCTTATTGTTTCATATATATGTATTTGTCAGAGAGCCACCACATGTCTCTTTCTCTGAATGCATTTTATTGAACCAGATCTCAAATCTGTTACTTTGGGTGGGGAAAAAAAAGCCAGATTTCTGTTTCATAACTTTATTCTATTTTTTCCTCTCATTTTTAGACTGGATACGTAGACCTATGTTGCAGATTGAATTTGGAGTTTACGTAATGAGATTAAGGAAAAAAGTGCCATTTAAGAGAAGCTTCATTTGGTAGAAACCAGTTCTTGTTTTTACTTAAACTGTTCTCACTTGACTTGAAAATAGATAGTACCTTACATTAAGAAGAACAAAGGAATTTAGTTTGAGCATGGTATATTTGCTTTCAATCTAGATGGAGTCTTAAGTGGTATTAAAGTTTTTTCACTGAAAATGTGGACATAAGAATTTGCATTTCCTGGCTCACCATTGGGACAACTTCATGTGATTATGCTTTATGTGATATGTTTAAAATTAAAAAATGAGAAAATTCTTCTCATTTAATAAACCTAATAATGAAGCAGTACTACCAGAAAGATTTTACATATCTTAACTTCTTCAAAAGAGTAGTCTCTTTTGACTTCTGTCATTTCCTCAATTTCTATTCACTCTTAGTCATCTATAACCTGTCTCCTTGTCTTCATGGAATTTCTTCTGGCAAAACTCTCCACGACCACCTTATTGCCAAACACAGGGACTCCAGGAGCTTAGCTAATTGAACTTTTCTGCCGTACTTCACTTTTTTCAATAATTAAATTCATTGAGATGACATTGATTAATAAGATTATATAGAATCTTAAGTATATTGCATTGTGTGTTCACCACCCAAAATCAGATCTCCTTGCATGATCATATATTTGACCCCCTTTGCCCTTATCTACCTGCCTGCTTTCCCTGTGGTAACAACTAAACTCTTGTCTGTGTCCATGAGTCTCTGTTTGTCTTGTGTTTGTTGCTTTCAGTTTTAATGTACCACGTATAAGTGAAATCATATGGTTCTCAGCTTTTTCTGTCTGATTTATTTCACTTAGCATGCTAATCTCAAGATCTATCATCCATGTCGTAAATGGCAGGACTATTCGTGGTGGCTAAGACATGGAAACAACCAGAGTATCCTTTGATAGATGATTGGATAGAGAAGATGTGGTACATGTATACAATGGAATATTACTTAGCCAGAAGAAGAGATGCACTTCACTCTTGAGCACCACCTCTTTTTTGAAACCCTTTCTGCTTGAGGGTTTCAGGCTACCACTCTCCTGGTGGTGGTTCTCTTTCTCCTTCTCCTCCTCCTTTTCTTTTTCCCTCTCCCTTTCTCTCTCTCTTCTTCTGTTTCTATTCCTCTTCCTCTTCCTCTCCCTCCTCCTCCTCCTCTTCTTCCTCCTTCTTCACCATTTAAAATTTTTTTGCAAGTTCTTCTCAGTTGTCTTCTTGAGCTCCTCTTTGCCTGTTCCCTAAGGACACGTACAGATTTTATTTTGACCCTTAATTTTTTCCTTCGTCTATAAGGGATTCCTTTTCTTGCATATTATCTGTCATCTATATTCTGTTGACTTAAATCTCGAGCTTAGCATCTCCTGTCTTCGATTTTTATTTCCAGGGTCTATGACCTTTCCACCTAGATGTTCTTCTGAAAGTGCCTCACATTCTAAACTTACTTTTTCTCTGCACCTTCTTCCCCATCTTATTTGATGGCTTTCCCATCAATCCAGTTTACATATTGATTCTAGATCCCCTTTTTCATCACTCACTCCTCTATGTGATTATCTAATTACCTAGTCCATGTGATTTTACTTTCTTAATATGTGGTTCTCAAACTCCCCCCCGACCCCGGACACTTGAGAGCTACAACATACTTACAGACATTATTAATATTAGGTCACATGGCAGTAATTATTATTGGTGGCAGAGGTGCCGCCCTTAGGGGAAATCCTCAGAGAAAATGGAGGGTAGTTTGAAACAGGCCTCTACATGGCTCTAAAAACTCCAGAGACTGAAAATTGCTGCCCAAACATTGTGGGGATCACGTGCTCACTTCCTTGCAAGTGTTACTGTTTTTTTTTTTAGTTCAATCCTTATCAATTCTCTACTTGGACCACCATTTCACCTTCAATCTAATCTATTTTTTACAATAATTATCCAATAAAAAGCCTATCATCTCCTACTTAAGACTTTTAAAGTCTTTATGTTACTCACGAGAAAACAAAAATGAGTTCTGTGATCTGGCCTCTGTCTTTCTTTGCAGCTCTCTGCCTTTCATTGAATCCACAGCCATGTAGAACTTGGTATTTCTGAGCATCCCCCTCTTTCTCTCATCTTAGCATTTTCCTCTGTCTGAAGTATTCTTTTCCTTGTTTTTGTTTTTTTGTTTGTTCGTTTATTTGGCTGACAGCTGTTCATCATTTAATACTCATTTCTTTCAACAAACATTTTCTAACTCAGCCCTTTCACAGTCCTCCCAAGATATGTTTAATGTGTGCACATAAAATTTTGTGAATATATGAATTATTGCCTTTGCTATAGTTCAGCATTATTATTATTTTTTAAAATTTTCTTTCCACTGACCAAAAGTTGTTTGAGGTGAGGATCATGTCTTATTCATCTTTATCTCTTGTTCTATATAATATCTCTACATATTCTTAGATGTTTGTTGAAGGAAAAGGTGAATTAATAGATTTAAGCAGTTTACCATTTCTCCACTTAAAAATATTTATTGTGTACCTACTTTGTGCCATCCATCATTCTACACACAGAGTTCTATAGTAATTTTTAAAAAAACGTAATAAATTCCTGCCCCCGTAGATCTTACATTATTTTGCTAATACATGTTTAATAATAACTGTTGATATGTACCTGAACATTTTGATAGAGAGAAGAGGCTTGCCTGATAAACATCAAACAAGTTAAGCCACTTTTTGGTGAATAATTGAATCTCTGCTAATTATTTTTTAAATGTGTACTAGGATATTTCTTCCTTCAACATTTTCTCATGGGCGAGTACATATTAGGTAAAGTTTTAAGAGAAAACCCAATAAGTTATTATAATAGCAAATACTAGACAGTATTGGACAATAGCAAAAAGTAATATTAAAATAGGATCTAGTGTTTCATTTAAATTTTTACTTCTGTTACTTGAGTCACAGTGGCAAACCTTCTTTTAATGTCATATAACTACAAAATGTATTTTTTCTCCGTCATTTGTGCAAATTAAAGTTCTAAAATTAGTTTTCTTACAGATATTTCAGTCAAGAAAGAGGAATTATATCTTATCTTTGAAACTAAGAGCATAGAATAAACCCGTTGATAGGTCCATAGCTCAAATGGTCGTAGATGCTGTTCTAATTAACGCTATAAATGGGCTCTATATTAAAAGTTGTCTTTCTAAAGAACAATGAATACAGTCATTTTCATGAGGTCCACAAATCAAATATTTCATTAGAAAGAATGTAAATGAATATGTGAAACTAATGCTTCTATTTTTGTGGCATGGCATGTTATCATGAATTAATCCTCACAGCTCTAAATATTACTATTCAATGTGTGCAAGTGTAAAAATCAAAACAACACATTTCAACAAAATAAGGTCTGACCGTGGAAAGTTTAAAGAATTATATTATTAGAAGCAGCTTTGAAAGTTATCCTTTTCATTCCTATTATCTCCTAGGAAATGAAAAAAATCTGTATCATTAATTCCTTCAGAGGATAATCTATAACATCAGAAAATATATTCCAATATATAAAAACCTCTATTTTGGTTCAATAGTTTTTCTTAATAGCTAACAGAAATTTTCCCTTTTGCTTTAAAAGATCCTGTTATTAAATTAATACGATATAATTCATTTGAAATGTGGTTATTGAATCAAATTACTAAACAACTTTTTGAGGTTTTATTTAAATTAAAATTCTTTCACATATTGTCAATCATAAAAGTGAGAAAAAGCAAATCTGAGATAAGACTGTTCTGTTATTTCATATCTACCAATTATAGTTGATCTGGCATTATGGGGTTCCAAGAAAAGTAAGTTCTTCAAAGGGTGTTGGAAGTAGCCCCTTTGAAAACTTTTCTTGAGAATCTGGGAGCGAAATTGCAATACGAGACATATATATGTATATATATGGCTTTCCCTCCCTGAGCTATTGCTGCTTGAATGAGCACCAACTGCTCTTTCTCTCCGTGACACTTTTTATTGATGCATTTGTGACTAGCCATCCATCTACGCCCATTGTTTTTTCTTTTTCAAGTCTAATATCTTTAATCTTAAAACCTTACTGGCACTTTTCAGCACCATGAGTCTCCAGATCTAGTTATGACGAACTTGATTAGCAACCTGAATCTCTCTCAAAGAATGGTGCCCTTCCTATCTGACTCCACTGTAGGTAGCTAGGGTAGAGCTGAAGGCTCACTCTCCATCTCTGTCTTCCATTTAATGGTGTCATTGCTGAGTGTGCTGACATTGTCCAGCACTGGGACATGCTCCCCATCTGGCGCTGCAGGGTATCTGGCCATACACTGTCACTATTCATGTACACTGACTGAGTTCCTGGTGAAGGTGGAAGTGAGGAGGGCCAGCTTCGGTGATGAATTTGCCTTGATATGTGCTGTCCGCCTTTGCATGTGCACCACACTCTTCCTCTCCTAAGTACAGATTGCATCTGGATAATGCTATATAAGAGAGGAGATTTTGCTGACCTGGTTGGAAATATCTTTATCGTGTAACTTTCATCTCCCTGTACCATACTCATTGACTTTCCTCATCTTTTCTCCTTGTATATTCCCATTGAATATCTGGAAAATACAAGGTCTTAAAAAACAAAATTTATACCCTATAAAAGATAATCTGATTAAGTCAAGCAGTAGTGCAGGAGTATGTTTAAAACTTTATTCAGCATAATCTTGCTTTCGATCATCGTTTGCATTTCAACCTTTTCAGTGTCTAGAGGAGTGCTGTCCAATGGAAATACAGTGCTAACCACATATGCAATTTAAAATTTTCTAATAGTTACACTTAAAAAAGTAAAAAGAAACATGAAGTTAATTTTAATAATGTAGTTTATTTAACCTAATGTATCCAAAATATTATTTTCAACAATCAACACAAACATTACTTACTAATAAGATATTTTTCATTCGTTTTTTTTTATACTGTCTTTAAATGTGGCAGAACTACCTCTTTTTTATCTCCTCTTAAGAGCTGTTTGTCATATAAGATTAAATGTTATTGTATAATCAGATATTTTGCCAAATAATCTGAAATAAGCCAAAAGATTGTTAGAAATATGAACTTTTGTTTACTACCATTATGCTGAAAACTCATCCCCCATAGCTATTGATATATGAACAATGGTATAAAACTATCATGATTAGCAAGATATTTCAACAATGTTTTATTTTTTTATATTATTCCTTTAAAAATCTCTTTTTGTATATGAATTATAAACTAATGGTTCAGTAGTACATAATTTATAAATAAGTATATTATGAATGCATGTTCAAAATTGAAAGGGGTACATGATCAAAAATGTGTGATGATCACTGGCTATTAGGACAAAAATCCAAATATTTCAGGTCAGTTTTTGAAGTCCTTCTTCTTGCCCACATATTGATCCCATTGAAGCTATCAGTGCTTCCCACATGCTTCCTCTAAATTAAGGCCGCCAACAAAAGCCAGATTCTTCTCTTAACTTGTTTGTTTGAACCCAACGTGCTCTTCATATCTGTGATTTTGCTCAAGCTTATTTTCCTGTTTGCTTCTCTCCTTCATCTTTTCAGGTATAAAAACAATATTATCCTTCAGGGTTCAGCATAATTTCCAACTCCTGGACCTCATCCTTGAATGATCACTCCATCCTGTATTTCTATCTTTCTAGGCCGAATTCTTTTATTATTTTTTTGTGTCTTTTATTTTTACATCTATTTATAGACAACCTTTTATTATTTATCTTTTTTTAATTTAATGCATGCTCTGTTTTCTCGACTAAATTTTAAGTATTTTGAAAGCAAGGACTTTGTATGTCTTTGTGTGACCTTTTACTCCCTATAGGCCTATATAATATTGTGTAAATAAGTACTAGCTGAAACAGAATTAAGATTTAAATACTCCTGTTTTTTTTTTTCTTCCACTTTAATCATACTCCTCAGTCTCTCTTAGTCTCTTTGGGATTTTATTGGTTAATATGTGTATGTTCTGTGGAAAGATGAGTTTAATAAGTAATGAAATACTTTGCGAAGCCAAGGAATTCTGTTATCTCAGAATGCCACAATTCTTTTATTCTTGAACAATTTAGTCTTTGCAAGAGAGAGGGATACTTTAGAGACTTTCCTTGAAGGGCTTAATAAACTTGTCCAACTCTGTATAATATAATCTCCCATAATTTGTTATTTTAGTGTGACAATCCAGCAGGAATGGAAATATGGTATGGTTTATTAGCAAAATGCTGTTGCATTATGTAGGTGAAAAGATAACATTTGGCATCTGTCAAGGGAATGGGACAACTTTCACAAATCAAAGTCCAGATTGGTCCAGGCTTCAGTGTTATCACATCATATAATCACCATTTAACTCATATTTTGCTTATGTTAATCATAAATTACTATCTCTGAACAT
Organism: Pteropus medius; assembly: GCF_902729225.1. Lineage (NCBI taxonomy): Eukaryota > Metazoa > Chordata > Mammalia > Chiroptera > Pteropodidae > Pteropus > Pteropus medius. The sequence continues at coordinate 6,832,229 of NW_024352786.1, read as the reverse complement.
TTTTGTATCTTTCTATAACATTTCATTTTTCTTTAGGTTTGAGGAAAATGAGAAGTTATTTTATAATACATGTTAGATTTGAGCACAGCAATTGGGAGTTGAGTAAACATTTACAGAAAAATATTAGAAATTATTTGACAAAATAAAATACAACTAAATAAAAATATGCTTTACTTCACTTATTCCCACATTTAGTTTTACATAGAATCACCTGAAGAGCTTTCATAAAATGCACATCTCCAGTCCCCACTTAGACTATTGAATCAGACTCTCTAGGCTTGGAATCAGTGTTTTATAATCTCTCCAGTTTGGAGATGCCCTGCTCTCCCTGCTCCCAGTTTCATACACTGTTATAGCACAACATGCTTCTTACCAAGGCTTAGAAGTTCTAAAAGTAGTACCATCTGGGGCCGACAAGCCAGAAGAGACCTTGGATACCATCTTCTCTGATTCTCTCTTCTCCAAAGGAAATTTTGGCGTTAGATCACAGACAGTCCCCTATAATCACCATTTTAAGGTTTCTTCCGGTTGACCCTGGGCCCTTGTTTTAATCTTACACTAGAGTAAAAACCCTGACCTACTCCAGGATGCACAGCAAGGTAACAACATAGTCACCATCAGCTCCCAGGACTACCATAACTCTATCTAGGGTGGACGTTCCTTGGCGAAGGCTAAGCACATAGCCATAGTATTCAAGTATTTGGGGGGCACAGAGAACCCAAACACCATTCGACATAGAGCATTTAGTCTTTATATTAGCCCCCGAGGTTGGTTTTAATGTCCTATGTTTTTTCCTTTTACCAATGAACAGCCTCAGAGAGTAACTTATCTGAGGTGAGCCAACTCATAAATGATGAAGCTGTGTTTATGTTGCACACATGTTTGAATCCAAAATCAATGCTTTTTCTAGTTTAGCATTGTTTCAATTAGAATTTATTTATGCATCAATAACTAATGCTTTCTTCGAGTATAGGAAAGTATTAATGGACTAAATCATGACCAAGAAATGCTGAAGTTTTATTATGCTTTATAAATGATTAATTCCAACAGCATGTACTAAGGAATGGAGATATGGTCCTAATATTCAGATGTATCAAAGCAATTTAGAATGTTTTATGGCTAGAAAGTAATATCTGGTACCAATGTAATGTTCTGCCTGATCATGAGTGATTCTTATTCAGTATTTTCAAGCTCTTATCTTTTTCTTCATTTCTGTTGTTGCTCTCATATAATTCTTTAATGAATGAAAAAATGAGTTAGGAAAAGTGAGAATGTAAAAGGATGTGAAGAGAGAAGTATGCTATGAAGTAGCATCCCATAGCTTTTAAAATGAAAGTTATCAGGTCATCTTTGATATTTAGAATAAATACAATAGAGATTGTCTCAGATTGTAGTAGATACCTGCTACAATTTAATTTCTTTTGTCCTTAAAACATAAAGAGCTGCTGTATTATCAAATTGCGCACTGGTTTGAGTTTCTGTTATTCTAACATCATTATTCTGTTTTGTTTTTAACTGTCAGTACAGGACATGTTGACATAATGAAATATTTTGGAAGTCTTTTCTCATATCAGAGCAGACCAGGTCAGAAAACTTTGTTCTACTTTCTTGTTTCCAGAGAATAATTTAAGATGCAAATCTCATTGTTTGCAAATATATTGATTCCTTGAAAATCTTGATTTAGAAGTGTATACAAAATAAGTAAATTGGCCTCTAATGACTAAATTTGTCTTGTTTTAGAAAGTCAGCATTTATCAAGAAAGTATGTTCTTAATAAAGACATGAAAAAGTTCTGGATTTTTTAAACCTCTTTTCATTTCAATGAGCAAAATAATGAAATATTCCCATATACAAATTTTCTTCTCATAAAAGAATACTACAGCATGACAAAGCACATAGGATTATTATTATAGAGCTCGGTGAATGAGAACAAAATTTTGTGTCGGAATATGAATTGGAGTTATGGGTATCTTTTCTTACCTTTTTCTTTCAAAGGAGGAATCATTACTAGATAGGATTTTTAAAGTCACAAAATATTGCTTACTTAATCTTGCTAGAAAAATGGCCAATGACATTTTTAATTTGATGTTGAAGTCATGTTCAGTTACTCATTCTTTCTATGTTTACATCTACTATCAATTGCAGTTTTCATCTTATTAGATCTTTGAGGCTCAAAAGTGGGATAACTATCTCATATTTCCTACCAGAATTATTCTATCTCCAGTTTATTCTTTAGTGGAGATAGACTCCTAATTCCAAGTGATAAAAATTGATGATGATTACATCATAATGATGTTAAAATATCTTTTCTAATAACTACTGGCCTCAGCCAGTGATCATGGGCACAAAAATCTCAGGGTTAATAATTTCATAGAGAAATGAAGTGAAATACTGACAAGTTTATACCCCGGAAATACTTTGATTAGGAAGATGTATTGAAATTGTCTATTTTAGTCTCAAATTTTGAAGATTCATTCAAGAGTAAGCATAGAAATATATCCATTAAATGAAATTGGGTGTTCAGCACCCTGCCAGCTGTACTTAGCACCAAGTTCCTGTCATTTAGAAGTATTTCTTTCCGAGAAAACTATTTTCCCATTCACTGGGGATAAATCTGTGTTTTGAATAGACTACTTAGATGATAGTAACTGCCTTTAAAAAAATTTATGTAATCATTAATGTTGTAATACCATCATGGTTTGTTCCTTGAACAATGGCGATCTTGTATCTGCCTTCCCTCCACACATGCATCAGAGGTATAAAGTTTTTACACATTTCTTTGATAGCTATTAGGAAAGCAGTTTCCTATCTGTAGACATAAGTTCTATTGGAAAGTAGTATCTTGTTAGGTGGAATTATATCTCTGAATACTGTTTAATTTGTTTTTGTTACTATTCTAAGGAAAAATTGAGATTTTCTTTGTCTTTAAAAATTTTATAAGTATTAAGCAAACATTATAAATAAATAGGCTACTTCAAGCTTTAGGACACTCAGCCAAGTAGCAAGCACAGTTAAATGTATTGATTCTGAAATTCCTAGTTATAATAAAAGAGGGAATGAAAATAATATTTTTTATTTTTTGCTATGTTTTTCTGTCCAAAGAAAATAACAAATTCGTAAAACAGAATTACTTGGCTATATAAATCCATGTTTCACTTCTTTGAATTGGGGTAGAAATCTTCTCTGTAGGAATTAGGACAATTCCAGTTGAGATCGACCATTTTGCATTTATTACTCAGTGTCTGCTGTAGAAGGAAAACTTACTTTTCAACTGTTAACATACTTTTTTTAAAAAAAAGATATTACTATTCATTCTCCACTATTAATAAAAGATTAGACTCTAAAAGGAAAATAAAAGATACATTTAAATTTTTTCATCTTTCTTTGTGAGCTCATGTTCTCTTGCGATATTCTCTTTAAAAACATTTTTTTTTAGAACAACAAAAAAAGTTTGTTTATCATTATGGTGAGGTTGTAGCCAGATAGAATATTTCACAAAATCATATATTTTAGATTTTTATTTTAGAGGATGATTATAGCTAATAATGTCTGGCTTCCACTTAGTACTTTGCCCACATAATTGCATGGTGTGATTTAACTTTAGATTTTAGAACATTAATTAAAACCTTCAGTTTAAGTCAAGATAAAATGCTGAGAAATATATAGAGAGTAGAAGCTGAATAACTATCTTGCTGCGTAAAATTAAACACTGATTAAAAAGAGAGCAGAGATTGTAAAAAAAAAAACCATCTTGTACAAAGTAAAATGCTGATTTGATACATTTTAAAGTCAATGTCAGTGCTGAAGCAGCTTGGTGAAAATGATCATACGAAGTAGTGTTTTTCCTCTTATATTTCTTATTTTGCTTTTTGTGAATTTCTTTTTCTTTGTGAATTGAATATAATCTGAACTTTTAATATAAGGTCATCAGTGTAAAATGTGGGCCTGGGGAGAATGGGTTGAAGTGGCATATAGATTTTATATATCTGTCTCTCAACTTATATAAAGTTACCTTGCTATTTGTTTGCATTTGTGTGTCAGAGGCACTGAGCAAAGCTCAGGAGATGCAAGGGTTTCAAGATGAAGGAGAAATCCAAGAGAGACAAGTTATCCGTGATGGCTGTAGGGCCCAGATGCATGTCTAAGAACAACAGCTGGCCTCATCAAATGCCTTAGAATAATTATAAATATATCATGGTTCTTTACATAAATATGGAAATAATTTCATTTTCAATTCTGGTATCATCAATAGAATATTTTTTCTTCGTTATTGTGAAATGTCTTACTTGGCCCCCAAATAAATAATTTACGTACATATTAGGGAGAACTTCCATATACTTTACTGTTTGTGTTTCTATGCACTTACTGATTTACCTAAGCCCTATTTTTGCCCTAATTTAATCATAGCAACTAAATCATTTATTCATTCATTCAGCAAACGTTGTTAATATGCGCTAGGAATTTATTTCTTGGTTTAATATAGATTAGATTGTGAAAATAATGAAAAATAAGTTTTCATTTAGGAGCACACATTAATAGAATGATATAATTTTGCTTTCTTAAGCTGAGATATGTAGATTTAAATTAAAAGCAAGAAAGTTTGTGATTTGGGGCAGTAAATCTGCAATCACTAACATTGGATCTTTATTTTTCTGGCGGCTGTTCACTTTTTTCTTTTTTTTTTTTTTTGAGGAAGGAAGACATCTTTATTAATGTTCTTGTTAACAGAGCACAGTTTGTTAAATACCCCGCACATTCATCATTATACTCAGTTCTACACTGGAAAGGTATCAAATATGTATCATTGGGATCTTGGGAAGAAGTTTCACAACCCTTAAATAATTGGCTTAATTATGAGAATCTTGATTCCTCTTGCATAGCCTTAGAGAGTCAGCAGTGGTTAAATTTTAGCTTTTTAAAAAATTATTATTAAATAAGCTATTGCAAATAACTATATCACCTGAGTATGAGATACTTAACTAGTGATGAACAGATGTGGTGAAATCATTCAGAAATCTTTGCTGTCCTTATGCTTTTTTACTTACCCTCTTTCCTTGAAATTACCTTGTTTTTAAGGACTGTCAAAGTATGTGAATAACTCAAGAAGTATATTTCTCTATGTTCATGGTTCATATATTTTCCCTGGAAAGTCATTTACTATCAGATATACATTTTGGTATATCTAAAAATCATACATATATTTATTTTTTTCTCTTTTCTTTGACACACTCAGAGCACAAAATGCCTTTCAGTTAGGATTATGAATAATTTTTCTTAGAAATTTCCTTGGTCATTCTTTAATTCACAGACTCATAATAAAAGTTACTATAAGTTGTACTATAAGTTGTGTAAGTAATATCTTTCTTTCCTAATTCCCATAGCATTTTCTTTCTGGGCACTTGAAGAGATCTCATATTCTATCTGCTTTTGCTGCTGAGTTTATGTTTCTTTATTCTTTTTAATTAACAACTTTATTTTTTAGAGCAGTTTTAGATTCGCAGCTTAATTGAGTTGAAGATACAGAGGTTTCCCACATACCTCTTGTCTACCCCTCCAAAAAACTCTCCTACAGTTTCCGGCACTATGGACATCCTGCACCAGAGTGGTACATTTGTTGCAATTAATGAACATACATTGACACATCATTATCACCTAAAGTCCATGGTTGACAGTAGGGCTCACTCTCGGTGGTATACATTTTATAGGTTCTGACATATGTATAATGACATGTATCCACCACTGTAGTATCATACAGAATAATTTCATTGCCCTAAAAATCCTTGGCGCTCTGCCTATTCATCTCTCCCTCCCTCCTAATCCCTAACAACCACTAATCTTTTTCACTTTCTCCATAGTTTTGCCTTATCCCAAAAGTCATATTGTTGGAACGATACAATATGTAGCTTTTTCAGATTGGCTTCTTTTACTTAGCAGTATGCATTTAAGTTTTCTGCACATCTTTTCAAGGCTTGATAACATTTCTTTTTAGCCCTGAATAATATTCCATTGTCTGGATGTACCACATCTTATCCATTCACCTACTGAAGGTGAATCCAAACACCATCTTGGATGTTCCCAAATTTTGACAATTATGAATAAAACGACTATAAATATTTATGTGCAGGTTTTCATGTTGATATAGGATACATTAAATTCACTTGGTTAAACACCGAGGAACATGATTGCTGGATCATATGGTAAGAGTCTGTTTAGTTTAGTAAGAAACTGCCAAACTTTCTTCCGAAATGGCTGTATTATTTTGTATTCCCATCGGTAGTGAATGAAGAGATACTGTTGCTCCATGTCCATGTCCTCACCAGGATTTAATGTTGCCAGTGTTTTAGATTTTGGTCATTATAATAGGTAGTTTAGTGGTATCTTATTGTTTTAATTTGCAGTTGCCTATTGACATATGATTTTATATGCTTATTTGCCATTTGAATATCTTTGGTGATATACACTCAAGTCTCTGGCTCATTTTTACTTGGATCTTTAATTTTCTTATTGTTGGTTTTAAGAGTTCTTTTTATATTTTGGATAATAGTCCTTTATCAGATTTGTCTTTGGCAAATGTCATCTCCCAGTCTGTGACTTGCCTTCTCATTCACTTGGCATTGTCTTTTGCAGTGTAGACGTTTTTAATTTTAATGAAGTCCAGTTTATCAATGATTTTTTTCATGGCTTGTACCTTTGATGTTGCCCAAAAGCCATCACCATATCTAAGGTCATCTAATTGTTCTCCTATGTTATCTTCTAGGAGTTTTATAGTTTCGCATTTCACATTTAAATCTATGATCCATTTTGAGTTAATTTTTGTGAAGGGTATAAGGTCTGGATCCAGATTTCTTTTTTTATATGTGGATGTACAGTTATTCCAGTACCATTGTTGAAAAGACTGTCTTTGTTTCATTGCATTGCCTTTGCTCCTTTGTGAAAGATCATTTGACTGTATTCATGTGGGTCTGATATCTGGGCTCTCTATTTTTGTTCCATTAGTCTATTTGTCTATTCTTTCATTAATACTGTCTTGACTCTTGTAGCTTTCTATTAAGTATTGAAGTTGGGTAGTGTCAACTTTAATATCTTCCAACTTTGTTTTTCTTTAATACCGAGTTGGCTATTCTGGTCTTTTGATTCTCCATATGAACTTTCGATGACCACAAAATATTGCTGGGATCTTGATTGGGATTATATTGAATATATAGATCAAGTTGGGAAGAACTGATATCTCAACAATAGTGAGTCTTTATTCATGAACATGGACTGTCTTTCAATTTATTTAGTTGTTCTTTGATATATTTCATCAGAGTTTGGTAATTTTCCTGTACATATTTTGTTAGATTTATGCCTAAGTATTTCAGTTTTTTTTAGATACATATCTCAATGGTAATTTTTTAAAATTTCAAATTCTACATGTTCATTACTTATATATAATAAATTTGGTCATTTAGTATATGTAATAAAGTGATTGACTTTTGTATATTAACCTTGTATCCTCTAATGTTGCTATAATTGCTAATTAGTTCCAGGAATTTTTTTTTGTTATTGATTCTTTTGGATTTTCTACATGAACAGTCATGCCACATATGAATAAAAGTTTTATTTCTTCCTTCATAATCAGTATACTTTTTATTTCCTTTTCTCATCTTATTGCATTAGGTAGGATTTACAATATGGTTCTGAAAAGCAGAACCATATTGAGAGGAGACAACTTGCCTTCTTCCTGATCTTAGCAAGAAAGCTTTGAGTTTCTCACCATTAAGCATGATGTTATTAAGTTTGTAGATGTTTTTGTCAAGTTGAAGAAGTTCCCCTCTATTCCTAGTTTCCGGAGAGTTTTTCTCATGAGTTGGTATTGGATTTTGCCAAGTGCTTTTCTGCATCTGTTTATTTATATGATCATGTGGTTTTTCTTCTCTAGCCTGTTGATGTGATAGATTACATTAGCTGATTTTCAAATATCGAGTCAGCCTTTTTATACCGTAGGTAAATCCAACTTTGTCGTGGTTTATAATTCTTTTTATACATTTTTGGATTAAGTTTGCTAATATTTTGTCAAGAATTTTCTCATCTATGTTTGTGAGAGGGAGTGGTCTGTAGTTTTTTTTTTTCTCGTAACATCTTTGTCTAATTTGATATTAGGATAATGCTGGCCTCATAGAATGAGTTAGAGAGTATTCTTTCTGTTTCCATTTTCTGAAAGAGATTGTAGGGAATTAATGTAATCTGTTCCTTAAATATTTAGTAGAATTCCCCAGTGAACCCATATGGGCCTGGTACTTTGTGTTTGGGAAGCTAATTAAGTATCGATTCAATTTTTAAAATAGATATAGGCCTAATCAGATTGTGTATTTCTTGAGTTTTAGCAGATTGTGTTTTTCAAAGAAAATTTGTAGGCATGAATTTTTTCATAGCAAGTCTTTATTAACTTTTTCATGTCCATGGGATCTGTAATGATATCCTCACTCTCATTTTTAATATTAATTTGTTTCTTCCCTGTTTTTAGTTAGCCTGGTTAGAGGCTTATCACTTTTATTGAACTTTCCAAAGAACCAGCTTTTGGTTTTGTCGATTTTTCTCTCTTGATATCTTGTTTTCAATTTAATTGATTTCTATTCTAATTTTTATTATTTTTTCTTCTGATTACTTTGGATTAAATTTGCTCTTAGTTTCTTAATGTGAAAGCTTAAATATTTGATTTTTAAATATTCGTCTTTTCTAATATATGCATTTAATGCCATAAATTTCCCTCTAAGCACTGCTTTTGCTCCATCTCACAATTTTTTTTTTTGACTTTTTAAAAATTTTCTATTAGTTTCAGGTATTCCATCCCACAAATTTTAATATTACATTGTTAATTTTCATTTAGTTCAAATATTTCTTAACTCTTCTTGTAATTTTATCTTTGACCCATGTGTTAAGAAGTGTTGTTTTTTTTTAATTAAGATTTTACTTTTTTAAGAGAAGTTTCGAGTTCACCACAAAATTGAGAGGAAGGTACTGAGATTTTCCATATACCCCCTATCCCCACGTATGCACTGTCTCCCCCATTATCAACATCCCCCACCTGAGTGGTACATTTGTTTCAAATGATGAACATATCTTGACACATCATGACTTCCACAGTCTATGTATGGTTCACTATTGTGTTATACATCCTCTGGTTTTGGAGAAATGTATAATGATATGTATTCATATTATGATATCACGTACAGAGTAGTTTTACTGCCTTAAAAAGCTTCTGTTCTCTATCTACTCATGCTCTCCCCTGCCCCCGCAAATCCTTGCAACTGCTAATCTTTTTATTGTTTCTACAGTTCTGGCTTTTCCAAAATGCATATATTTGGAATCATACAGAAGAGTGTTTTTAATGTCTAAATATTTTGAGATTTTCTCGCTATCTTTCTGTTAGTGATTTCTAGTTTGATTCCATGTGTTCTGAGAGTGACATTGTATAAGTTCTATTTTTTTATATTTGTTAATACATGTTTTGTGACCCGAAATATGGTCTGTCTTGATGAATGTTCCATGTATGTTTGAGAAAAATGTGTATTGTGCTGTTGTTGGATAAAGTAGTCTATAGATGCCAATTATATTCAGGCGATTGATAGTGATGTTAAATTCAACTGTGTCCTTATTGGTTTTTTCCTGTTCGATCTGTTCAGTTCTGATGGAGAGGTATTGAAGTCTCTTCTAATTGTAATAGTGGATTTATCTATTTCTCCTTGCAGTTCTATCAGTTTTTGCCTCATATGAGTTAATGTCCTTTTGTTAGGTGCATACTCATTAAGGATTATTATGTTTTCTTGGAGTATTTACCCCTTCGTCGTTGCGTAATAATCTTTTTTTTCCTTGATAATATTCCTTGTTCTGAAGTCTACTCCGCTGAAATTAACATACCTACTCCAGCTTTCTTTTGATTAATGTTAACAAGGTATATCTTTCTCTATTCACATACTTTTTAATCTGTGTCTTTTGATTAAAGTGGTTTCTTATAGACAATATATAGTTGAGTTTTATTTTATAATCCCCTCTGTTTATGATCCAATCTCTGTCTTTTAATTGTTTTTATACCATCAAAATTTAAGGTGGCTATTGCTATAGTTTGATTAATATCCACAATATTTGTTCCCTTTATTTTTTTGTTTTTATTTTTGTCATTCCATTTTCTCTCCTTTCTTAGTATATCAACTATACTTCTTTTTTAACTTGTTTTAGTGGTTTCCCTAGAGTTCACAATATACACTCACAACTATGTAAGTCTCTTTTGAACTAACAGTATCCCACTTCATGAGTAGGATGAGTACTTCATAATAACAAAATAATCCTAATTTCTCCTTTCCCCGTGTCTTTGCTGTCATTTATTTCACTTATATATAAGCACATTTATATATATATATACATACATACACACTCAATAACACATAATTGGATGCATTGTTGTTATTAGAAGCTGTATCTGTTACATCAATTAAGAATAAGAAAAATAAATGTTTAATTTTACCTTCGCTTATTCCTTCTCTGATGCTCTTTCTTTATGTAGGTCCAAGTTTCTGAAATAGTTAATTTCATTCTCTCTGTAAAACTTTTTTCATCATTTCTTTAAGGCAGGTCTACTGGCATCAAATTTTCTCAATTTTTTCTTATCTGGGATATCTTTATTTCTCCATCACCACAAGGTACAGAATTTTTGGTTGGTGGATACAATTTTGCAGGGTACAGAATTCTCGACACCTTAAATATTTCACTCCACTCTTTCTCACCTGCATGGTTTCTGCGAAGTTGGATGTAATTTTTATCTTTGCCCGTCTATAGGTAAAGTATTTCCCTCACCCTCACCTCCTGGCTTTTTCAAGATTTCTTCTTTATATTTGATTTTCTGAAATTGAATATAATATACCTAGGTGAAGTTTTGTTGTTGTTTGTTTGTTTCATTTATCTGTTTGGTGTTCTTCCAGCTTCCTGAATCTGTAGTTTATTACTTTATTACTTTAAATACTGATTTTCTTTCCCTCCTCTCCTAGAATTCCCATTAGACATAAGCTATACCTTTTATAATTTCCCATAGTTCTGGAATATTCTGATTTTTTTTTTCTTTTTGCATTTTGCTTTTCAGTTTTGGAAATTTTTATTGTCATATTCTCAAGGTCAGAGTGTTTTTTTCCCTGAGCCATGCTCAGTCTACTAATGAGCCCATCAAAGGCATTTTTCATTTCTGTTACAGTATTTTTGATCTCTAACATTTTTATTCTTCATTAGAATTTTCTTCTCTCTGCTTACATTCTTCATCTGTTCTTGCATTGCTGTGTACTTTTTCTATTAAAATTCTTAGCATATTAGCCATAGTTTTTAAAAAATTTCTGGTCTGATAATTCTAACATTTCTGCCATATCTGACTACGGCTCTGATGCTTGTTCATTCTCCTTAAGCTGTGTTTTTTTGCCTTCTGTGATTGGGTCTCAGTCTTTTGATGAGCCAAGGCCCCTGGACTGTGAATTTCACCAGTGCTTCCCAGTTTTTTCCTCACTCTTAGGTGAGACAGGATAGTTAGAGGAGAATGGAGTTGGGTATTTTCCCTCTCCCAGGTTTGTTAGATTCTGATATAATCCCAATGGTTTTGATGTGGTAAAATTGTTTCTCCTCAGGGTAGGCCTTTTTAAGAAGAACAGAATGTTCTGGTGTATTTCAGTATGGTTCCTTTTCCTCTTCCCCTTCTGTAAGCATGAGGGGATTTTCCTCCAATATTCACTGCGAGGACCTGGAGATAAAACTCACAGAAATGTGGGAACCCCTATAGGACTGAAGTCCCCTGGACTTTCTAACTCTAAGACTTACACTTAGTCTCCAGCAATTCATCAATTTTAGACTTCCCTACTCCAGCACTATTTCAGGTGGTGGTTTCTGCTTGTGAGTTTCTGCTCCAATAAGTTGTGAAAGATTCTCTGTATCTGCCTGTCTATTTCTCTAATTTTGGGGGCAGCAGTTTGTCCTGTGACCTCACGTCTCTGAAAGATTTAAGAACAGTTATTGATTTTTCAATTCGTTCAACTTTTTGCCTGTTATTAGGACAGAGTCGTGACTTACAAGCTTTTTTTAGGCTGGACTGGAAACTGGAAGTTACTTCTGTTTCTTGAAAGTACAGATTATGTCTAAATTATCTCTGTTTATCCCCTTACATAACTATCACAATGCCTCCCACGTAGCTGGTTCTCAATAAATGTTTTCAAATGAATGAATGACTAGATATGTGTCTACACTTTCATAAATTTTTCTATGATCCCTTTCTATGGTGAAATTCCATTTTTTTTCTTCATCTGTCTTAAAGTGTGACAGCTCCACTCTTGCAGATGTGAGCACTAAATCTACAACTGAAGCATGTAACTGGAATTTTGTCCCAACTTTAATCAAGGCCGCTATTCCTCATCAGTTTTATATGTAACCCAAAGGTCACCTTCTCTAAGATACATGGTAAGCAGAGACAGTATTTCATGTGCGCTGTTGAGATGTCATCTTGTTCTTCATATCTCACGCTCTTTTTTCAGATCTAAATGCTGCTAGGACTACTTCTTACACTGATATATTAGAAGCTAGAATTCTCAGACTATTGACTGCGTAATGTAACTATCCGTACTCTGGCTTCAGGAGAGGGATTATATAACAAAAAGCCACAATTCTTTTTATTGCCTTATAACTTTCTTCCTGCTGGACCCCCCTCATATCTCCACATTGTTTGTACAGTTTTCATCAACTTTACCCATGGAATGGGGATAATTGATGGAAATTAGAACATAGGCAAATTTAAATATAAAATTGATGTTATGACTGTCTTTCTACTTCAGATGAATAGAGCTAAGAAATTTAAGCCTTACCTTCTTCATTTTCCAGCTTTGCTCTGTGACTTGATGCCTGTCCTTTGACATTTGGTAGAACTCTTCAAAAACCTATAGCTTGACTCTCTACCTGCCTCCACCCAACCTCACCTAGTAGAGTTTGGTCCCTTTAAAATTCATCTTCTTTTCTATGCAAGAAAGTCTTTGAAATGCATGAATTCTATAGGAACCTGAAATAATTCTGTTTAGCACAAGAGAGGGAATATGATATGAAGTGGTAAAGCTCTAGCAGAAGGGTCTAGGTGGGCTTTTCTACTACAATTTTGGATTTTTTTAGGTCTTTCTGCTAATACAAAGTATTGCTCTGCTCCTTTATTCTTCACGATAGTCAAGTGGACAACTATTGGATTAAACACACACACAGACACCCTCCCCAAATATAAAAGTGGTTTTTATTGAAGAGCAGTAGAGAGCCATACTAAACAAATGCCTTTCTCTAAATATAACTGAACTTGCAGATTCCCATTCCCACAACCTTCCTATGACCATTTTGTACTCAGAGGTCAATCTTGCATAGGGAACGGGTCTGTCACCAATGCTCTATTCAAAGTAATAGGCTTATAGATCACTTGCCACTTTATGACTGCTTCCTGGCTCTCTTGGCATGGTCTTGGCATAGTTTTCTCCAGCTTGTGCCATCTCAACATCTGAATTATGGTGTCATCTACAATAATCTCTTGAAATGGAAAGGAGGAAAATAAGGTCAGTTTTCCTTCTATTCAAGCAAATCTCCTAGAAGTCAGGATAGGGGGATACTTTCAGTTGCTATTTAAAATCTGCTGGATGAAGTGATTTATAAGAAATCCTTCTGATATATATAATTTTATGATTCTAAGTAGTATTACAAGAATATTATACCTTATTTTGACTCTTATTTAAACATGTGAATTTGATTTTGAACCAAAATCAAATGCATTTTGTTTCTAATTTATAAGTATTTCATTGGATGCCTATATTCATAAATTTTAATAATAACCAGCTTCTTACTGTTCTAGTAATTAGCTGTCTAGCTGTCTAAATTGGCCGCAGTTTGATTTTGCCTCAACAAATACTTTATTAAAACTTATTTACTATGCTGGCAACTTTCTTTTGCCTTAAATAGATAGTCACTCCATCCTTCAGAAGACCAAAAAATTCTTTGATCCTCATAATGTAGTACTACCACAATTTAAATTCAAGAGTAACTTTAGCATCCAGATTGCCACTTTTATTTGTTACCAGTACTGTACATGCCTTGCATAAAAAAAAACACCCTATTATCTAGCATTGGCAACCTCATACTCTAGTATCTGCCCAAAATGAAATTCCCTGTGTCATATTGATATTCTTGGTATTTGAGTCCTATGCTCCCGCCTTACGGAAGCATTTTGGATTCCCAGGATACAGACTGCTTTATTATATCTTCATGACTTTCACATACTGCTCCCTTAGACAAGATGGCTACTTTCCATCACCTTCTACTTTGCATAACTCCTTATCTTTTAAAATTCAGCTCAGATATTATATCCTTTGGGAAGATGTTTTCAATTTTGCCCTCTCCTTCAAGTCTAGGTTAACTGTACATCGTACATTGATACTTACACATAATTGTTGTCTTTGCAAGTATACAGTTTCATAAATCTTTGTCCTAAATTGTGAACCTGTTGATTTTAGAAACTATGCTCTTTGGACGAGGTTCCATAGTGTAGTGATTAGCATGTCTACTTTACACACAGAAGGTCCTGGCTTTTGCCCCAGTGGAGCCATGGTCCATGCCACCCTAAACAAGCCCGATGTCTGATCTTGGAAGCTAAGCAGGGTTGGGCCTGGTTCGTACTTGGATGGGAGACACCTAGGAAGACCAGGTGCTGTAGGCATAAATAATAATAATAAAAAAGGAACTATGCTCTTTATCTGTATGTTTATCTGTATGTACATAGTAGATGGCCAATAATATTTAATGAACTGATGGCAACATTGGTTGTAGAAACTTACCTGAGTGTTCCTTCTGGGTTTTCCATTCTACCTGGATAATGTATGCAGAGCTTACTGTTATACTAAGTTACTCACAAATCTTATAGGAAGGACTTTTTCACTTCTTAATGTATTTGGATCTTATTATAGAACTATTATGGTTGTTGCTGTTATTTTTATTTTTATGAGAGATGGACATTGGTGATTATTGGTCACCTGTTGTATGCCAGACCTTCTAGGAGCTTAGTATGTTTTGTCATTAGTGCTTTGACGATCCTTTAAGATTGGCTTTTATCATCTTCATTATGTAATTGAGGAACTAGACACTAAGAGATGTTAAGTAATTTCCTCTTTCTTCTTTGCTAAGTGGCAGAGCTGGGATTTATATTCTATTATTTAGAGCCCATACTTTTTGAACTACGTATATTTATTTGGAGGCATATTAAGTGCTCATAAAAAGTTATTGAAAAAACACTTTCACTTATGGAAATAGCATTAAATCACCAATACTTCTTTATTGCCTAATTTACCATAAATAGCTATTTAGTTTTAAATATGTTTGGCTTTAAACTTGTTCATTAAGCAACAATGTAGTGAGCCTTTGCAAAAACCATATTGCTATAAAAATAAAGTCCCCTGGATACTTTGATAATTTAGCAAATTAATGATAACGCTTAAACTAAAAACAAAATTAGATTTGATAACACACATATACACATCCATACATCTAAATCATCAAGACTTTTGTGGTCAAAAAAAAATTTTGTTTTATTAGAGGATAACTTTGAAATTTCCTAAAAATGTTCTATTGCAGCTCTGCATAGTGTCCAGGATACAGGGTCTGGTTTGCACATTTGTGACAAATCTCTTCCCAGAGCTGCAAAACAATTTGTTTCTGTCATCAGGGGGTTAAAGAAGCAGTTTTCTTCCTGTGCTGTTGAGATTTTTTCCCCTAAGAGATCAGGGAAATACATCAGAGGAGGAGATTATTCATATTTGCCCCACTGTACTAAAACAGTTGTTTGTTTTCCCTCTCTCTAGTGTAGAAGCCTTTCCTATTTTGCACTCACTAAAGAAATTGAAGAACTCCTATATATGCCACCACTGCTGAGTCAGTATTTTGGTTTTCCCCATATCAATCAGATTTTAACTTGACTGTATGGGGGTCTTTAGTTCAAAGCTCAGCTGAATTTGGTGGTCCTTCTTCAAGTCTTTGTGGACATTTGCCAATTTTGTAAAACTGCTTCAGAGTTCAACAGCCTTTTTACATTCTTGGCAAGATTCCAGCTCTGAGAGATCTGGGATAAGAAAGAACACTACACAGAGAATAGAAAAACCTTTGTAAGAATGTGATGGAGTAGTTTATATCATATACTTATTCATTTTTTTCTGCTTTGTAATGATATGAATTTTTCAGGTTATATTAAACATAAAATTTATTTTCTTTGGAATGACTCATTTTTCTTTTTTTTGAGGATAAATTTTCTTAAAAAGGAAATATTTGTCTATTAGTTTTACTTAAAAAGTTTAATATAGACTGAGAAGAGATATTCACAGGACAAAAAATAAAATTTACTCTTTTATAGACAGTGTAGCAAAAGAGAAATATTGGCTTTTCTAATTTATTCATCCATTTAGGTAACTTCAAAGGCATCAGGGAAGAAATAGTTCTTAAAGTTTCATAATTAAATTCATTAATAGTAACAATGATAAGAATCTTATGAGGATTTATTAATTTATTATTTACCTTGTACAAGAGAGGAAAATCAAGCACAGAGAAATTAAGAAACTTTCTTAAGGTCACACAGCATTTCAGTTAGCATGCTTTTGATGACAAATAATAGAAAACAAAACAATAAGGACATTTACTTTCTTATCTAATTAGAAGTCTA
This sequence comes from Pteropus medius, assembly GCF_902729225.1. NCBI lineage: Eukaryota > Metazoa > Chordata > Mammalia > Chiroptera > Pteropodidae > Pteropus > Pteropus medius. The sequence goes on along the minus strand of NW_024352786.1, from coordinate 6,815,494 downwards.
GAGGTAGAGCTACTCTAGGGTCGATTAACTCAATGTCATCAAAGACCAGTTTTCCTTCTATCTTTTTAGTTTGCTATTTTTAGCAAATTGTCTTGTCCTCCCAGACCAGCTACCCTCTAAGACAGTTGCCATATTTTTGGGGATCATAGGCAGAAAGCTTTATCATCAGACAGGGAAAAAAAGGTAAAAGCCCCCTTCTCAGCTCTTTTTTTTGAAGAAAGAGGAATCCCTTTTAGAAACTCTATAGGCAGTCCGATGTCTCATTGGCCAAAGTTGTATAATATGCTAAGGCTTAAACTAGTCACCGGGAAAAGGGAAAACCACCACCTGATTGGCTTAATCCGGTTAAGATTCACTCCCTGGAGAAAGGGTGAGACATAGCCACTCTTAGAAATAGACCCTAAGAGGAATGTGAACAAAATAAGATTTCCTTAATGAAGAAAATGGGGGTGGAGGTATGGCTGTTGGGGAGGTGGTTGACTGTGTCTGCCACATAGAGCTCATGAGTTGTAGCCTGAAATTCACACCCTAGGAAGTCTGTCTCTTTTTGGCCTGTGCTCTTAGCCACCTTGCTATGAAAAGTTTGATGTTAGGTTCTAATGCAGTTTTCTCTAATCTTTTGTAAAATCATATATTCTAAAAAGCAAACAAGCATAAATTTTAAAAGAGGAATGTGGGGTAAAGAAAAATTTCACTATATTATTCACCATATATATTATGGACAGACAAGCTGTAGCTTGAAAAGGATATATGTGCCTTAGGAAAATTAGACTCTAGTCAACATCTTTATTCTCATTTACTTCTCTTGGGAAGGAGTAAGTCACTACAGAATTTGGTGAGGGGGATTAGGAGGAGCCTCAGGCTTCATGTAAATATTCCGAAGACTTTCCATAACAACTGAGTTTATTATCCATGTTTATTCATAAGAAAATGAAAATAGAATGAGGTAATTTAATTTATACTACTAAATCAATTCAGTCATTCATTTACTTTCTTTAATCTACTCAATAAATATTTATTTAGTGCAAATAAAAACGAGAAGATAAAGCAAAAGGGACTAAGAGAAAAACAGGTGAACTGAACCTGGAAAGAATAACCAGATGCCTGGGGGAACCATAATCTTAGTCTCAAAGATTAAATATGAGAGTTTTCCAAAGTATTGTAACATGAATTTCTTTAGTCTTAAAGGAATATCCACTGTACAAAAATGATATTGAACAAGATTTTTTTCAATGATATGATTAAGCATTAAGCATCTACTATATTCCTGACATTATTTGGTATTAATATAAAATAAATAAATTTATCGTTTAGAGAGCTATTGACTAATGGAGGAGAAAAACAAACACTTAATTACAACAATATGAAAGCTGTATAATGGAATTTATTTGAAGCCTAAGAGTTAATGACACTGAGAAGATCAGAGAAAGCCTCACAAAGGAGTTTAATGTTTGAGATGAAACCTAAAGGATGAGAAGAATTTTACCAGTAAATGTAGCCATCAACCAACTGACTGGGGCCAAATCTAGAGTGGAAGCACTGGGCTGTAACATGGCGTCCATGAGAGAAACTCCAGAGGAAGGATCCCAAAGCCAGGACAGAGAGAGCACATTACCAGTTTATTTTGCACTGGACCAAAGAGAACATAAATAAGTTGTGATATAAGAGGTGAAGTGGTAGGTCATGGACTGAAGAATTTTAAAGCAAGGAACCAACCATATATACAGGACTAAAAAGCCAGAAGGATATATGGGCAGTTCAAATCCAGAGCAGGCTAAAGGCAACTAAAGAGTGACTGTGGGATCGAGTCAGTGTGGGATACATCTTTCTGGACTGCGTTCTGACTCTCACGCTTGTCGTAAAGCTGTCAGTTCCTGCTGGATGCAGAAAGGTGGAAGGGGAGACATTACACACAGGAGAAACAGTAGTTGCAAAAACATAGCATAGTACATTGAAGAAACACAATTTATGACTGAATAAAGACTCCACATGTAGGTATACAAGGAGAGGTCAGAAAAATATGCAGCGATGGTCAGGGAAAGATTTTGAATGGTCTACTGTGCCACGTGGAATTTTGAACTGATTTCTATGGATGAGGAATCCTGGGAGGATAAATGTTATCAGCTTTGGATTTTGGAAAGCTCACTCTGGAACTGATTTAGAAGTAAATTTCAGGGAGATGAGACTGGAGTTGTGGAGACAAGGGAGGAAGCTATTGCAATAGTACAGGTAAGAGCAGATGAAGGGTTAACCTAAGACGGTGGTGGTAGATGTAAAAAGGCGAAGGGAAATATATATTGTCTAGACTGTAGGTGTGGGAGACCTATTAGATGTATGAGGTGACACAGAAGTAAGGACCAAGGATAAATCTCTAAGTTCTTGATAGATAGTGTACCACTACTTTTGATTAAAATTAGAGAATCAATAAGAGGAGGATAAATTAGGGGACTATGAGTTTGGGACAAGGAAGGGGAGGAGGGAAGGAATAATCTGAACAACTCAGTTTGAGGCATTTGGAGAATTTGCCCATGTGAAATTGGTAATACTGACCTGGACATCAGGAATGGTACGTAAATTCAAGCTACAGATTTGGGAGGCATGAATGTTTAGGTTGAACCACAGAGGTGGGTAAACTCCGGCAAGAAAAACAGTTAACAGAAAAGGGTGTAAAGGATATGATCTTTGATAAACATTAACATTCCAGAGACAGAAAAAGCGGAGTCTATAAATAATAGAACAGGATTGTGAAAACCAGGAGTAAAGAAGTTTCAAGCAGACTGAAAAACATAAGTACTACAGAGAGTAGGTGAGGCTCACTGAATGAGTACCAGCTGAATATCAACTGTAGGAGGCAGATAACAAATCACTAATTTGGTACCTTTTTTGAGAGCACCTGGTTACCTCTAGCCTTGTCATCCAATGGTGTTAGAAAGCATGGCTCAGAGTTAATGTAAAAAGAAACAATAATAAATACCATTTTAATTTAAAAAATCATCAAAAATTATCTTAATGAAGGATTGAAGAAGTGAGAGGGATTATTTATGATATAACACAAAGGTCTAAAGTTGAATGGTGCTAACAGATTTTAGTCAACAAAAAATAGGTTGCGTATAAACATAGGTAGGCAAGAATAGAGACAGGGAAAAATGTCCCGCGTGCTCAATCGAATCTCTGAGGGCTCCTGTAACAGGGCTTGCAGTGCCCTGGCCTTCTGATGGGGATCCTAAGCATACTCAGTAGCACATGCTCATCACTGATGGTAGAGCAAGGGGTTTCCTCTAATTTGTACCTCAAAGGAGGCCGTGTGCTGTGGCTGGAAGGACAAGAAATATGGGACACATGAATACAATGCTGATCTCTGACACGTCTGATGATCAGTAGCTGCTCTTCTCTTCCACCCTGAATGATGATAAAGTTATGCAAAACTTTAAAAGAAAACATCTTCCCAGCAATTATTTGTCCTCTGAACCTATAGCACACTCTCAATCTCTCTGTATCTTTTCATATTGTTCAAGATGGATGAAGTATTAGAAATAATTATTTAGACTATTTAATGCTTATATGTATGTATTTAAATGTTTCTATAATTTATACATATGTACGTTTTGTGGATTAGAGTATATATAGAAGTAAATATAATCTAAACACAGTATCTCATTTCTCTGTTCGCAGTTAACAGTTGGCATTTTTTAACCTAAAGTGTAAAATTCAAAGAAAAGTGCTTCTTACCATATGCTATAAATAACGATTTATATTCTCATGTAAGATATATATTTTATGAAAATTGGCCAAGTACATCAATAGGTTTTTAAGGTATGTAGAAAGTTTATGCTGATGCTTTTCAGATTTTTATTTTAAAAACAAAAGCATGGGAAGAGTTGATCATATGGAATTCAGTTAAATGGAATTTAAGTAAAAATGATGTTATACATTGTTCCCATCCTCTGCTCAGTTAAGCTGTGTATCCATGAGATACCCACAGTGAGAAAAAAGAAGTAACAGCTTAGATTTATTTTTAAGTATGTCTTCTTCTTCTTCTTTTTTTTTTTAGGTCATTAATAGTCATGTTTATGGCCCTCTTTTGAAGTCTAGCAGTTTCTGAATTTGTTGGTATGGCTTTAGAATTGTCAATATTATTCCCTGAAGAGGGGCTGGCATCTGTCTCTGTTTTCTTCGTTTATTTTAGGCGAAGTCGTATGATGACAGGGAAGGGATACCTGACTCTCATCTCCTCTGGTCTTTTCTTCCCCTCACACTTAACATTTATATTTTTTACTTGTCAATGATGAAAAAAACTTTTATGATCTTACTAAATGGCAAATGATTAGTTTTCTCATTAGAAATAGATGAAAAATTTTATATTAGCTCAAGGGAACTATAATTCATATTACTTTTGAATTGTTATGTTGAAGTCTAAATTTTAAAATATCTAGTCATTTTTGAGGATGAAATGGGGGGAGGAAATCTGTAAATATGGAGTTTGTGGAAAATAACTTGAAGACCTCATGAGGTGCATTAAGAAATTTAGAAAAAAAAAATCTTTCCTTGGGAATTTCATGGAGGCAGGAGGAAAAAGTAACTGCCTTATTTTCTTTAATATCACTTTTGTTTATTTTTTTTTCATGAGACTTAATGTGAGTACTAAATTTATTTTTAGGTTTTATACCAAACTAAATTTTAAAAAACCTTTTTATTGGAACAGTGGTTAAATTTTAAATGGATATTGAGAATTATACTTGCATATAGTCTCAAAGTGGTTGTTGGGCTGAAATTTTGCTGCATTTTGATGAGAACTTTTTATTTCTACTGTTATATCTAATATGTTATGTTAACTATTAATAAGACCTGGGGACAAATGCTTTTAGTTATACCTTTCCTATATAGAATTTCTTATTTATTGATTTTTCTGTGGCATCTAAGCTGAATACTTCTTCCAGGTATTCATGTCATGAGTAGTACTGTAAAGTAGCTGTGAGGGGAAAACATATCAGTCTTTTTAGCCAGTCTCTCTTATAAAATATACAACTTCAGAATTTCCTAGGTTTCCTTTTCTTGGGTGCAAATCTTCAGGTAAAGAAAACATCCTTTGCACTCTCAAAGTAAATATAAAGTCCATTTGTTGAATTTAATTAGGTGTTGTTTATGCTAAAGTTGAGGAATGAAGAGGAATTGAAGTAGAATTTCATGGCCCATCTTTCTCAAATTTTAAAATATATGTCATATGTCACTGTAACAATAATCTATATATAATAGGAAATTCTGGGATGGGACCGAGGAGACAGAGAAAAAAGATAATACTGTATAATTCATTGCTTTGTTAAAAATTGATGTTTTTTACTGTGGAGATTAAGAATGTTCTATGTTCTCATCCTAGTTGTATGAGAGATATCTTTCATACTAAAAATGTAGAAGGCACAGCAGTTCATTTATTAAATGCAGTAGAGGATCATGTCTGACATCCTTAGTAATAACACATTCTTGAGTAAAATTGGTAATTAAGATTGTTATAAAGTAGTTTTGACAGAAAATTTTATAGTGTCTAGAGTTAACTACATTCAATAAATGGAAATAAAATTGATAAGTTTTATGAAGGAAGCTGAAGTATTTAAGAGGAAAAGCTAGTGCTTGGTATGTTAAAGTGTGCGGAAGAGGATTTTGGGGTTTTATTTAATATCTTTACCTTCTGTTTCCTTGAGAAAACCAGCCTTAAGGACAAGTACCAGAGCTCTTTCTAGGGTCATTTTACACTCTTTACAATGAAGAAAATGGCATATTTCCAAGTAGTGGAGACTTATTTTCATTGTCCATTTCACCTTTTCATAGCTCTTCATTTTTTTATTATATATTATGAAATTATCACAAATAAAATTATGTAATGAGTTTCTTCCCATTTTTTTTACCATTTAGTTTAAATAAAATGAAGAGCAGAATTTTTAAAAGAATTTTTTATCATAAACAATTACAAACAAATGCAAAAATATTGAGAATAGCTTATGAAATTAATTTATCTTCAACCAGCCCGAACAATGATCAACATATGGCCTCTCTTCCTGCCCACTTCCTCCCAGTGCCAGGATCATTTTGAAGAAATTCAAAGTGAAATATTATTTCATGTGCAGATATTTTAGTATTTATCTTTAAAAGTTTAGGACTCTTTCATTGCCATAATCACAATATCATTATCATACCCAATTAATAGCAATAATTTCTTATTATCACCAAATAGCTGTACAGTATTTTCATTTTCCTAAGTGTTATAAATTTCTAGCATTTTTTGATGTGAATCAGGGTCCAGACTTCTTATGGTTGGTTGATATGTCTCTTAAATTTTCTTTCATCTAAAAGTTGTTTTACTATCTCTTGTTTTATTTATTGCTGTTGGTGAAGAAATTAGGTTGTTTTTCCTGCAGTTTCCCACAGTCTGGATTTTGTTGCTGCATTCCCAAAGGTATCTTTTAATGTGTCACTCTGTTCTCTTTATTTCCTTCAAATGAGTAGTTAGAGCTAGAAACTTGATCAAAATTAAGTTCATGTTTTGGCAAGACTAAGTCATAATGCGAGTTTTGGGCTTCTGTTAGATAAATAATGTCTGATTTTTGCTCTTTTATTATCTGACTTTGGTGAACGTTCACTGGAAGCATTAATTCATTAGGTGTTGCAAAAAGTGAATTTTTAAATTTTAGTATTTTTTTTTATGTATTAGAATATTTCTTTAAAGAGAAACTTTCCATCATCTTTTTGAGTTATACTGAGTTAGTTTCTACAGAAAAGGAAGGATTCATGCCTAATTCTTTCCCTTTATTTATATAATGATGAACTGGTTTCCAAGAGTGATGTGTGTGTATGTGTGTGTGTGTGTGTGTGTGTGTGTATGTGTTTTAATATCATTAAAAACTCATGAATTTAATTTGCCAATACTTTGTTATTATCTTTATTAGTGCTTAAATTGCCCCATCTTTTATCCAGGTGGGTTCCTGAGCCCTTTGACAGAACTCTGGTAGTATTAATAGCATCCTTGCTGTACCTCATATGACAAAATTCTCAGGTTCATCTTGATCATTTCCTACCCCACACCTGAATTCTTCAAGAAATGTTGGTTCCATTCAGTGCAAAATGGTATTTCAGTACCGCAGTTCTGTTATTATTATTATTTTTTGATGTGTTTTGAAGAACAATTACTTTGAAGTTTGTCTATAAGAAACCACTGTTAATCAAAAGACACAGATTAAAAAGTATGTGAATAGAGAAAGATATACCGTTAACATTAATCAAAAGAAAGCTGGAGTAGGTATATTAATGTCAGCAGAGTAGACTTCAGAACAAGGAATATTATTAAGGATAAAGAGGACTATTACACAATGACAAAGGGGTAAATACTCCAAGAAAACATAATAATCTTTAATGAGTATGCACCTAACAAAAGGACATTAATTCATTTGGGGCAAAAACTGATAGAACTGCAAGGAGAAATAGATAAATCCACTATTACAATTAGAAGAGACTTCAATACCTCTCCATCAGAACTGAACAGATCGAACAGGAAAAAAAACAATAAGGACACAGTTGAAATTAACATCACTATCAGTAACCTGAATATAATTGGCATCTATAGACTACTTTATCCAACAACAGCACAATACACATTTTTCTCAAACATACATGGAACGTTCACCAAGACAGACCATATTTTGGGTCATAAAACATATATTAACAAATATAAAAAAATAGAACTTATACAATGTCACTCCCAGACCACATGGAATCAAACTAGATATCAATAACAAAATTAGTGAGAAAATCTCAAAATATTTAGACATTAAAAACACTCTTCTGTATGATTCCAACTATATGCATTTTGGAAAAGATAGAACTGTAGAAACAATAAAAAGATTAGCAGTTGCTAGGATTTGGGGGAATTAGAGAATGAGTAGGTAGAGAACAGAAGCTTTTTAAGGCAATAAAACTACTCTGTACGTGATATCATAATATGAATACATATCATTATACATTTCTCCAAAACCAGAGGATGTATAACACAATAGTGAACCATACATAGACTGTGGAAGTCATGATGTGTCAAGATATGTTCATCATTTGAAACAAATGTACCACTCAGGTGGGGGATGTTGATAATGGGGGAGACAGTGCATATGTGTGTGTGATAGGGAGTATATGGAAAATCTCAGTACCTTCCTCTCAATTTTGTGGTGAACTCAAAACTTCTCTTAAAAAATGAAAATCTTAATTAAAAAAAAACAACACTTCTTAACACATGGGTCAAAGATAAAATTACAAGAAGAGTTAAGTAGTATTTGAACTAAATGAAAATTAACAATGTAATATTAAAATTTGTGGGATGGAATACCTGAAACTAATAGAAAATATTTTTTAAAAAGTCAAAAAAAATATTGTGAGATGGAGCAAAAGCAGTGCTTAGAGGGAAATTTATGGCATTAAATGCATATATTAGAAAAGACGAATGATCTAAAATCAAATATTTAAGCTTTCACATTAAGAAACTAAGAGGAAATTTAATCCAAAGTAATCAGAAGAAAAAATAATAAAAATGAGAATAGAAATCAATTAAATTGAAAACAAGATATCAAGAGAGAAAAATCAACAAAACCAAAAGCTGGTTCTTTGGAAAGTTCAATAAAAGTGATAAGCCTCTAACCAGGCTAACTAAAAACAGGGAAGCAACAAATTAATATTAAAAACGAGAGTGGGGATATCATTACAGAACCCACGGACATTAAAAAAGTTAATATTAATAAAGACGCTATAAAAAAATTGATGTCTACAAATTTTCTTTGAAAAACACAATCTGCTAAAACTCAAGAAACACACAATCTGATTAGGCCTATATCTATTTTAAAAATTGAATCGTTACTTAATTAGCTTCCCAAACACAAAGTACCAGGCCCATATGGTTTCACTGGGGAATTCTACTAAATATTTAAGGAACAGATTACATTAATTCCCTACGATCTCTTTCAGAACATGGAAGCAGAAAGAATACTCTCTAACTCATTCTATGAGGCCAGCATTACCCTAATATCAAATTAGACAAAGATGTTACAAGAAAAAAAAAACTACAGACCACTCCCTCTCACAAACGTAGATGAGAAAATCCTTGACAAAATATTAGCAAACTTAATCCAAAAATGTATAAAAAGAATTATAAACCACGACAAAGATGGATTTACCTACGGTATAAAAAGGCTGACTCGATATTTGAAAATCAACTAATGTAATCTATCACATCAATAGGCTACAGAAGAAAAACCACATGATCATATAAATAAACAGATGCAGAAAAGCACTTGGCAAACTCGAATACCAACTCATGAGAAAAACTCTTAGGAAACTAGGAATAAAGGGGAGCTTCCTCAACTTGACAAAAATATCTACAAACTTAATAATAACATCATGTTTAATGGTGAGAAACTCAAAGCTTTCTTGCTAAGATCAGGAAGAAGGCAAGTTGTCTCCTCTCAATATGGTTCTGCTTTTCAGAACCATATTGTAAATCCTACCTAATGCAATAAGATGAGAAAAGGAAATAAAAAGTATACTGATTATGAAGGAAGAAATAAAACTGTCTTTATTCATATGTGGCATGACTGTTCATGTAGAAAATCCAAAAGAATCAATAACAACAACAAAAAAAATCTTGGAACTAATTAGCAATTATACCAAGGTTGGAGGAAACAAGGTTAATATACAAAGTCAATCACTTTATTATATATATACTAAAATATAAGGTGAGGCAGAAAACAAAAGTATTTGGTAACGGTGCCAAAAAAAAAAAAAAAAAACACCCATAGACTGCAAAATCCCATTGAGTTTGCCTAGAAAGTTAACATTTTAGCATGCAGATTTGATTGTAAACTATAATTTAAAAAGTATAATTGGATGCTAAGAAAAAGAATAAACTTTCTATGAAAACATATTTTGACCATGGTCTCTTGTTTTGCATAGTAAACTATGAAGTTAATTGAAGTTAATGGATTAGATCTCTTTGTAGCACCTTCTGGGGACAAAAATGAGTGTTTCAGGACATTAGTGTATTTGCATGGCCCTTAATTTAATAGTAGTGTTGTTACCAAACCAGTCAGATGAGTTCAGTATCTAATGACTTGTAAGTATTTACTTGAAATATAAAGCAAAAAATAGTAGTTTTAAACACAAACATAATAATTACATTAAATGTAAATAGTCTAAACACCCCCAATTAAAAGGCAGATATTGTCGTCTTGGATAAACAGCAAGACTCAACCATATTCGTGTTCAGAAATTCACTATAAATGTAAATAAATCTGGAGTGGCTATATTAATATCAGGTAAAGTTAAGTTTTCAAACAAAGATTACCAGGGAGACAGAAGGATATTTCATAATGATAAAGGGGTCAATTCAGCAAAAGGATATAACAATCCTATACGTATATGCAACTAGTAACAGAACTTCTAAATATGTGAAGCAAAACTTGATAGAACTACAAAGAGAAAATAGAACTCTAGAAAAATAGAATTCTAGAAAATAGAATTCTAGAAAATAGAATTCTGATTTTAGTTAAAGAATTCAATACTCCTTTCTCAGAAACCGATAGAACAAGAAAGGAAATAGAAGACCTGAAAAATACTATCAACCAACTTGATTTTGTTGGTATTTCTAGAGCATTCTACCCAACAGCAGAACATACTCACCAACTAGACTATATTCTGAGCCATTAGACAAGGTTCAATAAATTTGAGAGGATTGAAGCCATACAGAATATATTCTTTGACCGTAACAGAATTAAATCAGAAATCAGTAAAAGGAAAATATCTGAAAATTAATCACAAAGTAATTAAATACATGTTTATCTACCAGTGTAAATGGTTACACATTTACAGTTTTATATATCACATTTAACATATATATATACACATGTACATGCATTTAAAGTTGAAAACTTCATATATGTTTGAGTTTATTTGAAATGAATGGAATTATAATAGTTGAATGTAACTGATTGATTTCTATAGGGCAAACAGGGTAGTCATGCTATGGTTTGGTATGATGAGAAGTGCTCCTCATAAGGAATTTAATTCCCAAGGGAAAACAATATCACAGAAATATAAATGTGATTCATTTCATGTTATTCATTAAGCTTTTTATAAAAACTATAGCCTGGATAATGAGTCATTTATTTATAGAATAACATCCACTGAACTCTTGAGTGTGGGTTTTCTCAGGGGATGAGGAAGAACGTTTTAGCAGTAGCTCAATCATTTCAGGGTGTGTGAAGGGGAAACCTAAGAGAAGTATTGAAAAGATCTCAACGTTGTGAAAGAGACAGCCAGATGTCAGCCTAAAGAGTAGCCTTTGTCTGCTTTCCATGCTGGGTAGAGAATGTCATGAAAGGGATACTAAACATATGGAATAAATTACTGGGAAAGGCAATAGGAAGAGAGTGCAGATGAGTTCAAGAGACACCTAGACTGGTTTCTGGAGAAGGGAAATAGTTAGCTATTAAGGAAAGCAGGAAGGTTGTTTTAGCCCGAATGGGATGTTTTTCTTTTGTACAGTGTTTACATTTTTACTATTTTGATGTTTATGTTTTATGTATTTTGAAATCTCCATTTTAAGAAATATCCCAAATCACACTGTTCTTTTACAAACAATTTCTTTTCAACTTTATCTTCCATGAGACCAGATAAGTTTAGGCTTGGGGCGTCAAGAACTCTTTACTGTAGTTTATTTAGCAAACCTTGCTGCTACTGACTGCAGCTTTTATTTACTAACCTAACCTTTCTCTTACCTGTAATCATTGAGAGTTGAGCTTTACCTGTTCATTCTTCCTTAACTTCTACCTGTCTAACCACTATCATGGCTAAATTGCATAGTGTTTGACAAAATACGTTGAATATTTATGTTTCTTCCCAATTCCCTTCTAATCCTATTTTGAAGAATTTTCAAATTGTTTGAGGGCAATTCTGTGATGTAAACAACATACTCTCATCACACTTTAAAAGGGAAGTTATGAGTTGTCTCCTATTCTTCTTATATTCTACTTAAATCTTCATTTAAGGCCCCTTTGAAGTAGCCACTTTAACTTTTTTGCAATGCTCACCCTAGAATTGAGTCCAGAGATATAGGTACTAGTAAACTTGTATTAAGTTGTCAGAGAAAACCAATCTAAGTGTGAGTGAGGTAAACATTTCATAGCTATTACTGTGTGTGGTCTTCTACCTTCTTTTCTGAAGTCTGATTATAAGACACTTGGAATTGGGTGTATTTTACTGTTTCTGGGATTGCAGTGCATAGCATATGACATGCCTCTCCTGTATTACATCTGAAACTCTGTACCCCATAAGGCCCATCTTTCCAGGGTATTTGTATGGAAATTCTTGATTAACAATAATTATCAGAGGATAACATTATTCTCTAGAGAAGATAAACATGGTGTTAAAGATGGTAAAGAGATTTTTACAAATAATTTTGTTTTTAAGGTTTAGAAATGCTATAGGGGAAATATGTATATATATTTCTCTTTATGATAAAAAAATTTAGTTAGAGAGAGCTACTATTAACTTAAAAGTCTGTGTTTTCAATCTTTTTTGTAGCAGTAGGCACATATTATATGTAGTTTTTATAATTGGCTTTAGTTTCATTTAACTTTTTTAAAACAGTTTTTATATCATTAATCGGCATTCTTTTTGTAATTTTTAATGAGCATTGGTATTCTTTGAAAGTTTACTTAATCGTGCTTTATTGTTGAATATTTAGTGTTTTCTCCTTTGTTATGACTGCATGTTTTACTGTGACAAATCCTATAGATAAGTCCTTGAGTATGTTCATAATTATTTCCTGAGGCTGAATTACTAAAAATAATATAGCAAAGAATATGCACACATTGCTAAACTATCCTTCAGAAAAATTGCGTCAATTTTTATTCCCACTAACAATGTATAAAAGGACCTAGTTTCCTGATAATTTATTATTTTTAATCTGCCAATTTGATGGGAAAAAATAGTATCTCTTTGTTGTTTTAATTTGATCAAAGGATATTATCCAAATATTAGCAGTTCAAATGGTTTTTAATTTAATATGTCTATTGGCCTTTTTATTTTTTTGTAAATTAACTATGTCTTTGTCCACTTTTCTATTTATGTTCTCATCAGAACTTTTTATATGTTATATATATTCTCTCAGTTATTGACCTTTCAGATTTATTTTTTAGATATGTAAAAGATATAACTTTCATGAGTTCAAATGTATCATTTCTTTTTCTTTATGATTTTTATTCTTTGAGAGAACTTATTTTTAAGACTTCTTCTCCTGTTTTATGTCTAATATTCAATTATTTATTCCACAAGTACATAGTAAATACCTACCCCATATCAGCTACTTTTCTTCATATTATAGATATGATGGTGAGCAAGATGGATATGTTTGTTAAAGAGAGGTGTTTTCTCGGAATCGTTAGCTGTTGAAACACATCCCTAAGTCTGCTGATGGAGACAGAAGCCCTCACTGACGCCAGAACTATGTGTCATGAGGGCACAGGAAGAACAATGGACCTATGGGTTCTATTCTTAGGGTACAGGGTTCAGTGTCTCAGTATCTTATTTTTCTTATGCCCTGAAAAGTATTTCTGACATTTTCCCAGTCTTTTTAAATAAAAGTTTTTGAATTGAGAGAAGGGTGACATGATAGAAATTATGTGAAAGCACTTAGAAATTCAGGCAGGCAGATCTTATGGGTGAGATTGTTGGTTCAAGATGAAAATGTTAGAGTTAACATTTAGACAACATGCTCTCATGGATTATATTTAATTAAGAAATCTGTATGAGAGAAGGACAAACATAAGTCTAAATAGTGGTAGATGTTAAAAAGTGCTGTGGTGGGACTGGAAAGGAGAGGAATTAGAACTGTGTGTAGTAAGATTTGGATAACATGAATAATGAATTGGAAGTTGACCGAGGAAACTTTAAAGTAATATTGGAACTGAGGGTGGCTGCATAGAATTTAAATCTATTAAACTTATAATTTGTTGTAAATAGCATTTGCCTTCATAGATGTGATAACACAAGCAGTATTTTTTCCCCAAATGATTCCTTCGTTACCTAGCATGTTTCTTTTATGCTGTCATAACTTTTTGAGTTTTGTCTCACCGTTTATTTATGGCATTACGTATACACATGCCATTGGTAATATAGCCAGAGCATTACTTTCATTCCCTTCCTCCTTCCTCCTTTTCTTTCACAGCATTACCTCCTTTGAAGTAGTTTATTTTATCATAGCCATTTACAGCTAAGGAGATTGAGTTTTCAGAGGTTAAGTAACCTATCCAAGCCCACAAAACTGGTAAGTGCAAAAGTCAGAAATGAATCATGGCAGTCTGATTTCAAAATTAATACTTTTAATCACTGTCTCATATGGCTCTACATTATTTCATTTGACTTTCTAATCTTTCAAATTTTGAAATTATGTGATAATATAAATCTCCTATGCTTGAAGTAGGTTGGGAGGTAGTCCTCGTTTTGTTCTTTATCTTCTTAATGAGTTGTATTTCTTATCAGATAACATTATCTGACCCAGATAGTAAAGTTATTTAAATTAGTAAAGAAAACTAATGAATATAAAGAAGACTGCTGAAGACTTTAATAATGTAAGATAATTTTGGTTTTTTTTCTGATAATAAAAATGTTTACCTCACAGAGTGAAAATAATTCATGATAGCAAAGATATTTGAATTATACTTAAAATGAATTGCATCTACCACATAGGAAAATACTTAGTAGGACAGATTGCTTTATCATCTTATCCAAAGCCTTATGGAACATGGGGCTCCTGACTTAAAGCAAGTGCTGGTCTCACCAGTACAAACATTCACTTGTCCAGAAGTATGGATTCTTGGTCCCTGGTCTCTCTGTACTCTGGAGCAGCTCTGCTTAACCATCACATCCTGCATCTTCTGGGCTCATAGATGCTTATCTGCAAGACAGTTTGGGGTCTTAGAAACTGGGTATCAGCTTATACAATTTAGCACTTCTTTGACTGCTTAAAGAAAAGTAACACACCAAAAATCAAGAAAATTTTTAGGAAGTATATTGATGAAAGATCTCAAAAGTGCTGTTGAGAGCAACAAAAGGCCTTCATGTAGTGCATTCATGTAGTGATAGAAATAGTTTACTGAAGCAGCGGCCTTCACAAAATTGATATACCATCTCTCCCAGTGAGTGGTATCGCTCCTTTACTTCACATGGTTGTTATTTACATCTTAAAAAGTAAAATTTGTTGTTTACCTAAGATGATATAATTTCAGTTAAACATGTTTTACCTGTCAGCAACTCTCCCATAATCAGATAAGAGAAATCTCTGTTCGTTAGGAGCTCTGTGGCTGAGTGCCATTCTATGACAGGCCTGTTTTTTGGTCGATGTGTTTATGTAAAAATTAAAAATAGAAGAAGCTGAACTTGTAAGAATGTTTTGTTAAGTTAACTACTTGGCAATTGGAATTTTAAACCTATAGACCTTTTAATAATAACAATAACAACAACAATAATAATAAAGCAAGTCTCTCAGTAGTGAACTGTAGAAGAAAAAATTTTATTCTTTCTTGAGAAACTGATGATAATTGGGCAAAGTTCATTTACAGTCAATATACCATTTTGCTATTCACGAAGAAAGCAAGCATTAAATTTCAAGTGACGACAGTATTCGTTTGGCTATCATGTCACCAAACCGTTGTTTCCTGTCTCTGTCTAACCCTCATTCCAGTTCCAGTTTCACTGGCTTCAGTTTCCTAGACCTCCACTCAGTTCTTGAATTCATCTTCAGACTCTGTACAAACCTACATCTTTGTGTATGCAAAAACCAAATTTCTACTTTTGGTAATCTTGCTACCTTTACATGATTAATTCTGTGAGTTTGGGCATGCCCATCAGGGGTTGCCAGGGGTGATATGACTGCTTGACGTTTTCTTATTTTTATTATTTTTTTTATTATTTATTATTATTTATGCCTATAGCACCTGGTCTTCTTAGGTGGTCTCCCATCCAAGTACTAACCAGGCCCGACCCTGCTTAGCTTCCGAGATGAGACATTGGGCTTGTTCAGGGTGGCATGGCTGTAGACATGGACCATGACTCCACTGGGGTGCGAACCCAGGACCTTCTGTGTGTAAAGCCGATGTGCTAACCGCTATATTATGGAACCATTTTCTTGATAAGAGCCTTTTGGAAGTAAGGAGATCACCTTAGTAAGTCCTACTAGGCCTTGTTTTACAAACACCCTGGTCTTCCACTGCATCATAGTTTATTTTACTGTTGTTTTATCCAGAATAATACTTTCAAAGGCTTCTTGGAGGGCAGCTGATTTTCAGTCTGGGAAGGTTTGGTTTAGCGTTCCCAGGAAAAGCTCATGCATTGTCTCTGTACAATCTCTCATGGGCCCAGACATGTTGGCCGCACATATGTGCACTGGGGAAGGTAAGTCAAAGGGACCCTCCATCTCTATCCGTTTCCTAGCATTGTGGTTTTGCATTGTTATGCCCTCTCCAATGCAGAAAAGTGAGGTGAGTTTCCTTTGTTTTCCAAAGCATGCCTGAGCATCAAATTTTCACTATTCCTAGGTAAAAAAAAAAAAAAAGCCCACCAGTATATGTCTAGAAGAAAAATACATATATCATCCACTTTGTTCTAAAGGAAGCTGAGTCCTTAGAAAGTGTGTCTTTTTAGTGTTCTGGCAGATGTAAAATGGAATGGATTCTCAGTGCGTACTAGAATCATTTATTAGTATCAATATTCTGATATATGTTGTACACCTGAAACTAATATAAAATAATATTGAATGTCAACTCTATTTGAAAAAATAAAAATAAAAAATATATATAATGACAGTATGCCTTTTCACTATCATTTAGAGAATTAAGATTTGAGCAATGTTGGAAATTTTAATTTATCACTTTGTATGTTTGAGTGACACATTTTGTTACATGTGCTTGAAATTTCCAGTGTATTACAATAGTATTCAAGCTGAAACATTTTACTGGGGATGATATTTTGCCACATGAACAACAAATGGTGGTTGATTACATGAGAGTAGAATGAAGTGAATGATACTCTTTTTAAAACCTGAATAAATTAGACAAGGAAAAAATATAGGCTGATGATTCAAATACATGATTCGTACATATTTAAACTGATTTTTCTTGTATAATCTTTAGAAGGTTCTGTTTCACCTTCTGTGGTTTTTGAAAAACCTGTTTTCGAATGTAGGTAGTCCTTATAACTTGTCAGATGACTTAAAGAAGATGTATTTTGACTTTCAGGGAAGGATTTGCAAACTGATCAGCAGTCCACATTTCCATTGATAAATGTCTAAAAACCTAAAGTTTTCAGACATGAGGCATGGAATATATTACCAAGATGTAGTATCTTAATGCCGTGTGGTGTAAATGATTTGATTAAATTGGCAGTCAGCTACCAAACATAAAAACGGTAAGTCAGATACTAGGTATAAATGTGAATCAAGCTAAGTCCAAAATAAAGTGTGGCAAATAAAGGAACAGAATATTCCTAAGTTAGCAACTAAAAAGCCACACATTGTTTCTGAGGAATCATTTTTAAAACTTAAAAGAAAAGCAAGGGAAGAGAAAGAATAATCATGGTACAAAGTGAACTTGAATATTCAAGAAGATTATGGTGATGTATTTAAATTTTTTTTTTTTTTTTTTTTTTTTTTTTTTACCTGATGGAGTTCAGTGCCTGTGCCAAGCAAATGTAATGGAAATGAAAATTAAATTCAAGAGTTTGCCTTGTGAAACTTTATTTCTTCTGGCAGGATCTGAATGAAGACTTGTTTGACTAGTCAGCTCTAAATATTATCTCTTATCCAACATGTGCCTGTGGTTTGGATGGATTTCCTTTGTATTTTTATGCAACTGTCAATGGAGAAAGGGAGAGCTCACCGAAAGGATATTTTACATGTAAGAAAGGTTTATAGAATCCCAAAGGCAAACTTTAGTCACCATCCATTCGCTCATTCATTATTCTTTTTATTTATTGTTTCATTTATTCAACAAACATTTGTTGAAGCTCTTCTAGGCATTATGCTGAATTTAACTAGATACATACTATAAATAAGAGGATCTTTAAAATTATGGCTTCTTTGAATTTCTTATGGATATTTTCCAATTAAAATGTCTCAAGTAGTTAAAAACATTTTTGTAGTGAGAAATACTGAAAGAAATCATTAAGAGTTGCTGTGGATTTATAAAAAGCTAAAGTCTTTTGATGAAAATTTTGAAGTAACCAAAATGTTATCATCTGGATTATATTAATAATGCAAAAATATACTATTAAAATTTTTGATCTCAATATGCTTTGCTTCAGATATTATTTCATAGGATTGTCATTATTAGTTCTGGAAATGTTTCTTAGAACACAGCATTTTATTTTTAAACCTACCTTTTGGCTGTATGTATTTTTTAAGAGGAAGGATTAAATTAGTTGAGATGCCAAAATATTTTTGGTTGTAATTCACAAAAGGGTTGTGAACTCCATCTTAGACTGGTGGGAGGTAAAGGGAATATGAGTTTAATAGTATTAGCTTGTCTTTTCCAAAATATTATTAAAGTCATGTCTCATAGTTTCCTTTTAATTAATCATCCAAGTTCTACGTGTACTTGGAAGATCACCTAAGTCTAAGATTTCTTGTTTTGTTCAGGCCCAGAGTAAGAAATCTGACCAGTGTTCAGTATAACTTTCCCCAATGAAGATAAAAAAAAAGTGACTTTAATTTTACATTAATTTGTAAAGTGGTTGTCAAAGTTAAAAGTTTTTTCTAACAACATTTTATTTAACCTTCAACCTTCTGAACCTCCTACAAACATAAGTTATCGTCAACTCCATCCTACAGGTGAGGATCTGGGGCTCACACAGGTTGAGGGAGCTACTCAAGGTCATGCAACTTCAGCTGGGCTGTGACTCAAACTAGAGCTTTTTATGCCAAGTTGTGTGTTTCTTAGCTACCTCCAAGAAATCTTGGGAATTAGTGAAAATTGCTATGCATATAGGAGTCATGAGCGTAATGAACATCGTTGTTTACCTATACAGTTATCAAATTCACACTTTTGTTTTTGATTGACAGTAAGGAGTGCAAGCTTTAGCAGCTTTATTTTATCCATCATTTAATATAAGTACATTAAAATCGAAGGTAACTTCTAAAAGAGTAAAAGGGCATGGGAATGAATCATGAGAATTGTCCCAAAGGAAGTATATTCTTTGCTGAAAGCAGTATTATTCCATTGTTTATGTGTGTGAGTGTTTGTATGTGTGTGTGTGTGTGTGTGTGTGTGTGTGTGTGTGTGTGTGGTATTGGTGATGTGGTACATGTGTGCATGTATGTGTTTTAACTCCTTTTCAGTCTGTATGCCTCTCTCTCAGATCTCACTGTGGACCTGTGGTAGTGGCCCTTGTCTTATGGTCACTTTCCCTGGGTCGCAAATAGCTTTCTTTATTGCATTAGAGGGCTATAAATTTTTCGTGACCCCAAGCTGAGTTTTAACCAGTCACCTCAAGGTGAAAATCTCAGTATCACATTACTGTTTCCTTGGGCTGTCATCCATTGCCCATGACCAACATGTCATAAATGTTTTAAGAGTCTGCAGCTCCTTCAGCTCAGGGCTTGGTTTTAATCTGAGGTACACAGAGCGGGCTCACATCTCAATGAATCTTGGAAAACTTGTGCCTGCACTTGTGTGTTCAGCCGGGGCAGCCAGACTCTTCAAAATAAGTGGTGACATGTCCCAGCCTATTCCAGGTGAAAATGGACTCCTTCTGAGTCTAGTGTTAAGGACGACAGTATTGCACAGGGATTTTTTCGCCCAAAGAGTATATTAGTTAAACATATAAGCCTCTATGCAAGAATGGGATACATCGTCCTGGAAATGCTTTGACTAACTTCTGAAAGAGCTGTCAGGATGTGATATATGCTCTTGAGCACTCTATTGTGAATTCTGTGCTAAATATTGTGGATATGTATAGAAGCATAGGACAGACGCGCATACATACACAAAGACAATTTGGATTAAAATAACTTTAATCCAAAGAAATGTATGATAGAAAGAAATGTATGATAATTAAGAATTAAACCAAATAGACGATGGTAGGGTTTTGGGGGCAGAGGCAGGAGTTTGCACTGAGGAAGACTTCCTTAATGAAATGAGTTTGAGCTGCACCTTATAGAGTGATGGGATTTGGAGGACAAAAGGAAGAGAGGAGATATTCATGAGCAAAAATAGAGGGTGAAAAAGCGAAAGCCTTTTAGAGGAGTAGGAAGATATGTCTCACTTTGGTTAAGGGATTATGGGAAGGAGAATTAAGCAAACAAAATAAAGATTAAGGCTATGAGACAGTGTATGGAAGCTCTTCAATGCCAGGCGGAGAACTTAACTTAATCCTGAAGCATTTCAAAAAATGGTTCCACCAATTTCCTATTCAACTATTTCTGTGATTCTTTGTCGTCCAAGCAGGTGCTGCTAAATTTGTATTTTGCCCTTCACCATGGGCAGAAAATAAGGAAGCCAGAAAATTTAGATTCTATTCCTGTACATAATAAATATAAACTTTGCTGAAGAGAGGACTCTCAGACTATTTCATTTAAAAAAAAAAAAAAGGTCTCTTTGCTCAATCTAGACTGTCAATATTAGCAACCTTGATTTAACTTTGGTGATGTGCATTCATCCTCTAAAGATGTCAATCACTAATGCTGAGTCCAAAGGACAGTTTGCTTCATTGTTATATCATATCGTGTGGATTCACTGTAGTTCTCAATGATGTTAATTTAGAAAATAAACTTTCAAATGGAATTTAAAACTGATATGTTCTGCTTGGCATTCTGACCAAGAGTAAGTGTATGAAACCTAAGAAATAAAGAAGGTTTGTTTTTATTTTTTAAAATAGCATTTACTTATAAGTATATTATCTTTAATAAGACATTTAGACATAACTACATTTCATCACTTGCAAGCAATTTGTTTAGTTATGGTTGCTATAAGTTCTAGAACGGTATATTTTGAACTAAATTTCTGAAAACACTTTCAGGGTTTCCTAACAGTCTCTTGAATTTTTGATAAATGCAATAAGATGGCTGATGACAGATATCTTCCTCCATATTTAAATGAGATGCAAAGTCATTTACCAAAGGGAAAAAATTATTGCGTGAAGATAGAATGTTACAAGAAAAATAAAGAAAACCTGTTAACAAGGAAATAGTAGAAGATGAAGATGAAGATTAAACTTTCATGGATAAAAATAATCAAAAGTTTGTTATAGAGGAAATTATATAAAATCATTAGCTCCCTATGCTTCTTATAGTTCAAATGTACTAATTTGAACTTAAACTCTTTAGAAAAAAGACAATTTGCTTGAAAAATAACCACTTTATCCTGAAATAGAAACATTTAATATTTATATATACTTTATCCGAATAGAAATGTTTTACGTTTATATATAATGAATTTTGTAAGCTCAAACTTTGTGCAGAATGAAGTGTTTCAGATGTCTGTCACTTTGAATCTTTGAAAAAATTTTATTCAGTAATTACAGTTTTAAAATATGTTTAAATCAGTCACATAACGAATGTAACTGTCCTAAATTAGATCTGATCTCATTATATATGATTATTCAAATAAAAACTGAGCTGCAGTTTACCTTTGTATTTTTTATGAAAGAACAGAGTAAGTGAAATTAGTGCAATCATGTATAAGAAATTATTTCTAAGCACTTTTGAATTCTCCACTTTGTAGAAAGGAAGAAAAACTAATATTTATTAAAAAGAGATATTGCCAGGTACCTTCTTCACATCTTGTGAGGTAAGCATTTTAGTAAAGAAATTGAAGATCAGAAACAAAACTGACCTGTCCAAAGTGGAGTAAAGTCATTTCATTGGAAGAACTTTTCTTTCCTGGGTTTTTTTTTTTTTTTTTTAGTGGGCATGACTCTGTTATCTTTAACTATTGAACTTTGCCATGGAGAAGGGTGAGGTCAGTCTAATACTTTTCTCTCGCTCAGAAATAAACTTGATTTTTCTGCCAAGACCTATAACTTTTTAAGGTTAGGTCTCCATTTTGATTGTTCTATGTCAGTTTTTCCAGGGTCGTAATGACCCTTTCAATTCAGATGTTTCCTTTGAGACTGGCTGGAGGGACTACTGAAAGGTTTCCCACTGTGTTTGTCCAGCACTCTTCTTTAGGCACCAGTCATGTGCAGGTGTGGCTCCCTTTTCAGTACTCTCTGAAATCTTTTATTAATAAAGAGTTGTTAAGTTTCATGAGACTAAGTTGAATGGGACAAAGGCATTGCTCTCCAGAATTTTAAAGGATTTATGGGGGGAGACAGATAAATCGGCCATTTTAGTACAGTATGATTCTTGTGATGGCAGAGGTACCCAGTGGGTTCACTAAAAGAACAAACATCGCAAATTTATTCCTTGAATACCCTGAGTGGATTTTAAAAAAAGACCTTCTGATAGTCACTATTGTATTTACAGTAGACTTAATTTTCACATCTTTAATGCAATTTAGATTATAGAGTACTGTTCTAATATTTTACATATTTTGAGTATTAACATATCTATTAATGTATTATTGAAGTCTTATTATAAAACAATATTATTAGGCACTGGGAAGACAATTAAAGACAAATGTCAATACTTAAGAAACTGAGAACTTTTGGAAAATAACAATTATTATATTTGTGGTGTCATGACAGAGATATGTACTGAGTGTTTTGGGGACACCCATGTTGGCTATTCCTTGCCAGTTTTTTCAGTGATATAATGTGTGCCTCAGCATCAAGGGGTTTGTTGACATTTTCAGTGCATTATGCAAATATAAAAAATGTTATTTATTACTTCCTCTGTTAGGCATAATTCTAAGGTTACCCCTAATGATACACACCTTTGTACAACCCTTTACTGTGGGCAGGATTTGTAACTTTTTTTCTAACCAATAGGATATGGCAAAGCTGATAGGATACCACTCCTGTGATATTACACTATATGATGAAGGTAAAGAGATTTCTGAGCTGTAATTAAGATCTTTAATCAATTGACTCTAACTAAATCAAAAGGCAGTTTACTGGTTGGATCTTACCTAACCTGTGAGCCCTATAAAAGAAGATCTAGAGACCAGAGATGGAAGAAGTTAGAGACTTTCTCTTTTCTGCGGGTCTTAAAGAAGCAAGTCATGATAAATTCTATAAGTGCAAGGAAATAAATTCATCCAACATCCATGTAAGTTTTGAAGAGATCCTCAGACAGGATTGCTTTCCTAGGAGAAGCCTTGATTACCACACTCCTAGACCCCAAGCAGAGGATCTCATTAAGCTGTTTTCGAACTGACCGTGTAATAGTAAGTGTATGTTTTGAGAGAGAGAGAGAGAGAGAGAATGAGAATGAACTGGAGTCTAGTCCTGGATCTGACCCCAAGTTCTAGTGATAAATTAATCTGTCTCGAGGAAGTATTTACTCATCTTTATCATGGGCATAAAATACTTGGTCTGTCCTAATTTGTGGTATTATGGCAAAATTAAAATAAGCTATTTTATAAATAAGTCATAACCTTAAAATGTACCTGCTTTCTTATCATTAGATTCATTATTAATTTTGTTTCTAGTGGGTAGAGGAGACTAATTAGGCAAACGTTTTGTAACCTCTGTACATGCTGAATATTAAATTGAGCACATTGCCTGGAACGTTATGAACAGTGAATATGAGCTATAACAAAATGTAATAAAAATAGTAGTGTTTTCATGAAAAGGCAAAATTATTTACTATTTAGTGCCTTTCATCCTGATTTTCCCCATAGAATCTGAAGATGCAGAGTTTTCTCATTTATACACTTTGAGGGCTGTATTTTTGGGTCAGTAAAATTGGAAAAATAAAATTTTATCTTGTTTAACAACTTCCACCTACCAAGTATGCAGCTGTTAAGAATTATAACACCATATATTCATTATACATCATATTCAGTGTGAGATCTTTATTGGCAAGCTTGGAATTGTCTTATGTATGTGGATTAAAAATAATCCAGTCCTTATACTATGGTAAAGTTTTGAGAATTTATGTTTTCATGTGGACTTTTAAAATTTGAGCCTGTTCTTGTAACTTGTGTGTGGTTAAGAGCTCAGAACCACTGATTTGAGCCTCGCTTTGGTTTTGCCACAGTTGGCAGCAGAGCCTGAGCTTGAGACCTCCATTGTGGAGCTACAGTTATTCTAGTTCTTAACAAATTAAGAATTACTTTTGTCCTCTAACCGCAGTAGAAAGGCAGGTTCATGAAGCTGAGAAAAAAGATATTTTCCATCTACTTTTATTTACATTTAACTCTCATTTGGAACCTTCAAATTAAATTTATACCTAGGCAGATTAGGGAAAAAAATTAACAATGCAAATGTATTGCCTGTTTTTGAAACTGAGAGAATGACGAGGTTATAAAATCTACAAAATAAAGTCACTGATGTTACCACTAACTTTACATGAAATACCTCTGACACTTTTGCTAAATTTTATTATATATACTGTTGCTCTAAATGCCTTTTAATAGATGCTTTTATGAGTTAGTATCTAAGATAAAAGATTTTATTTCAAAATATCTTCTCTAGCTTATAAATCCTCTTCTCTTTAATATCTGCAGAATAGCATTTTGGTGAATACCTATGCAGAGCATTGTATAAAATACTTTTCAGAAATTAAACTCAACTGAGACAGTCTCCCAACTGTGTTAACTAACATTCTCAAGTATCAGATAAGATTAATAAGATGAAAACTTATAAAGCAGTTTAAGTGTGCCTTTCCTTGTGTGTTGGTTATTTTTAAAATATTATGTCGTTTTAAATAAGATTTTTTTGTACAAATATATTTTCAGTTAAAAAAAAAAAAGGTAACTTAGAGTCTATTCATTACCCCAGAAGCTTCAGAGTATTAAATAACTCCTCTACTAATTTTCTGGATGTTAGTCAAGTTGTATGTTGTTTTTAAAATACAATGATATGAATAGTGTATAGAATAAGGCTTAAATAATCAGAAAACAGTATATATCTCAGTCTACTGCAGCTACTTGACCCAATATTTAACTATTATGGGAATTCTAATTATTCAAGAAAAAATACAGGTAAGACATACTATACAGAGAGCAATAAGTTTTTGAGTATTATATATCCTAATCTGTACACATGAATGTCTGTATTTAATAAGAAAGCTTATTAAAATAAAGAAGGCAAAATAAAAGTAACATATCTTCTCAATCAGTGATGTATTAAGTGATCTTAATAAACCTGAAGTGGTCAAAAAGAGCAGAGGGCCACTGAATGTGAAACAAGGATCTCGCACATTATAGATGAGTCTATTTCCTGGTGTGTGCACATAAGTTATACCACTTCTGTCTTTCAGGCAAGGGTAGTGGGTACACGGATCATTTCAGAGAAAGCCATTAGACATCAAGGCATAGGTTAAGTGATGTTCATATGCCTGGTGCCATTTCAGTGTGTTGGGGTGGACAGTCAGGAGGGAGGGGTTAGGGGATAGGTAGTGTGGTTCAATTTATGTGTTATAGATGCAGAACACCTTATTGCTCTGTCCAGTCCAAAGGCGCTAAGTAATCCTAAGGACCCTAAGGTACTTAGTATCTACATGATTTATGGCTGCTGATATTGACCTTAATCATCCTGTATATTCTGTTTCCCTCAAAGAGAGTTGTTGGAGTTTTTTGTTTGTTTTTACTAAAATAAAGATAATGCCACAGCACAAATACTAACAGTAGCAACATTGAGGTTTGGGATTTGGCCATGGCTTTCGGATTCCTTGAATGTTGTGTCTCCTCTAGACTCTTGGAACATTTTGCCTACACACTAGGTGTTTGATAGGCAGGTCATAGTCAGTCCTCTTAGTTTTCCCACTCTGAATAGGATTCCATACAGGCTAGGTGACAGTAGGTATCCTATTATTCATTATTTGTTGATTGTTTTTTGTACTCCCTCCTTCTCATTCTGTTGGACCATATACTATAACACCTTGTGTCAGAGGTCCTATTAGTGAACTTACCTGTGATATTTTAATTTAATTAGTGGGCTTTATTGTTTAGAACAGTTTTAGATTTACAGAACAATTGAGCATGTAATATATACTTCACCCCCAGTCCACAGTTTTCCCAATTAGTAACATCTTACATTAGTATGGCACCTTTGTTAAAATTGATGAACTGATATTGAGACAGTAATATTAACTAGAGTAACATTAACTAAAATAACTTTACTCACATTTCCTTGTTTTTATCTAATGTTCTTCTTCTCTTCTAGGATCCCATCCATGATACCACGTTACATTTAGTCATCAGGCCTCTTATAGGCTCCTTTTGTTTGACAATTTCTCAGACTTTCCTTGTTTTTGTAACTTTGTTTTGAGGATTACTTACCGGCCAGGTATTTTATAGAATGTCCTTCAATTGGGATTTTTCTGATGTTTTTCTCAGAGTCAGACTGGAGTTAGGGATTTGAGGAGGAAAGACCACCGAGGCAAAGTACCATTTTCATCACTGGTAACAAGGGTACATACTATTTCCGTGATTTATGACTGTTGATGTTAACTTTAAGCACCTGGCTGAAGTACTATGTGTTTAGATTCTCCATATTTGTGATATTTTGATAATGCTTGGGGTACTTTCAAGAGACATTCAGTTAACTCCTTTGAAAGTGTGTAAAGGGAGTCCAGTGCATTAAAAAAGAATCTGTCCTAAGCTCCTACGTGTAAGGGGTACTCTTCCAAGAAGAGTTACCAAGAATTTTCTTTGAATAGCCAGATACAGGTGGTTAGTGATTATTAAGAGTCAAGAAATAATTCCAATGGTCAAACATAGGACAGGGTGTAATGTTGATTTCTTATTTAGACGCCTTAAAAGCTCTACTTATTATAATGACAGAATCAAGAGTACCAGTTAGAGAACACCCACACAGCTTCTATATTACTTTTGAATATTTTTAATGTTGCATGGTTCAAATCCTGTTATAAAGATCTCATCACAAAACATATCTCAAAACAAAGATAAGAGAAAGATTATATGTAATATAGTCATTTAAAGGCTGATTTTTCTCACTCTTCGTCTAACTTTATCATTATTATTAGACAAATTGGCATCTATTCCTTCAGTTTATGGATATTGAAGTCACACATGCAACATATGTTTTATTTTACCAAGTAAGATTTCATTTTGTTTTTTGATACCAGAATGTTAAATATTCAGCATTCTTGGGCTAGTGTGTTAATTCTGCATTATTCATAGTGAAAGGTTCAAATTTGTTATGCTGCAACTGTTTGATCCTTGATAAATCACTCTGAAAGGTCACACCTATTTTTAAGTAAATAAGGAACAGCAGGAACTGAATTTCTTCTAAAAAATGTGTAGTACTGGGAGCTTCTTTGGCAGGTTACCATTTGCCCTTTTACTTTAAGTCATGTGCTTTCCAGCAGAGCTAATATTTTTAAGGAGAGGGTCCTCCTCGGACTTCCTTAATACCTTCCACTCCTGTTACTCCTTTGGCTTACTCTACTCTCTGCATTTAGCGACGTTTACAGTAACTTCTACCTCATCCTTGCAAAATATACTGGGCATGTTTTCAGGGTAAAAGACCCTTATGTGCTATCATTTGTTCTCTTATAAATATTGGGCATTTTTTAAATGTTCTTGGTGCTAGCAGTGCACAGATGAATATATTCACTTGGAGCGTACACAAAAATTTAGTAAGTCACTTTTGCTGAAACGCCGAATTCCCAAAGGGCACAGAGGGAGATAAAGTTAGAAAAGTGGTAGATACTGCAGAGGACCCTGAATGCTAGACTAACGTTTTTGCTTTCTATCCCTTGATGGCATTTTGCTCAGTGAAAATATATAATCAGAGATGGCCTTAAGGAAGATTATTTTAAGAGCAATATGCTTATTGTATTGGAGATGGAAAAGACTGGAAGCCAGGCATTCACTTGGAATTTTACAATTGTCTAGGTGAATGAAATTGAAGATCCAAATTGAGGTAGAGTAAGTAGATCAGAAGAAAGAATGGATGCAAGATACATTGCAGAATAGACAAGGGAGAAAGACAATAGTTAGTTTATAAGATTGAAACCTAAGAGACAGTAGTATAGTATGGCTGTTAACAGAAATGAGATCCAAGAGATACAGCTGAGGTGAAGTTAAGTTTTGTTTTAAAAATTTTGTATGTGAGGAGTTTGAAGGTTATCTATGTTCACATCTAAGACAATTAGAAAGGCAGGCTTGCATCTCATATATGGCCCAGGGCCAGCATGTTGGTGTTGGACTAGGTCAAGTAGATAAGAGCAGACAGAAAAGACAATGGGACGAGGACAAAAATGTAGAGAAGGCACACTGATACTAAAGTGGACTGAGAAGCAGTGGCCAGAGAGGAGTGGAATGAGAGCAGAACAATGTGATGTGACAGAAGCCAAAGGAAGAGAAATACCAAATGCTGCTGGGAAAAAAGAAAATTTGAGTTTGGAAAGTTCTTGGTGAATTTTGAGAGCATTCTTTTAGAATTGTAGGGGTAAAGATAAAAATGGAAGAAAGAATAAGGTATATATAAAAATATTCTTGCAATTACTCTTTGAGAAAACACAGGAGCCCTAAACAGTATGTCCCAGAAAACAAAACAAAGCAAAATGAAATGAAACAATCTGAAAAATGACCAGGTAGCTCTCAGATATGAAAACTACTGATTTATACCAAGCGAGAGATTGGTATTGCATTATAAGTGAATCATGCTGGGCCCACAGAACATAATGGAATATGGGCTTGGATATTAGACCTAAAACCCTGGTGTGTGGTTCTTGGTTGTATATATCGCTTGTATAATAACATACAAGAATAAATTTTCAAGGAATTCAATTTAATGTTAAAAGTAGTTTAGCCTCCCCTGTAGTTTTAGAGAGATTAAGTGTGTGATGTGAAAATAAACATGCTTCAACCATCTGGGTCCAGGAATTATCATATCTTGAGAATCTTCAGTAGAAAATGTTTTTTTTCTACTTTATCTTTCTGATTTTTTTTTGAGAAGTAATTTGTAAGCAGTTTCTCTCATTACCGTTTTGGTTTTTCAATCTCAGCTTTGCAAGAATAATATTAATACTGTGCTCTGAATTAAAGAAAGGCATACTTATAATTTATTCTTTTCTTCTTTCTACAAAAATTAGTTAATGAAGTCCCTTCCAAACTCTGTACCAGGCACTGAGGAATGAAAAGTGAATAAGATGTATCCCTTCCCCTTAAGGAACTACCAGTCCCATAGTGGAGACAGGTGAAATGAATGAATGCAGGAATCGGTCGTAGCCTCTAAGACAAGTGTATATGATTTCAAGAAGATGCCACACAAGAGAACTCTAAGTTCTACTGGGTGTCATCAGCAAAAAGCTTTGGGAAATTGGCAACAGTTAAGATGAGCTTTGAAATATGGCTAGGTGGATTGTTTCTCTCTTTAAAAAAACGTGCATATAGTTTTTTCCCCTTTTTTTCCTTAACTAGTTTTTTTATTGTTGAATTTAAAAGAATACATAATGGAGAGAAGAGAAAAGATGGAATGGAGAGCTACATGAATAACTGGGCAAATGAAAGCTAGTCTTTTTTTATTCCCTTATTGTATATCTTTCTTTGTGGAAGATTATTACAGAAATCTGTCCACTCTGCCTAAAAGTATTTGTTTTAGTATGAAAATTATTGATGTTGCTGTATTTTGGTCATACTAAATATATAGTTAAAGAAATGGGTCAGTCTGGGATATATGGAATAATATAAATTGTTATACTTCTTTTTAGAGGTTTTTCAAATTTTAGGCTTTCTTTTTTAGTTTGTCACAATCACATTTTTTACTTAATTAAACAAATTAATTTATATCAGTAAGTCAAATATCTCACTATTGTGGAGTTAACAATATCAAAAATTCTTAGACTAGACTTTTTAGGCAAATACTTGAATTTGTTTCTCAAAAGGTCCTGAAGTAGATGAATGCCTCTTTGTTTGGAAGTCCTATTAAATTTTCATTACAATATCAGATTTTTTAAACTGCTTGTTTCCTTTAGAAAGTTTTATTTTAGAAATGGCTGTATTAGACTTGTTTGATATGCTACAGTTTTCATAAATTTCCTTCTCTCAATGTATTGTATTTCTCATCCAATAATATTCTATGAGAAATTATTCTCTTTAGGAAAAAAATTTTGTCAAAAATATCAATCCTGAAATATGGTACATTTAGATCAGTTTGGGTTTATTACAAATTCTTACTAAATATTATAACAGGAAGGAATGAAAATTAATTTATTCTCTTACAATCATTCACATCTAAAGACATTTACTCAAATTTTTATGTGACATTTACCCTATTTTTTTTTATTGATTAGATGATCCAGAACATATTTATTTGATATGATGCAATAAAATTCTGGTGGGTAATAGATTATTAAAAGTTAAGCCATACAATATAGTAGATTGGAAGGTTTTAAGTACATTTTTACTATTATGCACCAAACATATTAATCAATTCATATGTTTGAGACAGAGGAGATGCACAGTAAATTAAGATGGTATCTTGGGAAAAATATGAAGTATATGTTAAATGGCTTTAGGTTTTCCCAGCTGTACTGCTAACTGGCAGTGTGACCTTGAGCAAGTTACTTAATCTCTGAAACTTTTCCTTACCTGTTTAATGTGGATACTACTGCTTTGCTTAGAACTTTTATGAGGATCGAATGAGAGAAATACATCATGCTTCTAGCACAGCAAATGACATATAGTAGGAGCTCAGTAATTTAAGGGAGTCAATTGAAATAATTCAAGTGAAAGATGAAAGCTGAAAATGGAATATTTTCATTGAGGATGGGAAAGAAGTTACATATTTAGGAAATATTCATAAAATTTAAGAAATAAAATATAATAGGAGAACAATTAAGAAAGAATAGTAATAAATAGGAGACAGTTTGAATCTGGGATGCCTAAAGAACATAAAACACTTAGGAATCCCAGATGATATTCATTGGAAGCCTAGATTCAATATCTTTTGATAGGTACATAAAAAATATAGCTGCTCATCACTGTCCTTAAGTTAAATTTAATGAATAACATATTTAAAAATTAATTCTAAATATTGGGTTTATTTAGGTGAGAGAAGTAGAAGAGTTTTTGGAAAAGAACCGGTCAATTTTTTGCAGTGGGTCACATTTGTGTGAGGGTATCACAGACCTACAGAGACCTAGAGGTGATTTATTCCTTGCTTCTTGTATATAAATGTAATTTTTTTTCTATTAGGATTAACGTCTTAGGTCATTATTGTATTACTGATTTATCTGTATTGTATTTTAAAAATTTAACAGTTTAGTATAGCAATTAAGACCTAAGACCTAAGACTCTGGAGCCAGATTGCCTGGGTTTATTTCCCAGCTCTACTTCTTACTGAACAGTTAAGAAGTTGCCTAAATCCCTCTGCTTTGGTTTTCTTATCTGTAAAATGGGGATAACAGTAGTACCTACCCTATAAAGTTGAGGTGAGGATTAAATGAGTGAATATTTGTAATAGAATATTGTCTCACAGAGTGGCTTTGCTCCATATGTGTTAGTTATTGTTAATGTGGTGGCGATGATAATGACAACACAATTCAGTGATGATGATGTGCGAACAAAAGCTGTCACAGTCCAGTGTACTTAAACAAAGCAAGCAGTCATCTGCTATGAGTGTAGACAGCTCTATAATGACTGGAAAGAAAGCCATTTACCTTACTTACCATTTCTGTTACCTTTTTGCGATCTTAGTTTGAATTCCATGTCAGTGATTGGATTCCTATTCCACATTGCTCTGCTGTCTCTAGCTGTTTCAGTAGATGTGATAAAATTCGTAAAACTACCAGCTTTAACTCACTTCAACTCTTTGGAATGTAAAATAAGACTTTTTTATTTTCAGAAAGATTGTAAGTATGTGATACAAAATGTAGTGTGTCAACTCTAAAATGCAGAAAACTCTGCTCTAAATAAATACAAATATTTTGTTTCATTTTTTCCAATGAAAAGACATACTTTTCCCAGCTGCTGCCCTGTAAGACAGAATTACCTCCTTTCATTGTGTGCTCTCTGACCTTGAATTTATTATGGCTCTTACCATGTTAGTTGTTTGTACACCTCCCTCTACATACTGGAATTCTACAGATAAGGGTAGTGTGTTATTTTTCTGCTTTTCATCCCATGTTTAGCAAAGTACCTAGCCTAGAAAATGCCAACATTTTTTGTTGTTGAATGAATGAATTAATCAGTCCAAAAGAATTGCCCAAATAATTACAAAGAAAGTTTTCAGTTATACTAAACACTATCCTATCCAGTTAAAGTGGGTTAATACTGAATAATGGAGAATATTCTTCAGTAGAACAATGAGGGCATTCAACTGACTAGCAGGGAAATCTGTCTAGACACCAAAAGCAAATGAAAGCACATGAAAATCTTACGTAGAAGAAAATCTGCCAAATGGATTGTGAGACTTTGCTTTTTAGTTCAATCTGAGTCTCGGGATTATTATAAAACTATATTTCAGAACAATCTGTCTTATTTAATGCCACTCATTCACCTCCTGAAAAGAACAACAAAAACAAAAAACAAAACAAAACAAAAAAACAGTCACTTAGATCATCATTCTGTTTCCAGGAGTGTCAGCAGAAATGATAAGATTCCTCTGCCCACCAGGCTCTGTAAGCTTGCCAGTGAAAACATGGATGTTGTTCTTCTGGCCTTTTGTATTTGGTGTGCCATATAGTAAGCAGAAACAAAAATCAGGCTGCTCTTCCCCCCAACACTCACATTGACAAATGTCCCAAGGAGCCAGTGGACTGCAGCTGCTGACCACACCAGGGAAGCATTCAGAATTTATGACAAGGGCAGGCAGGAAGAATCCCCCCAGCCCAGGATTTCAGCACAGAATTCTGGCACGAAGTGACCCCTGAGATTGAGTTGCGGGACTCAGCAGTGTTGCTGGCACTCTGCAGCGTTGCCACTTCCACCCAAGCAGTCCACGCTACACTCCTGCCTTGTGAATCTTCTAGTTTTTGCCCCTACAGATTTTAACATTTCACCTAAAAATAACTCTCCTGCATGTTATTAGCCCTACTTATACACATTTAAATGGGCTTGTGGCAAACGATCTCTTTTTTTCCACAATCCACTTAAATCTTCATCCACTCTATTTCCACAGATGTGCATTTTTAATCTGATGCTAGAAAGCTGTGAGAAGCAGCTTTACAATAAATACTTTTTAAAAACGCGCTTTATTTTTTGAGACGAGCTTGCTTGACAATTCTAATGATGCAAATGTTTCATGTCCTTTATTCAGTTAAAAATGCAACTTTTAGAATGTCTGACAATATATGATAAATAACCCCTAAATTTAAATAAAGTAATGCTAAAATTCTCCAAACTAGCATGATTGATTCAATTGCATTATGATAAATGCTCTAAAGAAGCTTTATAAATATCCTAGGCTACTTTCAAATAGTACCAAGATCCCTGATTCTTATTTAAAAAGCCAAGCAAAACAGAAACTTTCATATCATTCTAGGAAATGAATTATGGGTGTTATTATTCTGATGTTTCTTTGAGTTCTGGAGGGTATAGGAATATTTGTGGAAAATTAGTTTCATAGAGAAATAAATATTGCAGAAAGAAAGCTTAAGAGACGAGTCAAGAGGCTCTCTATGTAGACCCTGTAATTGTAACCTCCTAGGATCAGTCAAGAAGATGAGAAAACACCCTACCAGCATTATAGTAAGAGGAGACATCGCCCATCCTCTCTCCTTCCCAGAATTATCCTCTATGGGTGGTGGCCAAAATGTGGCTGTCACACTAGTCTAAATGTGAAAATTTCAGTCACCTAAAGCACAGGGAGTGGGGTAGACGGCCTTGTCAGAGTTATAAATGACTTCCTTGCTTTGCAGATTTTGCTTTCTCCTCCAGTCTTATCCTTCGGCACTTGGTCTTAGTACAGCTTTCAGCACCACTGATTATGATATAGTTTGAAAATGCTTGAGGGAGTTTGCCTTTTTGTCTGCTTCCGTTTTTAAATGGTTTCAGTCCTACCCCTCAGACAGTTGACATCATGTATATCAATGGCCGCCCATTGTTCTGGGGATGAAGTACGTGAGGCTGCTGTTCAGAGTCCTAACGGGGGCCCATGGCTATTTAAAATCCTCATACTGCCCTTAGGTCTAGCCTGCTAGACACTGTAGTGGCTGTCGATGTGAGCTGAACTGTTTAAAGATACTGCTGCGACTTTTGCTCCTCGGTGGGAGGTGGGGGAAAAGGCCAGAGGTGGGAGGCTAGTTTTGTTTTTAATGGAATTATGGAAATACAGGTCTGGAAAGAAATTCCACTAGCAGATGGCTTATCCCATGTTCCCTAGAGCAATGGCTTGGCCTTGTGCTTAAGTCTGCCATATATGTATCAAATCCACAATCTCTTGTTCTCCGCTAGATTTGTGTTCTGAAAACTTATTATTTAGAAAAAACTTTTCTTTATATAACTTTAATGTTTCCTGATTTGGTTTTTCATTTTCATTTAGCCATGTTTACTTATCTAACCGTTCACTTAATATGCAGTAATGTACCGATGGATTTACCTGGTGATTTACTTTAAACACAGTGGTAGCAGCCACCGCAGGACCCTTTTGCATAACAGGTATTCTTCTTAGCGATGATGTGCAAAAAAATTTCTCATTTTCTCAATTAAGAGTCTACAGAAAACCAAGGTGAAGCACCTAATAAACACTCAAAAGTGCTAAATTGATTAATAAATGAATAAGTTACTACAGTTAATAGAAATTGACAATGAGGCAAGAGAGCAAATTTTACTTAAAGAGAAAGTTATAATTTTACTGCAAATTACAAAGCAGATATTGTTTACCTAGTTTAAAACACCTGAAAAATCATATCTACATGCCCCTTCCATCTGAGGAATTCTGTAAATGCTTAGAATATAAATAAATTTATTGTGAGTGTTTAAGCATTTAAATTTTACATTTTCAGAACTCCCAGGAAGCATATGATGTTTTGGCATTTATATGGGCTTTCAAGTGAACATATAAGTTCATGCAGATTATTGATTTGACTAAGTCTGAAGGAATTCTATGAAGGGTAAAATATATACAGAAAGTGAAATATTCCTTAAAGTTCTTAATGTATTTTTTAAGTATATAGTGTTAACTATTTTTTCTTTGGGGCTATATTTTTTTTCAATGTTAATGGAAGTCTTCGAGGGAAAATATAATTAAAAAGTGTACTCTCCTACAATTTTATGAGAAGATCTAATACATGAAAAATGACGTTTTCATATGCTTTTCTCTTTTGTCTATTTTGTCATTCCGTGTTTTTCAGATCACATAATACCAATTCTTATGACCAGTTCTTCTGTTTCCCCTTCAAACATGATTCTGGTCATGTCTTGACTTTAGTACCAAATTTATGGAATAACTTAAAATTTCTTCTTTATTTGTTAGTATATATACCTATTTCATAAATGTTTCTTGTTTTGAAGTACATATAGACAACTGATCTAGCAATTAAGTATTTTATTATAATAGGATAAAAAGTGCCTGTAAATCCCTTGAAAATTAAATTTAAAAAACAAAAAAATGAAACCAATAATGATATTCTGTTGTTATTGAGACCATCATCATAGATAACTAGCAACTCAGTAAATGTTGATGTTTTCTAGGTTTTGAATTGATATCTGACTACCATATCCCCATCATAAAACTGTGAGGCTATGTAGCCATCTGGGGACTGTTCCCAGCCTTTAGAGGACCAACCTCTACCAGTTACTGAGAAATTCAATCACCTATTTTGGTGAAATTACATATATATATATATATATATATATATATATATATATATATATATATATGTAATATGTAAAAATATATATATATGTATATATATATACATATATATATATATATATATATTTTTTGTTAGTGATACAGTGATAAATCTCACCTTACTTTAGTATTTTGTTTTAAGGAAACTATTTTGGATAAAAACGTATGAGTTGGGGTCACCAGTTTTTTAAAGGTGTGAGTGTAGTCCTTTCAGTCTTATTAAGAAAGCAACTATGTGCTTTATTTACTAAGGCCTGAATAGAATCAATAGCATTTTAGTAACTTTGTAAAAATTTGCTGAAATAAGCTCTGTTTTCTTAAATGACATATTTGTGATTTTCTTGAACTAGGTTCCATCGAATGCCTAAGTGATGGCACTATTGTAGTGTAAATCATTCAATCATATTCTTGTAATTAATGAGAATAATCCACAGAACTCCCTTTGGATCTTCTGTTAATTTCATTACGTAAACTAAATCACATCATCAGGAATCCATTTGCCTGTAAATTAGATTTAGATGCAGTTTAAATAGCTTGGGAGAACATTTTGGATTTTACACATTAGTTAACCCTGTTTAAAATTTTGTATCATTTGGCATATTTATTTTGTACACTTTGTTTTCTATGACAGCAATAGGAATTTTTAAGAGTAGAGTAGGAATTTTTAAACTTATTTCCTCTTCAAAGCAAAGAAAGCTAGTCAATGCTGTGTGTTTTGGGAGTGGGGGCTAGAATGGGTCATATTCTCTGCAGCCATTTTGATTAATTTTTCAGCCAGTCAAAACAGCCACTTAAATATTTACTGTTGACCCTGCCTAGATAATCTACATCTTACTTTTCTGTGTGCTGAATGATTACAGTCTGGACAAAAGGACATTGCTTTGGTTTTCCTTTGTATATATTAAACTACGACTTTCAGTTATTGGCTATTGTGTCATGGAAATGACACTGAAAAATTAGAATCCAAGAGTGAACAGCAAAATGGTAGAGGCTTGAAAATATAATCTATGAGAAGATATTAAAGCATTGAGTGTTGCCAGCCTTGATGGAAAGCAATCAGGAAAGATATGATAGCATCCTAAAGTATGTAAGTTAATGCTAGAATGAGTAGAAAAACATTGATTGTCAGTGGACCACAAAAACAGATAAAGTGGTAATATTCCAAAGGATGTATCATGTTGTGATTCAGAGCTGAACCTTAGATACCTAGCAATCAATAGCAAAATGCTATATTATGAAACCAGAATTCCAGGGGATGCTTATTAAAGATCTGCTGCAACTGTGTTATTCTTTTTGAATAAAAACACACCAGGTGGAGGAGCCAGTCAAAGGGTGAAAATGAGTTTTGTCCTTACGGAATCTCTGGTCCAATAGCATTCAGTATTCTTATGATGAACAACATGGAGGTTCTCTCTAGAGTCATTTCCAAACCCTACAGGGATTTTAATAGGAGAATAGTGAAGAAATTATGTTTAGGAGTTTAAAGATGTTAGGTAAGGGTCTCAGATCTTGTTTTTTATCCTTCCTACACTGCTCCTCCCCACCCCCCCTTCTGCCATCCACCCAGCACACACACACACACACACACAGATTATGTACAGCAGTATGGTAATCTATCCTATCTAGACAGGAAGTGAATGGTAAATCTGTCCTCAGAAAAAAGCTTTAACCTGGTTAAACTGGGTTGCAGGTACCAGTCCAGGACACAGTGGAGGAATGGAAAAAGCCATTAAATCCTACACTATGTTGCAGAATCAGGGTAGCTCATGTTGGTGGTTGGAATGGGGTGGTGCTGAGCAGTATAAAGTTTTATGTGGACCCCCTATGGAGTTATGTAACTGATTTAGCACATCTGGGCAAGGAATAACTTGGCAGCTATGGTGCTGATTGCAACATTTATTATTGAGAAATAAGACATCTTGGTGAGGTTGGGGATCTACAATGGTCATAGTGCCTGTCATTTCAGGGTAATTAAAAGGTTTCAGAAAGAAGACAGAAACCTTTCAGAGGATTTTGCAAGCTCAGAGTGTGGGTGGGTCTATATTATAGACTTCAGGAAGGACAGAAATGGTGAAATCACTGGCAGCCACCAGATTTGAGAGAACGATATTGATCCCATAATTGCAGGAAGAGCAAAGTTTCAAAATCTGGGATCCTTGCAATATGACTGGGTTATGCTTTAGTCTGGAAATAAAACTTCAGTGATAATAACTTCAAATAACAATTTTCAAAATAATGCAAAGAACTCTCATAGTTTCACTCTCAAAACTCACAAAAGACATAAACTGAGTTTATAAAAGAAGAAATGTAACTAGTAAATATAAAATGTTCACCCTAATTAGTAAAGAAAGAAATGCGAGTTAAATTGAGGTAAAATCTTTCATCTATTAACTTAGAAATTTCAAAATTAATGAGATTATCCAGTACTCACATAGATATGGACACTGGAACTATCATATATTTCTCATCAATTTCCACAAAAAGGATCTTTGACTCTCTTAGCTTAGTCATATTTTTGAAAGTCATTACAAGGAAATAATTCCTAGTAAGGAAACAAAAAAGCACCTGCCTTAGTCTTTTCAGCTTGCTGTAACAAAATAACCATAGCCTGAGCAGCTTATAAACAACAGAAGTTTATTTTTCACAGTCCTGGAGACTGGAAGTCCACGGCCGTGGCACCAGTATGGTTGGTTTCTGATGAAGGCCCTCTTCCAGACTGCAGACTGCTGACTTCTCACTGTGTCCTCACATGGTGGAAGGAACAAGGGATCTCTCCGAAGCCTCTTTTATAAAGACAGTAATCTTCTTCATGAAGACGCCCCCCTCATGACCCAATTACCTCCCAAAGACCTTACCTCCTGATACCATCACCTTGCCCATTAGGATTTTAAATATGAATTTTAGGGGAGACAAACACTCAGACCATGGCAAACCATATGCACAAAGCTGTTCATCATGTTCAAAGTTAAAATGTGTGGGGAGGAAAAATGTTCAACAGAACCTATGGTTATGTAATTTACTCTAAAATGAAACATCTTAACTAAATATGACTAAAGATAATGATTATGAATGCTGATACAATAAAGAAAAGACTTGTTATGTGAGATTGTTAAAAATGATTTTAAAATGTTATGTACATAAAATAAGCACATCAAAAACACTGAAGTCAGACAATAGCTGTGTTAGGGAAGTGAGGGTTTTTTGAAATTTTATTTCTTAATTTTCTAAATTTCCAGTTAGGTAGTTATCCTGCTTTTATTTCTTAAATTTACATCTTTTAAACTTTAGTTATCTAAGACAATTAGCATTATGCCTAGTTTACAACGAATAAATAAAATGAGTTTTCAAATGTTTAAAAGCCACTAGCTTCCACATCTCCTAGGCAACCCCGGTTCTTTTTTTCCCAAGAAAACAGAGGCATAGGTAGATAACGAGTATTTTCTTTACATAGAGCCCAGAAAGTGTTCTTGTTTTGGTTTGCACAAAGTGCCGTGATCCTTCCTCCCACCTCTCCCCTCCCTCCCTTTTGCTCTGTCTGTCAAAAATGATAAATCTGTTGCATGTGCACCAGGCCCTTAGACTAAATATTCTCCTTACCCATTACTAGTGTTTCTTCATTGCTCTTTTTTTTTTCCAGCAAATATAATGATCCAAATGTTGTGTTGAGTTTGGGGGGGCCTATAATATGTCATTAGGAAGACCTCGATAAAAGAAAAGGGCAGGTGTCCCACCTGTGAAAAGCAATAATAAAGGAGATTAGTTTTCCAAGTCCAGCATGGGGCTTACTACACTGGCTAGCTTCCAAGCTACTGCAGATATGCACAGCTGGCCTTGGAGGAGCCACCAAAAGCGGCAGCACTTGCCCCAGTGGACTTTTGGGTATTTCGTAGACTAGGACCTGCATTTAAAGACAAGTTTTCAGTTTGAGATTATCGTTTGACTCTTTAACGCACTTTTGGTGCATAAAGATAAAGAATACCCAGTATTTTTACCTGATGAAGACTCTATCTCAGTGTTTTGGTTTTAGGTGTGATCTGACTCTCCTCTCGGTTTCCTAATACATACTTGAGTTGAATTAGATTGAAGAAAGTTTCACCTCTTTAATCTCTTTTCTTCCATTTTTTCCTCCTGTTCCATTTTTCCTCTTTCCCTCCATAAATCATTACCATAATCTTGGCCTCAAAAAATCAGCATAAGCCAAAGGCAGTCTCATGAGGGAAATATTACTTTCATGTGTGGCCTAAACATAGCACATAAACTACTCCCTGGAAAAGAAAACAAAAATTGTTCACCAGGAGAATGAGAATATATTCTTCTGTGAAGAGATTTTTCCACTGTGCTTCTTGATATTTTAGAAGGTCCCCAGTGTTATGAAGCGAAATTTGGGTTCCCATCTGGCACCAAAGAATTAAAAAAAAAATTAAAAAAAAAAAAAGCCATTCTGTGACTAATTTTAAAATGCTATAAAGATAAAAATATTTTCAGTATTTTTTCTTCTGAAAGTCAGAGAGTTACACTGCGATTAGATAATGAGGCTGCCCATTAAAGCTGGGCGGAGGGCCTGCAGGGCACAGTGCAGTCTCTCAGGAATCAGGCGCGTTCAGATAGTATGGATATTTGAAGAACACAAGTTCTAAAGATGATTTCTATAGTGAGTCAGATGAAAGAGGTTTAAAATTTTTTTAATCTTTTTATACTTATAGGATGGTCTCTTATAAACCTATTATACTTCTGGAAAGTTGCAGGAGTAAGCTAAAAAAGCACGACTAACTCAAAAGAGTTACCTCTGGGGATTTTTAGTTTATCATTACTATCTCTCTATGTAAAAGCCAATGAGAATTTAAAGGTCACATGTGTCTACGAGAAAATCCTTATATAACGCATCACAAATACTGTCAGAGAATGAACATATTTTTATCTATAAATGTTATACTCTCAAAGTGACATGATGAAATTTGATTTTTATAGCACATTCATTAATAGATTTACCAAACACCTATTAATACTATATCATTTTCCAAGGTCCTGAGGCTTGAAGATGAATCAGACTGTTCCCCTGTTCTCAGGTGCTTGATAATAGTAGATGGAAGTCAACTTGGGCAGGAATAATTACAACACAATAAGTGCCATAATGATAATGGAGGTGGGCAAGATGGCATTCAAAATATTGATCAAGCAGTATGGTACAGGCTCCAATAAATCAGAATAGATTCCCGTCTCAATGCTGGAATGGGGTGTGAGAGATCACCTGCTGGGCCAGGTCTTTTCTCCTTTTCTATGGAGACCCAGGGGACTTCGAGGAAGGAGCTGGGATGGTCAAGGTATTAAGAGGACAGGTACTTGGTCGTGGTGGTGGCGGGGTGCCTTCAGAACTGGCTAACTAACAACCAGTGCGGTAGTCCTGATGTGTACTTCTGCAAATCAGCTCTGCATTTGGAGTGTTACAATTTGTTTAAAAATGAATGTCCAGATATTTTCATTGCTATTATTCTAGATCGCTGTCTATTTTAAATTCATCGAGTACATTTCTGCAGCTGTCACTAAGCTTTGCTTCTAATGATATATGTATCACCCTTGGGCAGGTGGGGCATGTAAAGACTTTGATGGGACTCTGCTCAGCTTGAGGTTCTGGATTTAAATGACTGATAGCATGTGTGAGTTCACCAAAGATATTACTATTACAAAAGGGTAGTTATGTACTACCTTTAATCTGACCATATTGCATTTCATCATTGGTTGCTGCACTGAAATGAAAAACCTTGCCATATAGTGAATACTTTAATCTATTGTCATAAAGAAGGCCTTGTCAATCTTGGCTAAAAAATCTAGGCTTAATGACCAAACTGGAGATACATAAAAGTAGAAGTTGTTCAGTAGTTATCTTTGTATGATTTCCTCTTAATTACTATGAGTTTTTTTTTTTTTTAGTTATTTCATCTAATAGAATAGAAGTTATGGAATAAAATGGAGAAGAAATTTATTCTTTAAACACACAGAAACACACACACCTATAAAGCGCAAAAAAGGTATTTACAAACCACTTGTATTTTTTTGTGCTGTCAAATATTTATGCAGTAACCCAAATAATGCCGACAAAATGTTCTGCTATACAACTTTTCTGTATTCTTCTGGAATGTAGAATTTTATCTGGTTAGATTATAACTGCCAAAGCTGAACAAAGAATGGCTACTGATTTATTACAACTTGTGATGCAATTGAATAAAAGTGTTCCTACTTCCGAACATTTCTTCACAAGGGAGGCAGGTTGTGTGTAGCAAGATCAAACAACTGTGCTTCATGGTTGTGTGTATTCAGGCAGAATGATTAGAACTCCAGAGGGATTTGTGTGCCTGCATCATGCCCTGGGCACTTCCCCTCTTCAATCCTTATGGAATTTCTCAGCTGCAGCCATCAGTCCTAGGGGTTAGATGTGCCTGAAAGAAGAAGGCCACATTGCTCTCATTCATTACCACTGCCTAGTTCTTGCTACAGTTCTGAAAAGCCAGTGCATTGTGGGCCTTGCTAATGACCCTAACCATCACATTTGATAACAGCATCCCTCTAATACTACCTTCCGCCTTCTTAAGGCAAGACCTCTACATTTGATACAGTAAGATATAGCAGTGGCTGCTGTCATTATATCCCATTAATGATAAATCTG
This sequence comes from Pteropus medius, assembly GCF_902729225.1. Taxonomy (NCBI): domain Eukaryota; kingdom Metazoa; phylum Chordata; class Mammalia; order Chiroptera; family Pteropodidae; genus Pteropus; species Pteropus medius. The sequence continues at coordinate 6,772,881 of NW_024352786.1, read as the reverse complement.
CCTATTTGGTGTGAAATTAGTTGACTAACTAGACTGGCATCCTTGCATTAACTTTTGGGAAACCTAGAGTTATTACTTTTGTAGGTACTAGAGAGCAGTTGTGGCCATTAGTTAGGAAATGTATCATTTTCTTTTGTTTCTCATAAAAGCATATTGTTAGGAGGAGCTCTAGTGTAATCTTTTCATGTTACAGATGAGAAGTCTAAGATTCTGCAAAACAATGACATCAAAAGCATAGGAGGTCTCTGCTTCTCAACCCATTAATCCTGCTGTCTCCTATTTCAGGGATTATTCAAATCAATATTCCACCGATGGAAATCCAGAATTAACTCCATGTATGTGAGTGGAAATATTGGAAAGAATCTCACAGATTTGAAAGGGAATCAGTAGAAAGATAGAAATAACCCTAACAGGTTTGGCCTCAGTTTTGTAATTTGTTGTTAGAGATTCTATAATATTATTATCAAGTTATTATCTATTTTACTTGGGTGGAACTTTGTAGTTATATCTGTGAAACTGACCCCATGTAGGTGTTCAAATACAACAGCAATGTTTTCCAAGTTAGGGGCTTGTACCTTTAATTGTAAAGATCTGTGGATCACATCTTGGAAGGAAAAAATGTAGACTCTTCAGAGAATTTAATTCATATTAACATGCCAATATTCTGAATACTGTTTCTAAGGCCTAAGGTTGACATCTGACTATTGTGTTAATGACAGGGGAAATTTTTGTTTTTATCTACCCAACATATATAAATAGTACCACCAATTTTTTATTCTATAAGGCTCAACTCCTTGGAGCCACCTTTGAGTTTCAACCTCTCCTATTCATCCCCTGTATCCAGTTAAGCAACCAAGTTTGGTTCTTCTTATCAAAATTGCTTTTAGTATCTAATTTTTCCCCCCATTGCCACTACGCTCTTTATCATTAGATGCCTTAGTTTTGGAAGATACTCATAACTGACTTTGATAATTCTTGCCAGGTTAGTCCTCCTAAAATACCATTTTGTTTGTGTCATTATCTTACTACTCAATCTGTAATGCCTTCCTATTACCCGTTGGAGAATTTCCTAACTTCTGTCATTTGAAGTCTTCTATAATCTAGACCCACCTTACTTATCCAACCTTATTTCAAACAAAAATTCAAATTCCAGTGAAGATGATCTAATGGTTAGCTGCAGTGCACGTGGCTAGCTGTATTTATTCATGACTTACTCTATATCCTGCTTTATCTTCTTTTTATCTACGCATTTAAGTCAAGCTAAAGTTTCTTCTCTCTGAGAAGCTTCTCCCAATTCTCTTCTCTGAACTTCTGTGGTATAACAAATACCACAAATATATAGTATAACACTGCATTATATGGTGGCTAACATTGTTTTTTAATTGTTTGTTTGTTTTTTTTTTTGCTTTAGGTCTTGTATCCCTTAAAAGATCATGAGATCTTTTCAGGATGAAATCATACATACATTGTGTTGATAGCATAAGACATTCTTGCCTATTCTTTGAATTAAAATATTTTAAAAGTTAACAACTTTTTAAGATATACTCACCTTTTTCTCAGCATAAAATATTCAAAGAACAATCAAGTTCAAACAGATATCTAGGGGATTCATTTTATTTATAGGAATCTTTTTTCATACTGGATATTAACAACTAACTTCAAAGCTACCAGTAGAATTTAAGAATTTCTTAATAATGATTGTGTAATGAGGAGGCTGAATATGGAGGATGATTAATGAATCATAACCAACTTGAGTCTTACATATTCACAGATATGATGGAATATAGGTAGTGTCAAAATGGATTAACATTCTAACATCCTCATTTTTGTTCACATTCAAAAATAGATAAGGAGAAACATTATAAATAAAAATTTATTGAACATTTTGCATAAAGCTCTTTGTTTAAGAAATTTAGTATATTTATGTTGTACCATTGTCTTATTCAGGAGACCTTCTTTTGTGTTTTGAAAACAGCTAATGAGCTCATTTATTGGTGCATTAAAAGTATGAGTCATTTTACCAAGGAACATAAAATATATTTCATAGGACCAAATCTATTTCTGAACATCACAGTCCCTTCTATATTTGCTTCAGTTTATATTTTCCTTGAAGATTTTCCCTCTAATGTTACCTGGTGTCATAATGAAATACCATATTTTAACCTATTCTATTTTATGAAAAACTCTTATAATAACAAGTTGCAAAATGAAAGAATTCAAATTCTACTTTGAAATTGCCCTCTCCCTCATAACCTAAAGTTGTAACTCTTGAACTTTTACCCCCAATCGTTAGCTCCAGAGTTCCTGGTCTACTTTATCAAGGGTCTTTTATAAGTCCTTTAAAGATGACTGGCATATGTCGTCAGGCCTTAGATGTATTACTTATTGGCCTCTGACACACATCCAAACCTTGGCAAGCTTTGAGGTTCCCATCTTCCTTAGAACAAAGGATGCCTGATAGAAAGCCAAGAAGATTCTTCATTATTTAAGGCTCTAGAAAGTATACCTACGAAAATAAAAGACGCTATTTTTTTTAACTTTGTATAGTTAAAATACACCATAGTTTCTGTACAAGATAGGAAAAACTCAACCCCAAAGTTAAAATCATATGTCTTAGATTGGCCCTTCTGCAGTTTCATTGGAAAATGTGATGGATATAGCAGCAGTAAAGTGCCGAAATTATTATGAAATCATATGAGGAAGCAATTTATTCGTAGAAATCTACTCATAATGTTTTTGTATTCTAGGGAGTTTTCCTGTCAGGACGAATCTGAGATTTAACTGTAAGGAAACACGGAAACACTGTGTTTATTTTGAAGGAGGCCGTGAAACTCTGTGGGGTGGTTGGGAGATTTCAAGTATCTTTTTTAAAGGCCAAATTGGACTTGATTTTTCTGGTGATGATCACCCATGTTAGCATTTCCATGCGAGGCCAACCGTTATCCTAATCTTCACTGTATTTTGTTCTAGTTGGTTTAACAAGATAATTTGACATTTTGTAGAACACTCTTCATATGTATGACATTTCAAATACATCATAGCATTGAACAATTTAGTTCCTTATATAGGCCAATAGCTCCTCCTTAGACTGGTTTGAAGTATAAAATACTATTGCTATTTCTACTTAGGAAACCAAGAATAATGGTAAAAAAAAATCTTTTTACTTAACAACTCTATTAAAATGTTCATTAAACTGGTAGTGAATTCTAAGAAGGCAGAATTTATATCAATTCATGGATATATTGGAAAAAAGATTAGAGAAGAAAAAAATGGGCCAAATACATGGGAAGGGAGAAAAGATCATCACTCCTACATTATATCTTATTGAAATCGAATTTAAGTAAGAAGACAAGAATGATGAAATACCAGGGATTAGGCAAAAGAGACTCTTATATAGCATGGAGACTTGGGGTTGAGAAATACTGGAACTAGATTTTCATAATGGGAAAATCTTGACTTTTAAGTACTTCCTTCCATATTTAATGCAAGCTTATTGTTCAGGGAAAATGCATGATGAAAATATATTAAAATTATTACTGTACTAGTTGTATGGAGATGAATTTGAGAGAGACCACTAAGAAAAACAAAGACCTAAACTATCTGAGGTAGGTATTATCTGCATTTTGTAGGTGTCAAAATAGGTTCTACAAGGTTAATTTGACCAGTCATAGAGCTAATGTATTGAAGAATCAGGTTCAAACATGTCCATATGGCTGATTTCAAAAATGTTACTCTGCTGTCTTCTTTTTTTTTAACCAGAATAAATGCTAAATAAGTGTTATTGTTTCAGCTGTTTGAAAAGTAGTCATCCATTTAACTAACATTTAATGGTGTGCCAGGCACTGAGAGCATAACAGTGAATAAGATAGACACTATTCCTCTTTTCTAAAAGATCAATATTTTCATATGTCTGATTCTAAATATATATGTAACAGACTTGTTAAAACTGATGCGTATGCTATAGTTACGAATACTGTATTGTACACTTCAAATTTTGTTGAGAGTAGATCTCATGTCAAGTGTTTTTACTGCCAATAAAATAATATAAACTGGCATGCATTGAGTAGAATATATTAATTGAACAAATACATAAAAACTGAACTCATAGTTAACCTAGGGAGATGTGATTTCAGTGTGTGAAGAGAGAATGGTTCCTTTTTAGCTTTGTAAAATAAAAGTTTATTAACTTATGACCAGTAGTTTCTCATGATTATTTTACAATTAAAATGGGAAGCTAAAAATAAGCCCATAAACTGGAATTGTAAATAGAAGCCTTCAGAAATGCTCATGAACCTGTTCTTTCTAAGTTTATTTAAAGCTCCTATTTTTCTTAATGGCAGCTCTGTGCGTTTGTATCAGAAAATAGAGTGATCTGTAGTGTGCTCAGTAAATAGCAAGTCTTTAGTTTTAGAATTTACAGTTCAGGAGTCAGACTGTCTAGGTATAAATCCCTAACCCACCATTTACTAGATGTGTGATGTTGAGTACCAAGTCACTTAACCTCTCTATACCTCACCTTCCAAAATTATATTACAATTACACAAGTAGTGTAAATAAGTGAAATGATGTGCAGGCAGCACTTACCAAATGCCAGATGAGTGGTGAATACTCAAATATTAACTGTCATCATTATACCTTTTAATAGGTTTCAAGCATTTTGTGGGTTTCTTTTTCTTTCCTTTGCCCATGACATTATGTGGTCATCAGATTTGCTGGCTTCCACAGACAGCCTTATTCTATTACTCCTGCTCTGGTTGCTTTAGGACACTTGTGCCTTCAGGCTTGTTTCCTCAGGTCCAGACTTCCATCTTGCACTCCTACTTCTATTCTGGTGGTTTCATCTCAACTTTTCGTTTACTCGCTCTCCATTGCTAATTTGCAGTGTTAAACCACTTCTGTTATGATTATTTTTCCTATTGGTGACTAATTTTGGCCATAGGCATATTAAGTAATTCATTTAACACTAGCTTAAAGACATGTGGACAATTAACATGTGTGTAAATGGTGTATGTGCTGCTGCTATAATTAATTCATCCATCAGCAATTTGGCAGAAGTTTGCAATATTGCAAAGCCATTAATGGAAACAAATCCTAGTTTTCATTTTTCTATTTCCCATAAGGAAGTTTGTCTCAATCTCTGATAAATAAAGAATTAAGATTACTTAATCTATTGAGCATGTGACTATGTTCAACCATTATTTTATTTTTTGTTGTTGTTACTTTAAAAATTCTGTTTATCTTTAAAAGATCTTTTTACCACTCTACATAACATTGGAAACATAAACTCTAGAGAGCTCATTTAAATTTTTCTCCCAGCTTTGGAACTAAACCTCATTTTAGAAGGTTAATATATTACATTGTATATATAATAACCACTCTTGTTATATAGCATATAATCTCACAAAGAAACACATCTTTCCTATTTCCCAACCCCTACTCTTTGACATCTTACAGCCCCCTCCCCTCCAAATAGAAATTTAAAAAAGCTGTCATGACAAATCCCCTGTAGGATCATGGGTTAAAACATTCTATACCTTAATAATGAAACACTTTATGTGTAGGAGAATGATAGAAATAACAACTGTGTCACATCAGACCTCATTAAAGTCAATGCACTGCAACACTCAGCTATGTGTAGTCTCGAACAGTTTCTATTGAATATTCTGTTATATTTATTTTCTAAATGTCGAAAACAGCAGTAAAGATAACTCCTCATTTGCTGAAATTCCATTTCTGAAAACAAACCATCAACATAAAGTCTAGAAATGTTTCTTTGCACTTGGTTTGGAAATCTCTCTCTTTTATTATTTAAGTGCAGTGGTTTTCTAGTATTTTATGAGAGTCTCTAATTGTCTCGTAAATATGGTCATTTTCCCCTAGTTATAAAATTTACAAATATCAGTTAATCCTGGGTAAACTTGAAATGCTTCATTTGGACTTAATGCCAGTTGGAAATTAATTTCATTGAAATAACTGGGAAGAAGGGTTACAAGGACAAGGCAATTTTTGCCCATTGGCCTCTTTCCACAAGGAATAGAAACTCAACCAGTTAAAAAAAACTCTAATGCTCAAGCAATGTTGAGAACTAGATTCATCACAATTCTGATGTAAGTTATTTGTATTTATTTAACACATTTTGTTAGCAATTGTTAAAATTGGAAAAATACAGAAATAGATAAAACAGGAGTCTTGTTCTCAATGTATTTCATGAGAAAGATGAAAACATATTTTGCCAGAATGTCACACTTTGTTGCTTAAGTACTCTTCTAATGAGAAGTATATTTTGGAGTAACTACTCCAGTTTCCTGTAAATCGGTGGCTTTCAAATCATTTTGCTTAATACTCCAAGAAAGCATTACATTTTCCATTTAAACCAGTGCACACATAAATATCCACCCAGTCGGCTTGGTGGCCTAATGTGTACAGTGCTAATGCACTCATATTTAATAGTCACTGAAGGGAGTTTTTGTTTTTTCTCTTTTTATACCTTTCATGAGTCACATTGTTTTATTTCCATTCGTTGAACACAATTTCTGCACATATTTTATGTTTCATAAGTTTAACTTGAAATTGTCAAAAAGTTCCTGGTAGAAAAGCTAGACTATTAACGTATTTATGAAAGGGAAATTTATAAAAGTAATTTAAAGATTTGGTATTTTTATATGATTTTTAAAATCTCCTCTAGAAATTAGACAAAACAACTCTAGTACATGATAGATATTTATAACCATATTAAAGTTATGACATGGCCTGGTTAGGACATGAAAATAAAAATTGAGCAACTTAATTTTTGTTGTTTATAACTAAAATAGAAATGAACTATTTTTTTCTAACGAGCTATCAATTTGCATATTTTTTTATTACTCTAATAATGTATAAGAATAAAATCCCTGAAACATTTGTTCATATGTCTCTGTGTTGTTAAAAAAAGAAGTACTTTCACAACTTTTCAGTTGAACTCATTGCCTTTAAAATAAATACTGTATATCTGAATAATACTCTATAATGAGAGTTTTGGAGCATGGTTATTATAAACTTTAATTCATACCAATTATTTATTATGATCACCTTTCTTTTATAAATTGATATTCTGTGGATATTAGAAAATTAAGGAAATTTAAAACAAAAACACACACATAAAAGATATTTAAAACAAATAAGCCTGTGTTACATAGAGTGGACTACATGCTGATTTAAAATATCTTTGGAAATAAATCTCTTGAGTAAAAAACAGTTATTTCTTTTAAAAGTTAACATGGTATGAAATAATAATGTTGGCATACTTCAAATAGCCCGTAGGCAGTATTCCTTTAAAGGTTCATCAAGTGATAAACCCTGTGCCAGTTGCTAGAGATATAAAGATGAATAAGAGAAATCCTGCCTTCAAGAGCTCACTGTCTAGTGGGAGACTGTAACAAGTGATCATAACAGATCTGCTTAAGTAGCCATATTATATGAGGCAGGTCATTGATAAAATGAAGAAATTTGGAAAACTTGGCTGGTCATATCCAGTCTCAGTCTATGGAGTGTGAGTTCTAAGAGGCAGCACGGTAGATAAATTCAAGAGCTCTGAGCTTGGAATCAGGAAGCTGTTGTCTGCTCAATGGGATCTTCAGCAGGTCATTTTCACTTCAATATTAATACTTGCAGAAATGTGAATCATTGATTGATGAACTAATTTTAGCCAAGAAACTTATACTACAAATGGCTGCAGTTCAATATGATAAATTGGAGCTGCTCTGATGGTCCAGTATGAAGCACAGTGTGAAAAACTTTGGACTGCATCACCCCCTGGGTACATTGTAGTAGAGACATTTTGTGAGTATGCAGAAAATACATTTTAGCTAATATTCTGCTTCTCCCTGTTATTGGATCTTTAAGCTTTTTGCTTCTAATTGTGGAGTGCAAGGCTTTGGTCTTTATTGAAAGAATTTCAGGCATTCAGCAAGCAAGCAGGTGGGAGGACTTTGGGGAAGCCTCTGAAATGAATCTGTGCCTACTTGTAAGGTTAATCCAGATCTGAAGGTAAACCTGGTTTAGTCTTCTGAAAGTAGCTGGAGGATTGGGAGCATGGTTCAGACAGGATGATCCGTGTCTCCTCTGTGCCCAGACAGGTTCCTCCCTCCCTAGAGTGATCTGCAGCTGTTGGAAACCTATTCCTGGGGTCAATTGGGTGGAGGGATTGTCCTAGGTTTGCACACATTTCTCCTGTAGGCCTCTCTACCCCAGCATGCATCTGCCCATGGGGCTTGCCCACCTGCTCGCCGATTCTGACTCACTCTTTCCCTCCTTGACCACAAGCTCAGTCTCCTGCTCTTTCCTTTGCCTTCCGAATTCTGGATCAGAGTATTTGCTTTTTGGGATATTTACTGTTGTTTGAGATATTTTATGGAATTTTCTCTGATGTCCTTAAAGAATCTATATACCTCTGGAGATGAAACTTCTAAGAGGTTTTAGCTTTTTATTAGGATGTGTCAAATTGCTTAGAAGTCTTACTATTTTTATTGACAATGACAGTAATATAGCATGACAGTAATATAGTATGAAAATAGTTTCTAAGCTTTGCTGCATTAATGGAAAATAAAAGAAACGGTCAGTTAATGTGGTATATGGCACCTTACAGTTTTCATCCTCACAATAATTATATAAATTTGGTAGAGTCAGTACTATTTACCAGATCTTTTAGCAGACTAAAATCAAAGAGGTTATTGAAAGTTAGCTCAATTTACATAGTAGTGAAAATCTTTTAACTCTTATTCCATGTTCTTTGCATTATACTAAATTGCCTCTTTGAATATTACAAGTAGAAGGTACTGTTAATCTCTCATACTTTTATTCAGTGTTTCTTATCAATACTCAAATATATTATGATCACTTAATGACTTAATACAAAAAGATAATATAAATAAAGCAAAAAGGGGCTAACATTTATTGAGCTCCTAGTTCGTGCTTTTACAGGCATTCATTACCTCCATCATGGGAATTCAGTCAGGAATTAATTCCCTAATGACGCATGTTATTAGTGACCGTGAGGTCATTTGTGTAGCAAAATGGCTACATTTCTCCTTGTGCTCAGGTTTTTATGAAAACATACCTAAGCACAATCACCCAGGGCCGAGACTTACTTTTTTTTTTAATAAACACTTTATTGAAATATGATACACATGTAAAAAAGCAGTATATATTTAAAGTTAACAACTCTATGAATTTGGGATAAGTATATATCTGTAAAACCATCACCATCATCAAGGCCATAGACATATTTGTCATGGCCCAAAGTTTCCTCCTGTCCCTATTATTGTTATTGTGATTTCGTGGTAAGAACGCTTATCAATAAGATTTACCTTCTTAGGAAATTTTAAGTATATAATAAAGAGTTGTTACCTATAGGCACCATGCTCTATGGTAGATCTCCAGAATTTATCTGTCTTGTATAACTAATGCTTTGTACCCTTTGATCATCATCTCCTCTCCATTTCCCTCTTCCCTCAGCTCCTGGCAATGATCATTTTATTCTCTGCTTGCATGAGTCTGACTATTTTTGATTCTGCTTATAAATTAGATCATACAATATATGTCTTTCTGTATTTGGCTTGTTTTAGTTAGCATAATGCCTTCTAGGTTCATCTATGTTGTTGCAAATGGCAGAAATTCCTTCTTTTTAAAGGCTGAATAATATTCCACATGCGCCACATTTTCTTTATTCATTCATCTGCTGATGGACTTTGTTTCCTTATCTTGGCTATTGTGAAATGCTGCAATGAACCTGGGAGTCCATATCTCCTTGAGATGTCGGAAGCCAGCCGATCAAGTCAAACCGGGTACCTGAATGGGGGAGCGGGGACTGAGAAAAAAGGGAAGACAGACAGTGTGCAGGAGGGAGAACAGATCTCACAACTGTCTCTCCGAGTTTATTTCTTATGCTTCTTTTTATACATAATCTGTTCTTTGTGTATCCCAAGATAACATAATAAAAGTAACATCCTGAAGATCGAGGTACAATCCACACTTCCTTTGACACTCCCTTCGACACTCCCTTTGACACTCCCTTTGTCTATACTTAATCTTCTTCTTCCTGGAATTCCACAGAACCAGCCTTTTCTTTTTTATGCAAGCAGGCCTCCCGAGATAATCCATGCACTCTTTTGAATTTGGGGAGCTTTAGCTCCCTACATTGAGATCTTGATTTTAATACCTTTGTCTAATTACCCAAAGGTGCTAATGCTGGATCATATGGTAGTTCTGTTTTTTGTTTTTTTGAGGAACCTATATACTATTTTCCATAGTGACTGCACCAATTTACATTCCCACCAACAGGGTGTCAAGGTTCTCTTTTCTTAACATCTTCTCCAACACTTATCTTTTTTACTTTTAAAAATAATTATCCCAAGAGGTGTGTGGTTTTGATGGCCTTTCTCCAATGTTTACTGATGTCGAGCTCCTTTTTGTATACCCCTCGGCCTGAATGTCCATTTGGGTCCTTTGCCCATTTTTGAAGTTGGGTTATTTGTTTTTTTTTTGCCATTGATTTGTAGGAGTTCCTATTATATTTTGGATATGAACCCCTTGTAAGGTGTATCCTGTGAATATCTTCTCCCATTCTGTAGATTTTTTATTTTGTTGATCATTTCCTTTGATATGCAGAAACTTTTTAGTTTAATGTAATCCCACTTGTTTATTTTGCTTTTGTTGCTGGTGTTTTTCGTGTCATATCTGAAAAATCATTGCCAAGACCATTGTCAGGGAACTTTAGTCTATGGCCATACCACCCTGAATGTGCTCGATCTTGCCTGATCTTGGAAGCTTAGCAGGGTCAGGCCTGGTTAGTACTTGGATTGGAGGAACTTTATACCTATGTTTCTTTCTAGGAGTCTTATGGTTTCAGTTCTTGTGTTTAAATCTTCAATCCATTTTGAGTTGATTTCTTCCCTTTGTTTCTATTCACATTATTTCTTCTCCCCCAAAAGCAAATATAGCCAGAAACGTATGTTGAAATAGAAAGCAAGAGATAAAAATAAAGCAAAACAATATGCCCAGCCAATTATAATTCTAAAACTTTCCTCAAACACTCCCTGTGTGTTTAACTGTAAATGTTTATAAGACATATAAATATTTTTAAATACACATAAAATCCCAATAAAAAAAAAATCTCAAAGTATCCAGAAATGTTATGTTTAAACTCAGCTTGAAATACTAGCGGGAATGGAGAAGAGTGAACAGATCCAAGTAATAAGAGTGGAATGGACAAGTTTTTGGTAATTTATCTGATAAACCAGGTAAGGGTATTCTAGAAACCTGCAATAACCACCCACCCTCTAAGACCATGCATGGGAAGGCCCAGATGTAGGCATATGTTTATTTCTAGGCACATATCTAACTTTAAAGAAGAGTCTTATCACAGGGAGATACATCATTATTGAGGTGTAGAGTGCTCCAGCAATATTAGTTGTAGGCCAAAAAAACTGGTTTGGCTTAAGACATCTTGCTATGATGTGATTTAATGACCTTGATCGGTCTACAGTTGCGTTTTTGGATGCTGGTTTTTAAAGCATTGCCATTATGGCTGAATTTTACTACTTCTTTCTGAAGCTGACAGTTCGCATCATCTTTCAAGCAAAAATTCTTTCTGAAGCATGAACAGTACCGGTTATCATGAAATTTCTTATCATGAAAAGCTATCTGGTTTTATAGCCTCCCTCTGTTTTCTATAATTTATTCTTCATTTCATGAATTCTCTGCTTGTAAGTTTTCACTTCCTCTGTTGCTGATAGCTTCTGCTTTTTCTCTTCCCATTTATATTCTTGAACCAGTTTCTTTTGCAGAGTCGTGCCTTTCTGCTGATAGAATTCACTGAGAATTTCTGCTGCAAGGATCTGGCCAAATTCAATGAATAAGAGTCAGGTTCCAGCTTCTATATTTGTTCGTACAGCTCGTGCCTGGCTGACACTTCATCACTGTTTGGAGTGGAAATGGCCATTATCTTTTTCAACTGTTGTTAACTTTGGTTTTGTCTGGGAAACATCCACCATTTGTCTTTTCTGATTTTTCATCTTCTCACTCTGATGATCTGCCAGCTGTCCATTGTCAAATTTATCCCATCCATACCATTTTTATTATTTTTACCCTTAAATTCAGAAGCAATATCAAATTGTCTCATCTGCATAGTAGACTTCTTCAAAACTTCTCTTTATTTTTTTTGTAAGCAAGATCTTTAAGTCTTACTGGGAGTTTTGTATAATTTATTAGTTTACTAAGCTCAGTGTAATGCTTACTCCTGTCTTGTTTCTTACAGTAATGTTAATATGCTCTTCTCAAATCTAGTATTTTCTTGGTAAATCCAATAGAGTTTAGATTCTCATCTTCTCATAACTTCGTTTAGCTTCATTTTCTCTCTCAAATATTATGAAAATCTTTGTAAAACTTTGTTATATTTAATAGATATCTATCTTGCCAATATCTTTTCACTTTCCTTAGATTCTGTTTTTCTCAGTTCTCAATATAATAAGCAGGTTTACCACAGCATTTGATTCATTTCTCTAAGCCTTCTGATAGAGTAGTTAATGTAAACATGTCCAGAAAGATTCTAATTTTGTTTCTTGATTTCTTAAAAATATTGTTCATTTTTTCATAATCTGATTTCTTTTAGAAATATTTTTTGTTTATTTTAAACTATTTAAAAATATTTGTGCAATCTGTTTTACTTGATAAAATCTACTATTAAAAAGTCTTCAGGGGAAGTGACAAACTAATTCTAATAAACAAATATAATTATAAGCTCTAAGACTTGTCATAAAAATTATGACTGGGCCCTTTGGCACCTTGTCGTGGGTGAGACAGTAGTCAAAGAACCTCCCACTGTAATTTTCCCTCATAGTTCCTAGCATTTTCTCTTTATCTTTGAATATTCGTAAATTTCTCCTTCCATGTGCTTAATTGTGATTTGTTTTTACTTGCCATTTAGAGTATAAATTTAATCTTAGGACTCCTATATACGATTCTGAAAAATTCTCATCTATCATCTCTTAAACAAAAGCCTCTCTCTATCATTTCTTTTGGATTCTCTTATTGATGTAAGTAAAATTTTGCTTCTTAACATAGATAGATACATAGATAGATGGTGTCTTAGTCCACTTGGGCTGCTATAACAAAACATCACAGATTGGATGACTTATAAACAACACAAATTTATTTCTCTTAGTTCTGGAGACTGGGAAGTCTAAGATCAAGGCACCAGCATGGTTGCATCTGCTGAGGGTCCTCCTTGTTCACAACTGGTGGCTCCTCACTGTGTCCTCACGTGGTGGAATAGACTAGGAATCTCCGTGGGTCCTCTTTTATAAGGCGTGAATCCCATTCATGAGAGCTCCAGCCTCATGACTTAAGCACCTCCTCAAAGCCCTGCTTCCTAATACCGTCATCTTTGAGCGTTAGAATGTCAAAATGTGAATTTTAGGGTGTTCAGACTATAGTAGATAGAGGATGGATGGATGGATGGATGGATGGATGGATGGACAGAAGATAGATATTAGATCTCTCTCTCTGGGCTGCATTCTGCATCTTCCACATCAATTCTTTCTTTAACCATATCCAGGCTAGCACTTAATTGGTTTATCATTATAAAAAATTTTTAATGACTGTATTTTTCATTTTCAGGATTTCTAAAGGGTTCTCTTTCAAATCCATTTGTTCTTTTTCCCCCTTGTTTATATTTCAAATCCTTGCTATTCAATGGGTGTTACTTCTTCAATTTTCTCTTATAGCTTAATTAACATACCAACCTTTGCATGATGGTTTCTTAAAATTAATTAATGTTACCTGGAAAGGATTTACGATCTTATTATTGAGTGCTCTCTTTTTTAAATATTAGATTTCTTCATTTGTCTTTGGAATTTTGGTTTATATGTTCACTAGGAATAGGAGGTGTGTGTGTGTGTGTAGTTTTCTTTCTCTGTGCATGTCTACCTTTCTTTTCTCTGTGTTAACCCTTTCTTACCTAACCATATTATGTTTGTCTTTACCTGACCACCAAGGCTTCTAGACCAGATTTGTTTTAAAATGGTATTTTAGGACTCCTGTTCCAGATTTATATTGAGACTATCATAGAATTAGGCATCAAATCATTAGATTCTTTCTTCGTTTTCTGATTAGGAGATTATGTCTATATTTCTCAGCCTTTAAGCTAGGGATATGGGCTTTTTTTTTTTTCCCATCATTTCTTCAGTGTTTCTAAGCCCTTGTCTTTAAGAAGTGAGTCTGGCTCTGGTTAGAGAACTTTGGAGCATTTATGCTTCAGGAACTGAACTAATAACCGCCATTCCTACTTCTAGAATTGGAACCCAGCAGGCTCATGGTTTATCCCTGTTCTCTATTGTGCATTTCTGGTCCATTTCTGGCCTATGAACATGTCCATTTCTTTTTGAATACAACTACTTCTAAAGTTTAAAAAAATTTTTTTTTTACAATGGACCATGTGTTTGTAGTAGAAGGAACAAATCAGAAGATAAACTCATTGTGCCATTTTCACAACATGCTACTAATGAATTTTTCATGTGTTATTTTAATCTTTTCAATTTCTTTGTCTCTTGAGGACAAATATACATCTTATTTATGACCTATAACTCCTCTATGCAGATCAGACATCATACAAATATAGTAGCTACTAAAATCTTCTTAGTTTAATTCATTTTATAATAGAAAAAAATCTTATTTTTAATCTTTTTTAAATTACAGTGGACCTGATTTTTATTCATAAGGGCATTGTAAATATCAGAATATGGCAAAATATATCTGTGTATATGTGTGTTTGAGTGTGTGTATAAATGTATATTTTTCATATCTGTTAGGGTTCCATTTGGGTTTATTTACTTGTTTACATATATTCCTTCTGCTCCCAATCTGGCCAAGAATACCCTGAATGTGATTAAAACCACTTTTTATTCCAGGATCCAGAAAGTAATCTGAAATTTCTAATGACACTTTTGGACTCTGCTACAAAGCTACTTCTCCTAATATTTTCAATTGACTTTATTGCTTGATTGTTTTTAACCTCTTACAAAACACAGATGGCCAGACTTACTCTGTGTAAGGGCTTGAGGGGAAACTAACTGGCCCACTGATGTTTTTATTTCTCATGATAGTGTTTCCATGTGGAAGTCAGTAGCTCAGGATCACATTGAGAGCCAGCTGGATGCTAAGGCCTTTGCTGCTTGTGTCTTGAACTTTATAGAATTTGGAAGTCATCAGTGCAACTTCGCAGCTCATTCTTTAAAACCAGGAAGTTCTATATTTTCCTTGGCCTCCTTCTTCCAGCAAATATTAGAAGACCTCAATTCTCATCATGGGCTAATTATTCTCTTCTATTTGCCGGAACCATAATTCAGTGGGAGCTATTCCTACCCAAGGAAATGAGGGGAGAAATTATATAATTGAGAATAATAGTTTGAAAGCCATGAATGTTTAGAATCTTGTGCTAAGTCTGATACATACTAGCTTGGTGGTCTTCACTGGCAACTCACTGGGAAAAAAAAAAAGATTTTTCCCCCTTTTAAAATTGGGTCATCATAAGACTAAATATTTTTGAATGATAATAATAAGCTAGCCCCTTAGAAAAATGAGCTTATAGTGACTACCTTTCCAATAAAAAGGGTCATGATTTTAATTCAGCTAGTTCTCAATTAAGGAAATTTTAATATATGAAAATTCACATTTAATAAGATAGAAATATTTGTAAGATTATTTTCATTACTAATATGTACATTTAGCTAACTGCCAACTAAATATTTTCAAGAGAATCGTGATGGACCTGACTGAAGAGAAACCATAGTCCTTTGTGCAGAGTACTTTTAATTATTAATATGCTGAAACCTTCAGAAAAGAAATTTTCCTAAGAAACGTGAAATCTCAACACCACCAATTTGCTTAATAAAGCCTTTATTTATTGATGACATCCATGCAGGATGAACAAAAATTCTGAATCATTAGCATTCCTGAGTTACATGATAGGTGGTGAGAGATCTAGTACAATTTTTATAAATAAATGAAGCTTAAGAATTACATTGAAAAACCAAAGATGGTGCTGGCCTTTACAAATATCTGGTCCTTTTTTTGAAGTTGTTAGTTTGAAAGAGTGGTAAAATATATAGAAATTATTTACTGGTCATTTTGGAACCAAAAATTCAAAAATCATTCTTTGTATTTCAGGCCCTCCAGGAAAACGAGGTAAGAGAGGCCGAAGAGGAGAATCTGGTAAGTCTCTCTTTCAGCAGCTCTGTGTCATTCAAGTTCTGCTTAGGTTCCCACATCTGTGCCTCCTAATTTATGAGTATACCATTTTGTTGGTTGTTGTGTGCATGTGTATGTTTAAATCTTTGCTAGACCTAGAATATTTTTTTGTCTTCTGATTTTCATCAAATTGTAGGAAGGAGACGTTTGCAAAATACTGTTAATTACAGTTTAATAACCACTGGCACTCAATTGGGACCTATTTACTGTGTCGAGTCTGTACTTTTAGTATATAGTCAGGGGATTCTTAGCTGCACACAGTGTGGCAACATCACTCATGCTTCTGTCTTCATGGGTGATCAGGAAATGCAGTTTCTCTGTGAAAACATCTGTGTTGGGACACCAGGGCACATGCTTGGAAGGTTTTATTATCATTTTGGCCAACTGGTATAATTTTATCACCCTTTTACTCTCATTCTTTTCAAAATTTGAGAATTTTTGTTCCCCCTGTATAACCGTGGAAATTTAGTGATGACAGGAGACTTAGTAGTCAATCCAGCATTTTCATTTTGTAGTTGAGAAAATGGAGACCCAGAGTAGTCAAGTGATTTGATCAAGGCCATATAGTTTTTTATGAGCAGAACATAAAATCCAAACAATTGTCCTGATGCCCACTTCAGTGAGTTCTTGCTTTCAGGACAAATCCCTATATGTAAAGTGAAACAGAAGAGTCAAATAAAACCTATTATTTTGAAACCAAGATATCCAAATGAGTGAGTTCACTTACTGTTTTACTTGTTTTATAAAGTCTAAGACCCTGAAAATGTAATTGACCACGTGAAGTCTTATCAGGCCATCAATTCTTCCTTGCAAGATAAGAGGAAGGTAATTGATTCTAGCATTTACTAAGAAATGTTATTTTCTCTAGGTATTTCTCAGTATTAAAAATGATCAGTTACTAACGATTGAAACAGTAGAAATAGTAATTGTTCGAAAAGAGCAGAGTGGATTGATTTTTTTTTGGTCTCTTTTCCTCTTTTGGAAAAAAGATGTCAAAGTAGAAAAGATTTAGGAAAATTCAATAATTTGGGTAGTGTACCTGCTTAATTACTTGAAGAGTATTCTTAAAAGTTGTCATCAAACCTCACTGAATCTAAATAATTGGTATGTGTACAGGTATTCCCCTTACAAAGTGCATAGTTTCATAGGAGAGAGTGCTTTATAAATTTGTTTTGAGGAAACAAATGATAAAACATTGGTAGAGTCAAATAATCACTAAATTGATATTTGTGTCAAAAGAAAGAGGATTGAGGGGGAAAAAGTTTAAATTTCGTGCTTATAGAGAATTTTATAGAAAATATAAAAGTCAAGTCCCAACTAGCTACTTAGAACAGGTGTTTTAATTGAGCATATGGTACATGAAATGTTGAAATTTTCTTAGACTTTGTCAGTATTTTGATGAGAACACATAGTTTTAAAGAAGCTTGTATAAACATTGAGGCTTTTAAAAAATATATTGACAATATTACTGAATGAAAAACATTCTTAGAACAAATAATGAGTACATTTCTGATTTAGCCATTTTACCAAACTCAAGTAAGAAGTGTGTGTGTGTGTGTGTGTGTATGTGTGTGTGTGTGCGTGCGCGCGCGCCCAGGCACACACACATATATATCAATTCTCTGTAACTGGTCTATCATAAATGACCAAAGAGCCTCCTGATTCATATTTTATCAAAATTTTTAGGTATAGAAATTAGACAGTCTTTGCTTAAGATATATGAACATCTCAGTAATTCATAAAGATGCCTCAGAGAATTCAAACATTCCTTGAAATTTTATGAAAAATTTTGTGTACATATAGATGTAAATGTATTTTTCTGATAAGGTGTCAAAGAGTTCATGATCTAACAAAAGGTCAAGAATCACTGAATTCTAAATGACACATGTTCCTTGCATTTTGCTGTTGATTGTGATGATGTTTTACATAATCTTAATATTTTACATATTCACTAATTCATCTCTCTCTTTTTCTTACTTTCTCTACTCCCCCAACTCCCACCATATAGGTCCTCCTGTAAGTATCTTTGCTGCATTTTGGCTCCTCTACGTTAATCAGGATCACGTATGTTAAAACTTGGTTAAAACATCAGAATATAGTCTGTATTTCAGTTAGAAAAATATTACTGACCTTTAAAGAGTACTAACTTTGAGAAATTATTATTTTTTAAGTACACTGTTTTGTGATCATGTGATACATTGGAGTGCAATATGTGTCAACTAAAAATACTTTTATTCTTTACGCCATCACAAACTCATTACTCTCTTGGGACTTTTGAAATAACTTATGAAGTTCCTGATATTAAATGCTTTTCCTGGAATTCTGAGGGTTTTTGCAAGCAAATCTCCAAGCTCTTTCGCACTTCTTTTTTCATTTGTTTAAACTTGTATCTGAACTCTTTGCATTTTCCCCATCCACCAAATGTAGATGGCAACATGATCGGGGAAATGATACCCCCCGTGGGCTTGGTCCAGCACTCCCCACTTGGGCAACACTCCCTTTGAAGTCCGCTGGAGTTTTGCCTGCATAAAGAGCATGAGATGGTGCCCTTGGAGAGTTGCACTTTCATTTTGCTTTCCTTGAGTAGGTCATAGCAGCAACATTCCAGTCTGCTTTGCACTCACAGGAACAGATTATCTTGTCAGCTTTGAGCTAGATGTGTTTTTGAGTAATATCCTGGATCTCTGTTTTCTGACCCCAGTGTTTGTGCTGTGCACTGTACATCTACGGTAGCAATGATCATTGGCCTTGAGATATTTTCTCATCCCAAATAGCCAGTTTGCTCCAGGGTTCACAGACTCCACACTGGCAACTTATCTAACAGGCCAGCATGGTCCGTGGAGAGGGGCTTAGCCGATACTCATTTACTTTATTCAGAGGAAGCATTGGCTTCCAAATATCTTTTGCAGTCTTCCTGCCACGTTCAAGGATGGAACATAAATCATGTTAGAAATGACTGAGCTTCTGTAACTGACATTCAGTTCTTACTTAATGCTGGGCAGATGGCATGCCCCAGGCCTCAAAGCCTGATTCTTTGGCTTCTTATTTAATACTCTGTCTTTAAAACCAGAAGCAAACCACTACTACCCAGAGGAAACTCTGGAGATTACAGCCAGAATAGAGGGTTCAAGGCCTCTCTTTGTGGATGTAGGTATTAGGCAGGCCAATAGGTAGTTAGAGTCATTTCTGCCTTATGGTGGCTTTCAGGATTCTAATATTTCCTCTGTGGCCTTTCACACATTTAGGTAGCCATGTAGCTCTTTCTTCTTATGGTTATTATTAGTCCAGGTTATCTACCTAAAGATTTTAATTGTTCTTCCTTTTGTTATTATATAAAAAGAAAAGAGGACTGATGTATTAAGCCCCTAGTAGATGGCAGGAAATATTCTATGCGCTTAACATTCATACTTTCACTTTGTCTCATAAGTACCCTCTAATGTTACTATTTCCATTGTTCAGTAAGGAAACTGAGGCTCATAGAGGTTATCGATGGTCACACAGCCAGAGAGGGTTTGCAAAGCTGGATTTCAATTAGATATGTCTGATTATAAATGTTTTCTGCTTATCGCATTATCCTGATTCCTTATAAATTATAAGCGTGTTATATGAATCAGTGGTACACAGGATTGGAAGACCGTAGGTCAAATAATATTCCTTGATATAAATAATTACATAAATAAAAGCCTGGCCAAAAACTATGAAGTAGCTAATCTATAAAACAAGTATTAATACTGCCCCATCTCAACTGCATTTTAAAGAAGTTATACTGTGTGTAGCAAATTGCTTCAAATCCAAGAAATAAGGTATAATCATGAGTTTTCATACTGACTAAAAACTAATTCAAGTTGCTCACATTTGACAAAATGAAAAACCATTGGTTGTGAAAAAGTGAATACACACACACACACACACACACACACATATATACACACATATATATATTATGCTATCTTTACTAATACAATGGAGTCTTGCCATAGTGCTTGGGACCCCATATCAGAAGGGCCTTTATGACAGAAATACCTTGCAATGAAATCCTCTTAAGTCTTCAATTCTTTTTTTTTTTATTAAGTTTATTGGGATAACATTGGTTAATATAATTATATAATTTTCAGATGTACATTATCATTTGACATCTGTATATTCTATTAGGTGTTTACCACCCAAAGTCCAGTTTCCTTCAGCTACCATATATTTGATCCCCTTTACCCACTTCTCCTTCCCCTACCCCCCTATAATTGACCCCCTTTACTCTGTCCTCCACTCCCCACCCCACTAGTAACCACTACTCTATAGTCCTCTGGTAACCACTAGTCTATTGTCCATGTCCATGAGTCTCTGTTTGTTTGTCCTGTTCATTTGTTGCTTTTAGGTTTATATCCCACATATAAGTGATATCATGTGATTTTCAGCTTTTTCTGTCTGGCTTATTTCACTTAGCATGATTATCTCAGGGTCTATCCATATTGTCACAAATGGCAGTATTTCATCTCTTCTTATGGCTGAGTAATATTCCATTGAAGATATGTACTACAGCTTCTTTAGCCAGTCATCTCTTGTAGGACACGTCAATTACTTCCATGTCCTGGCCACTGTGAATAATGCTGCTATGAACATTGGTGTGCAAATATCTTTTCGGATATGGGTTTTCAAGTCTTTGGCGTAAATACCCAGTAGAGGGATTGCTGGATCATATGGTAGTTCAATTCTTAGTTTTTTGAGGAACCTCCATGTTTTCCATAGTGGCTGTACCAATTTGCAGTCCCACCAGCCCAGCAGTGTATGAGGGTTCCTTTTTCTCTGCATTCTCTCCAACATTTGTTATCACTTCTCCTGTTGATTATAGCAATTCTAATAGGTGTGAAATGGTATCTCATTGTGGTTTTGATTTGCATTTCCCTAATAGCTAGTGATGCTGAGCATCTTTTCGTATAGTTGTTGGCCATTTGTATGTCCCCTAGGGAGAAGTGTCTGTTCAGGTCCTCTGCCCATTTTTTGATTGAATCATTTGTTTTTAAGTCTCCAATTCTTAACCCCTCTATACATGATTTTCAAGAAGTATTTGTTTTTCATCAAATTCTGCTTTAGACTAAGCTGCTATATAAAATATTTTCATTATGTTTCTTGCATCTGAATAAAAATTAAAGAACAGTGACATTATTATAATTAAATAGGTTGATCAATTTTATATCTATTTAGATGCAACATCCAATTTTTGATAGTTGTAACTTGCAGTAAAGTACTCTTAGTATTTTTAGCATCATTAATTTTATGAATTTTATGTGTATTTTCCTTCCATTTCTTTTTCATAGACTGAAATCTGAAAGTTTCTATAATTTTATTTTTAGAGAATTTTATTTCCCTAGTGTTATGTTTTAAAATTTTTTTTGACTATCTCCGCAAATAAAAAAATTGTATAGGATATAAAGGTTTATATACTGCTATTTTTGGCAATTGCCCATTAATTAATTCTATTCTATAAATTAAATGTGAAGCACAAAGGTAGTCTGAGAAGTTAAAGAGTCTCGCTTCTGATGAGCCATCCTTGATCCGGAACCTGTATCAAGTAAATCCCTTCAACTTCCTGTTAGTCATGAGCTTCTGTGGTCCTGTGGCTTGTGCTGAAGTATATCTGGTCCTGATGTGTGTTTTGTCATTCACTTTCAGTAGTGCTCAATAGTGCAAAAGACAGCATTAGAGCACTCATTAAAACAATAAGATGTAAGATTGGTTGGCCCGAGGAATAATGGCAGATTCCTTTTGTCTGTGAGAGTCACCATTTTTCATTGTCTTCCTGAAGTAATACTATCAAGTAAGAGTATAAGAAAAAAAAACTTAATGATAAAAATTAATTTAGGAATCTTACATTTACATTTTTATTTGATATAGTTTGGAAAAGTTGGCTATGTCACACTAAAATTATGTGTGGCTACAGCATTTTTTTTGTCTCTGTATCGTGTGTTGAGATCATTTGTAGTTTAAAACTTGAAATATAACTTGCATTAGATATTGCATATCAATTTACTCTTTAGGAAGCTGTTCAGTTTATTACTCAGCCTTATCCAGTTTGACAAAAAGATATTACTACCACAGGAGTCTCCACTATAAAAGTTGCAATGGAGCAATTTTATGATAATGGTGTGTAATTTATTTCTATGTGAATATCAGATGCTTTAAAAAATTTTTTCCTCATAAGTGTAACATGTATTATAACATTGTTCTAAAGGAATTCATGCAAGTCCTTTGAGCACCTAGCTCAGATATCACAAATGTATTTGCTAAATTGATTTCTCTGATCATTGTGTTACCTGGCTCTAGATGGCATGAAATGGTACGTTCTATTTTGGATAAAATAGATTCATGTTTCAATAGGAAGCAGAGTATGATAAACTTACAAAACAACTTTGGGGTTTCTAAATGTAGCAAATTTTGCGCTAGTTTTGACTTCTTTTATAGTCAGTGGCGGATGCAGTTTCTCTTTTCTTTTGCTCGCAAAAGAGGAGCCATTTTAATATTCACAGGTAACAGAATTAAACAAATCCTATAACTGTAGCCAGAAAAGAATCAGGAGACCTGTTTTAAGTGGCTTTTTTCTTTGTATAAGTCTGTCAAACCCTATATTTGTGCTTGACTGACAGAGATATGATGTTATTGTTGGTAGTGTAAACCCTCTGAGGTGTGAATATGACACTTATGTGCAACCTGTTGTGTCCCACCCACCTTCAACAATTGTCAACTCAGTATGAAGTCCAGGAACTTGTTGACAGATGAATGAAGCAGACTTAGCCAAGCTAAGCTTACAATGTTATTTCTGCCAATGTGATAGATGAATTAGGAAAATAAATCTCTGTAGAACTTCTAAATGAGAAACTCTGGTATCTTTACTTCATATGAAAAAAATAATCAATAGTAAATCTTTTCCAAATATACTAATAAGTATACTTTATAGTAACTACCTACCATGTATCACTTTATGCACCAATTCTTATACCAGCCCCCTGAACTAGAGATTCATTGTACCCATTTTATACAGGAAGAAACTAAGGGTTGGCTAAGTGAAGTAATTTGCCCAAGGACTCACATTTAGCAGGAGACAGAATCAGAATTTTTTAATTAAATTAAATGTATTTGAGTGACATTGGTTAATAAAATTATATAGGTTTCAAGTGTACAGTTCAATACATTATCCATATATTGCATTGTATGTTCACTACCAAAGTCAGATCTCCTTCCATCACCATATATTTGACCCCTTTTACCCTTATCTACCTATCTTTTACGCCCTTTCCCTCTGGTAACCATTAAACTATTGTTTCTGTCTGTGAGATTTTGTTTGTCTTGTTCTTTTGTTGCTTTCAGTTTTATATCCTACATGAGTGAAATAACATGGTTATCAACTTTTTCTGACTTATTTCGCTTAGCATGATTGTCTCAACATCCATCCATGTTGTCGCAAATGGCAGTATTTCATCTCTTCTTATGGCTGAATAATATTTTATTGTTTATATTTACCACATTTTCTTTATCCAGTCATCTATCAAAGGACACTGCGGTTGTTACCATATTTTGGCTACTGTGAATATTGCTGCAGTGAACATCGGGGTGCATATATCTTTATGGATAAATATTTTCAAAATTTTGGGGTAGATACCCAGAAGAGAAATTGCTGGGTCATATGGTAATTCTATTCTTAAGTTTTTGAGGAAACTCCATACTGTTTTTCATAGTGGCTGTACTAGTTTTCATTCCCACCAGCAGTGTATGAGGGTTATTTTCCCCTACAACCAACCTCCATGGACCCAGGTCTATGTCTCTTCATAGCTCATTTCCCCCTAGATTTCTATAGGATGTTTTTCAGGCAAGTAATGTTTAAGTATCACCACCTTCTTTGCAAGTATCTTCTTTGTTGTATCTTATCCTACCATCTATTATCTATGGTTCATTTTAAGCTTTTTTTAGTTGTCTGTAGATCTTACTTCTTATATGTGCTCTTTCATACTGCCAGTTACTCAAAGCAAACTAGCTAATCATCTCAATCTCATCTAATGGGAGTAAATTGTGTGGGGGTATGAACTTTGACTCGTTAGTCAAGAAAACAGAATATAAAATTGTCATGGAGTTTTTCTTCAAATTTTCTTTTAATTGCTTCAGTTGTTATATCCCTATTTTATTCAATTGTTAATTATTAAAATACTTCGGTTTCTTTTTGGGCTCAATGAGCATGCTTTTGAATGTGTAGTAACTTATTTTTTCTATAATAACGGGGTATTGTTGATGGAGGGAGCAAATCTCGTAGAAAGCAGTATTGCTACAAAATACCAAGACGGCTAGATAAATTCTGATGTAGTCACCGTAACAAACCAAAGAAACAAACAAAAGGAACCTGAAGAATTAATTTGTATTTAAAGGCTCTTTGGGACAAGAGTTATAATAGAATGACTAATAGATGGGTAGTTCATATAGGGACCTTGCACACTGGTTTGTCTCCTGGAACAAAAGGCGTGTGTGTGTGTGTGTAATTTCTTATATAGAACAGATTCCTCAGTGTCTTTTAGATTCCTCAGTGGCAGTTTGTTTCAGTGCTTCCTCTGATGTTGTTTTTGTAGATTTAGTGCCAGGTTAAACAGAATCTTGGAATGCTTAAAGGGGCAAAGATAATGGGTAAAGACTCCACAAAATGAAATAAGTGTTAAGTTAAAAAGAAAAAAAGAAGAAGAAGAGGAGGATGAAATAGACATACAAAAATATTGACAATGTTTTTCTTTGCAACATTATTTTTTCTTGTGGTCTATTTCTGGATACCATCTGTTTTAGCATAACTTTAGCTGTTATAACAGACAATCCCTGACATGGTAGTGGCTTACCACAATAAAAATTTACTTCTTATACATGGTGAGGGGCAATGCTTCTTGCAAGGACTCAGACTCATGGATCCTCTACCATTTTTCATATGTGTGTTCTAAGGTTACCCTGGGCTTAGACATACAGCTATTAGGTAAGTTAAATAAGGAAAGAGAATGGAGGGTCAGAAGATTTTGTGATTTATATCACTTCTGACCACATTTCTTTGGTAAGAGTCAAGTTATATTTTCACACCTAAAAGCATGGGAAGGAGAGAAATGTACCTGTGAGTTCAGAAGAAAAAGTAAACAAATTTGGTAACAGCCAATCTCTGCCACCCTGTCTGGAAATAGAAGGAACCAGAAATCCCCAGAGAGATGTACATAGGTATGTCACTTGAGTAATAATGTGACCTGTCTTATTGTGCTATTTTAGAGAATAAAAACTTCATCAAAACATTATCATTAGAAACCTTAAACAGAAAAAGAAATAAAAAAGGAAGATTTGTTTCTTTAAGAAAAGAGCAACGTAAAAGTTGGAGGTGGATTTGTAAGAAGAATAGGGTACTGACAGACCATGAGCCTTAACGCCCCCACTCTTACTTCACAACTTCATTGATAATGAGGGCGTTTTATCTTTAAGCACTTACAAAATCTTTAAGCACCAAGAAACACCATCATGCTTTTTCTTACTGTTTCTCATATTGCTGAGTGACTTCATTATCTTATATTGGGTCCAGGGTGACCTTCTCAACTAGAAATAATTCTGGTTATCTATCTTATTTCACGTTCACGATGGTTTCAGATAAAAGTATAATTTTTAGTAATACTTCTGTGAAAAAATGACTAACACTTTTAGAGTTACTTTTATGAGGTTTGAAGAGTGAACAACTGCCATTCTTATGGTGGAAAACATGATTAAAACACAAACGTGAGAGTTTAAGGATGAATCCTCTTTCTCTCGAAAGTACTTGGCAGATGAAATAAGAGGGAGCTAGAAGAGTGTTTCTTTTTAGGTTAAAAAATAAACAAAACAGGTAGCACAAGGCAGTCAGAATTACTATAAAGGAACCTCCTAGTTTTAAAGTCTTTGCTGTTGGTTGCTGATTGGCCACCTGCATACCTGTCTAATATCCAGTCTACAAACAAATGGGGTGTCATGTCACTTCTTCCTCTTTGACTTTCTCGTGACCAAATACTTAGTCACATTGCTGAATTCCTAGGCTGTCTGCCTATGCAGACCTATAAATATCTTATGGGACAAATTAGGGAAGTAATTATATGACTTCTGTGGATTTGTGAGGCAATAACTAGCTGTAGTCAGGAAAGCCGCTCTAAAATAACATGCTGTTAGAAAGCAGTTTGGATACATTTTTTTAGTTAAGATTTCGAACAAGGTCAAATGAGTGATTTAAGCATACATTATTGTTTTGTCATGAATGGCTAAGTATTTAATAATCTTTGTCAGTGTAGGATTGCAGAGAAGGCCTCAATGTCCTAATTCTTCCAAACTAGCTATTTAAAATGCTGTGATTTCTTTTTATACAAAGAGTGATTCCTGCTTAATTTTTGATCATGTGGATACCATAAAGTCGGCCAACATTTGGCCTAAGTTAACTAAGTAACATGTTTGATCTGAGTTGGGTCCTGGGCTATAATATAGAAAGAATTCCCTGTCTGTTAAATAAATGTTAACTCTTGCTTTGGTGGAATTAAAAGACATCAAGCAGTATAATCTGAAGTGTCCCAAGTTTCCTAAATGTTCTTAAGGGTGATTTTTAATTATTCTGTATGATATTGTTAATGCACTTTTTATTTTCACAGGGCCTCATGCTTTCTTAAGATTTGCTTAGGTTTAAATAAAATAAAACCTTTTCTTGTTTTTGTATTTGCTAATATTTTTAGTCTCAAAAAAATATATATCTAGTTTTTATTTCTGCAGAATATTTTACAATAATATACTTCTGTACAGTGAAGGAAATGAATAAAGGATAGACTCATAGGATACAGTGGCAGAAGCAACTTTAAAAGATTATTAATAATTAGTTTATACAGTTATTTAAAATATAGTGTCCATTCATTCACTCATAGGAGTACCCAACACATGCTCTACTCCTCTGCTATGTGTGATGAGGATAAAATAGCAAATAAGACATAGCCACTGTCTTCAAAGACCTTAGAGTCTAAGTAGAACAAAACAAAAACACAGTAATACTATGTGAGAAGTATGCTCAGGATATATTGAGATACAATGGGAGAAAAAGGAGTAAATAACCCAGCTTTGGATGGGGAGAGGATCAGGGATGCCTCTGGATCTAAGTCAAAGCCTGTCAAAGTGAAAAAGCTAAATAGTGCATTGTTTTCAGGGAGGCTTGCATTTTCCAAGCCTTCGAGACTCCAGAAAGAATGACATTTGGGAAAACTGCATATAAAATAGGTTGAAATGTAAAGTTCACCGAGATTAGGAATTAAGTAGAAAGAGCAGAGACTGGACTAGCATGAGGCTGTGAAGGACCCTCCATGCCTTGTTATGTAATTATCCTAAAAGTGTACGGAGTCAAGGATTTAAGAAGGGGTAGCATGGTCAGACAAACATTTGATGAAGATACCTCATTTTAAAGGACAGGAAGTGGGTAAAAGGGAAGATAGAGATATTAGGGTATTGTTGTAGTTATTTAGAAGTAAAATGACTGAGAGAGATATAAAGAATGGAAAATGTTCAGGTGGTATTGATAAGGTAGAAATGGCAGAAACGTGTGACTAGATGTAGGGGTGAGGAGGAGGGAGAAGTGGGGGTGATCCTCAGGTCTTGCTCTGAGGAATAAGTAGTGCAGGCCATTGGGATAGAGAATAAAGAAGGAAGAAGGGGTTTGGGTAGGGGATGATGCGGAGGTCTGATATGGAGTAGTTGAGTTTTAGATGCATATGGGACATCCATATGGAAACATCTAGTAGCCAGTTGGCTAAATTGATAGTCTCAGGGGAGAGGTCTGAGCTGGAGTCATAGCTTTAGGAATCATTAAAGTGTAACTGGTTGTTGAAGTGATTGAAGCAGATCAGGCACTCAGCTCGTAAAACATGAAACCACCCTCCCCCCAAGAGTTTATCATTTAAGAAGTAGGTGGAAAAATTGAAGCCTTTAAAGTAAACTGAGATGGAGTACATAGAAAGGAGGAAGGAGAATTAAGACATAACTACTGTCAGCGGGACACAAAGGAGAAATTCTCAAAATGAAGAGAATGGTAAACAGTGTCAGGTACTTTAAAATGGCAACTAGGATAAAGAGTGAAAAGTGTTCACTGTGTTTACCATTAAAAAAGGCCTTGGTGCTGCTTTTCAGAACACCTCCATGCTCATTAATTAACATTGCTTTGTTCCCTGACTGTGGTCTCTTCCTCTCAGTCACTTGACCCAGTGTGGGTAAAATGGATGTAAATACAGATCAACCACAGCTGGAAAACTCATGTATCCTCAGGACAGCGCGTTTTATTAAAATGTCTCTTTTGATTATTCCCACAGTGTGAAATAAGATGTACAGCATTTGGATGGAAGATACATACACCCAGTGCCAAGTTGT
The DNA here is from genome assembly GCF_902729225.1 of Pteropus medius. Classification (NCBI taxonomy): domain Eukaryota; kingdom Metazoa; phylum Chordata; class Mammalia; order Chiroptera; family Pteropodidae; genus Pteropus; species Pteropus medius. Next base: position 6,744,183 of record NW_024352786.1, on the reverse strand, counting down.
ACCTCATAGCTTATGAGCACAAAGGGAGGTCTCCTGTTTAGTTTCTTTCTCCCTTCCTTATTTCATTTCTTAAATTAATTAAAAAAAATAGTCTCCGTCTCACACAGCTTCTTATCTAGTTGAAAAGTCCTCACCCATGTTTGCTATTAATTAATAATACAAATCATCATATGCTTAAATGCTAAATGAGTGAGCCAGATAGTCACAGTACTAGTTCAGAAAGAGAAAATTTCATTAAGCATATGAATGGCTAGGAAAATTGGAAGTTGAACTGAGACTTGAACAATGAGAAATAATTGGATCAGTGAAGAGAAATAAGGTGGCCTGAGAGGTGGTAATGAGCCATCGGAGAGGCCAAGGTGTCTGGAGTGGGCGGTTCCTGATGGAAATAGTAGAGGTTATCCTGGGACAATTGGTCAGGATTCCATGGGGGGAGCCTTGAATGCCAGACTTAGCAGTCTGCATTTTAAATTATAATAGAAAAAGGTATAGTCAGTTGATAAGTAATAAATGAAAGCCTATTTAGAATGGCTGGTCTGAAAGTGATTTTCAGGACAGCTGCTGTAAGCAACCTAAAGAAAGACTGGCCGGTTTAAAGGCATGCATAGGATGAACTTCATCTGAGAAAGTTACCAAGGAAGAGTTCTAGGATTTATAGAATGAATATGAATAGTGAGCCAGAGGAGAAGTGAGACAGTATAGGATACTGCAGGAACTGCAATTCAAAAAAAGGAGATTTTATAGGGGAAAAAGATTTCGATATTGAGTATTTTGAGTTTAAGTTATTGGTAAGATATCTAAGTGGAGATATTCATTGACTTTGAAAGATAACAAAGTCGTCTCATTGTGACCAAAAATGATCGTTCACTTGGGGCTGTATTCTCCCTATACCGAATTGCCGGCATGGCTAGAGTGCAGATGCTCCCGCAAAATAGCAAACAGATAAAGACAGAAGAATTCACTAGGTTTTCCAATAAAAATAGCCTTGGTGTTTGTATTAGTCAGGGTTCTCCAGAGAAATAGAGCTAATGGAACATCTACATACATAGATTTATTTTAGGGAATTGGCTCTCATGATTTTGGGGGCTGGTCAGTCCAAAATCTGTAGGGCAGGCTAGCAGGCTGAAAACATACAGAGTTTCTATGTTATAGTCTTCAGGCAAAATGATTTCTTCTCTGGGAAACCTCAATTTTTGCTCTCAAGGCCTTCGGCTGAATAGACAAAGCCCACCCACATTTTCAAGGGTAACCTGCTTTACTTAAAGATAACTGATTATAAATGTCCATGACATTTATAAAATATCTTCACAGCAACATCTAGACTAGTGTTTGATCAAACAACCAGGCACCAAAGCTTAGCCATGTTGACACAAAAGTACCCATCATGGTATTGTTTTCAAATAAGTACCTCTTCAAGCTGAACTTCTTCAGATCCCTGCCGAACATGCACAGGTATACTCTCCCACTTGTCCTTTATTACTGTCTTCTATCTTCTCTGGAAATCCTCCCTCTTTCCAGCCTTTCCTTGATTCAGCTTTCGTATTCCATGTACTTAGCTTTATAACTTTGGCTGCGATGTGTAAATACACATTCTTCACTTGACAGTCATTCTTCACTATTAATTATGTAGTACATTTAATTGGAAGTTAGAGATCAAATCTCTTTCATATAGATCTTTTGATGCTACAACCCTGTGAAGTAAGTAGGCCTGGTAGTATTGCTCTGTTTTATTCACTAGCTGTAAATGGGGCTCAGAGATGGAAATGACATAGTTGGAGCACATGGCGCATAAGTGCATGTGGGCAGCATTAAGCTCTAGAATGTTTATATTTGCTCTTTCTGTAGCACATAAATACACACCTGCAAACTTTTTAGAGAAAAGCAGCAAGAGAATCTTTCCTACTTGACATAGTTGAGGATGGAACACATTTGAGAAAAACTGGCATTTGGAACCTATGTAAAAGAAAGCATTTTGTGATAGCCTTTCTGCTGCCCAGAGCCCACATCCAAATTCAGGAAAAGGACAAAAATGAAGCAGCAGGAGCTGGCCAGGGACTGAGGTGAGCATGAGTCAGTAGATCCAAGGGCTGCAGATCAAACCAGAGAGGCAAGAGACTTGCTCTTTCTAATCACAGCCCCACCGCGCTCTCTCTTCCTTCTAGCTTTTGACCTGTCGCAACTTACAGTGTCCTATGGAAAGAGAGTAGAGATAGGAAAACTAGGGCATCTATACAAAGTGGCTGAATCACCACTTCCTTCTATTAATAAACAAATGAAATCCATATTTGTGTAGCTAGCCCACAGAAAAAGAAAGGGAATGTTTGGCAGGCACAGTAGAAACCCAATCTGGAAACTACAAATTTAAAAACAATTATTTTAAATTTCATATCACAAACTTCCTTTTGGAGGCTTCCGTTAACTACATCTATGTTAGATATTCTTCTGGGAGTAGAAATATAAGCGCTCCAGAGCTTTGTGCTGCCCAGAGCCATGGATTTTATAGGACACATGAAAGCATAGTTTAGTCCTGTATTGCAGACACGGTCTTTTGTTCTGATATATAATTTCATTCAACAGTAGTAGACACACGTACTTTGTCTCTTGATTTGCAGTTTTGGGAACAATTTCAACTTGTTCTCTTCCAGAGCACATTATTAACAACCAATTGGCATACAGTTTCAGGCTTTTTCACAGGTGAGAATGAAAATTGAAAGAATGGATTAGAGAGTTCTCTGCAGGCACCCTGGATAATTTATCGCCCTTCTGTTGTAATGGCTGAATGTATATATCTTTCGCCATATGTAGCCTTCTATTTAGACTTCTAATCAATGGTAAAGAATAAGAACTGGTTTTTAAAAACCATCCCTTGGAGTGGAACTAATCAGCTTGCGGTTTCCTTTCAGGTACTCTGACCATTATCCAATATGCCCTATATATCCTCAGACAGGAAATGACCTAGACTTCCATTTCCAGTTGTGGGGTTATTTATCCCGATGCCCCCCTCTAAGTCCACCCAACCCTCTACTTTGCATATTAAAGTTAAGCCTCTAATCATTGATTCTTCATGTCCGTCTGGAAAGTTGATCTGGCTTTGCGATTACATACAAACTTACTTTGTACATTATATGGCATGAGTTGAAAAGAAACTATTTTTGAATTCTTGCATTGTTTACCAGTTTGAAAGTTGTGTGAAAGATGAGGATTTATTCCTTTGCCTGACTAGATCCCCTGGGTTTTATTTGTTAAGAATGTTATTTTCCCATAGGCATTAACTGCCCTGTTTAGAGGGGGAAATTTTCCCTATTTTATCTTTAGTTTGGTGATGTTAGTAGAGTTTAAGAGGACAGACTTTGCAGAGACTTTGCATAAACAAACTGATGGCAATTTCAGATTTTTGGAACATTTTGAACAAAATGAAAAATTGCTTGACCTTGTATCAAATATCATAATTTGTAAAAAACTCACTACAGAAATTACATATTCCTTATAACATGAAGTTTCCTATGTGCATATAAATAATCAAAACCACAAGGCAAATGAGTTTGGGTTGGGAAACCACGTCCTATTCATCATTGTGAGGAGGGAAAGCTTTTATTTTGTCACTAAAAAGTATCATTAAAGAGTAAGCAGTTTCTTTAATTCCTATTCATTTCTAGAACTTTTCAGTACTTTCTAGAAACTCAAATATCTAAAGCACCTTGCTCATTTTCTAGGCTATGTTCTGTGAACAATAAATAGAAAACTTTCATTCATGTAAATTATTACTGAAAATTGACCTGCCTTCTCTTGCTACAGTGGTAGGAACTCAATCTGTTGCCCTAAAGTACAGTAATTACCAAGATGTAACCTACTTTGGTGCTTTCAGTAATTTGTAACACCCTTATATTGGACTCCATGGAATCGTCCTTGGAATCCTAAGATTCCCTTTGGGAGGAGTTTTAATAACAGATAAAGGTGATGTTTATATTAGAATATTTCTTGTTTGGGAGTTGAAAGTCAGCGTCATTTCAGGTGTGAAATGTTTTCTTGCTACATCTTTGCTTTTGCTCACTGACAGTAGCTACAGCAGGTGGCTTACTAAAAACCAAAATGATAATTCTCTTTTAAAAAGACATCTCTTTTGTTACATATTTGTTCTTATCTTGTCTTGCTCTATGCTGGCTAGCCTTTCAAATACATTAGGATACCAAGAATGGTATCTAAATAGTATCCTAAACTACAGATCTTCAAAGTTCTTACTTTTAAACTATAACCAAAACTAGGTAAATGTGGTTTGTCCTTATCTATAAAGCCCAGTAATTAAATACATGTACTTATATAAAACTAACTCCTTCTCTAGCATCCAAATATATATTATAGGATATTAAATGCCCCAAAGTGGAGTACCAAATTCTAATATTTGGCATAAAGGCTTTTAATTTCTTTCTAGCAAATTTAGAAATGATGCATCTGTAGCAATTGACGAATATATTGACTTTTTAGTCAGAAAGTCTTGTATCTCAACCTTTTCTGCTAAAAAGAAAAAAAATTTTTTTAAAGAAGCATCTTTTCTTGATATTTTTATCTTCAAATCATAGAAAACTTCAAAGTAACGTGAAATACAAGAAGTGTAGAATTTTAGTTGGTGGGAAGATCAGAGATTAAGTTTTCTCTTTGTTTTTTAAATTAATGGACTAAAAGTGGCGCCCAAAGAGTAATTCGAAGGAAGACACTGACATCGAACTATTCTGAGTGGAGAGAGTGGACATTTGAATAATGGTATATAGTATGTTTTAATCTAAATTAATTTATTTTAAGGAAATATTTTTAAAATACTCCATATTCTAAAATGTTCAGTTCATCAAAGTCATCATATCACATCTGTTACAAAGATTCATCTCTTGCTGAACTATAGCCAACTAATTTTCCAGAAATGACATTTTTCACAGTTTATTGTGTTCTCATCATTATGGCGTAAACCACATCAAGTATATTTCGAGTGATGCTCAAGATGAATTAGCCACCTGCATTGTTTCTACACATGGAGTTTCAGTTTCTTAAGATAAATAGTTTTTAGGTAAAGATGTCTTTCAGGTATCAACAGCCATAAAGTTTTACATTTTTGTTTTTTAAACACTTGTGTGATTAGGAAATAGAATAACAGTGTGAAGGAAATATATTTCCTACTTTTAAGTAGCATTATCTTTTAATTACTTGAATTAAACCTCAAAACTTTATTAATCTTTAATTGCTTATTTTTTACCTTGATTTAAATGTAAATAGAGTTAAGAGAAATTTAAGAGATCTATTAACTATTGAATTGAATTAAAATATTTGAATAATTTAGCATTACTTATAAACTTTGATTGTATTGCTCTTTTGGATTTAAATCTTATTTAGACAAGATTAATATTTGTGCAAGTGAAAAAAGTAAAAATTTATTATAAAATGACATAAGATTAAATGATATATATGTTTGTTGAAAAGGATATTGCTGCAAAAACAAATTATCTTTTTTTTCTACAATCGCTATAAGAAAACTGATTGCACAGCATTGTAAATGGATTTAATATTTCTCATTCTTTACCTAGTATGTGGTTTTTATGAAAGGGTCAGAAATATTTATAAACCTGGGAAATTTCTATACCAGGAAAAAAGCAGGTTAAACTCTATTCTCTAAGATCACAAAGCAAAGAAGTTTCAAATTTATTGTTTCCTTCAAAAATTTGAAAATCCGAACCATGGTTTGGTTGAATTGACCTCTCTCTTCTGACTGAGACTGCTTGTTGTTTCTGCCTCAGTCACAACATGGCCGTACAAATAGGGGGGCCAGATTCCATGGTACACAGATTGTCCATGTGGGAATATGCACAAGAACTAAAGGAACTCGGAAATGCACCACGCCTGCCCTATGGCATCAGTGAAAAAGCCTCCCTCTGCTTAATGGCAGAACCAGGTCCCTTGACTTCCTTTGTGAATAAGGACTGTACTACATAACTCTCGTGTCCTAGTTCATGCTTCATACACCTATACATTCTGTGTGTGTGTGCGTGCATGTGTGTGTGCATGTGCATGTGCACGTGTGTAAACTGAACTGAAACTTTTCCTCGAACTCTCCTTTCAATGAGAAAAAAATAAATGGCTGAGGTTTGCAGTTTGTCAAAAGCTTTGAAAAGATTGCTTTTGCAGACTTTGTTCCTGGAGGTTTGTACTGCCTCTTCACCCCTTTAAGAGGAACCTGGTGGGAAAACCTAATTTACTTCATGCACACCAATTATTAATACAAATGTGTACCTTAGCCTACTTCCTTTCATTTAAACAATTTCAGGGATGGTCGGTCAGCCATGCTTCAGGCAGGACACGGAACCATTCATGCATAGGAGCTTGTGCTTTATTCTCTCCCCAGTAGGCTTCGAGCATGCTGTGGCTACAGCCCACGAATGCTATGTTTTATCCCTCGGCAGTTATTTCAAATATTTCAGAAAGAACCTGCCGAGCCTCATCAATAGAGGTAATTTATTCAGTGGCTCTGAAATGCTACGTTATATTTCCTGTCTCAACTGAGAACATTTATATCATAGAATAAATGTAATGTATTCCGTATCCCCTTGAACATTACATTACAATATCTAATTTAGTCTGAGCATCATTAACTGTATAACATTATCTGTTAAAATAAATCAAGGTGGTTTATTTTTCAATATAATCAATTTTATTGCAGTGAGAGGAGAGAACTATAACTAGTTTTCACAATTGAGCCTTTGCTAATGGTCTTCCAGTTACTTGGGAAGGAAAAGCCCAGTAAAGTATGGGAATCTGAGAATATATTAACTTTTGGCATTGTTTGTGACTGACTGCAAGCTCCCCTGTTGAAGGGTCCGTGCCTTATTTTTTCCTTGTTCCACTGGCATCACTGCAGTGCCTGGAATATCATAGGTTGATTGAATAAAAATTTATATAATGACGATTTAAGAAAAACAAAAGTTTATTGTATGCCCTTCACTGTCTAAGGTGCGATATAGCATAGTAGTTAAAGAATGTGGGCTCTGGAATCTGATGGACCTGAATTTAGATCTCTATAATTCCACTTACTAGTTGTATGATCTTGGGAAAATCACTCAACCTCTCTCTCAGTTTCTATAACTGTAAAGTGGACTAATAATGGTACCTATGAAGTCCACAAAACAAACATCACAGTGCTTGGCATATTGAAACAGCATTGTGTTAGCTGTTCAAGGAGCATACCATTTAATAGGAGAGAGAAGATAGCAATAGCCGTAACGTTAGACAGAATGCAATGTCATTAAAGTATTAAGAAAATAATCTGTAGCTATTCAGAAGACATTAAGTTCCCATCTCCTGTAGGAAAGCAGGCAAATCTTTGTGGAAGAGGTGAATGCCCTAAAAGCTTGGATGGGATTTTGACAAGTGGAAAGGACACCTGAGCAGGAACACAGGTGTGCTCGGGCTAGGGAGCCTGTAGCAACTGGAAATTATAAGGGTTAAGCGTCTCTCCAGAGGCTGAGCCCAGGGCTTTGACTGCTGGGTCTGAACCTTAATTTGGTTCAAATGAGGTGTCATTACCTTTGATAGAGTTTGAAGTTTTAAAATTTGGTCAGTCTATCCCACTGGGACGCCTGAGTGTTCTAAGTGCCATATTTCTTCCTCTAGCATTTCAGCAGCACTTAGCTTACGTAGCCACTGTAACACTTATAATTTTGTGGCTTGGTTGGTAAAGTTTATTTGGCCTTGTTACAGAAAATGTAGGAGTGGGTGATTCATATAAATTCTGTGGTAGCTCATCACAAACAATGTCAATAAGAATTGTAGGAAAATTCAGAGTATTTTAGTCAACATATTTTGCATAATAACCTTATACATTTTAGTGATTTTTGTCACTAAATAATATTGATGACATTATCTTTATTATTGCTGTACTATGTTTTTGAGACTGTATTTCTGTAATTAAGCCTAAAGAGATAGAAACATAAAATAGCTAAAATAAAAGCGTGTTTTAAAAAACAGTTAAAACAGTAATGGTAAAAACTATAATAATAGATCAATACATTAGACATTCTATTAATTGATGAAAGCATTGATACAATTGAACTTATTAAATATAGTTTAGTGGGAATATCATGAATATAATGCATAAGGAATAACAAATATATCCGATAAAGATGCGGAAAACACTATCCCATAGCCTCGCTTCCCTCTTTAACAGATTAGATGCATGGCCCATCATTATAATCATGCTCTTCTATACTCCTGCAACCCCTTCACTCTCTCCTTCTGTCCTGTCCAGGGGAAACCCCAAGCCTTGTTAAATACAACTCACTCTCTACTCTGTGCCTGAACTCATATCGCTGAATGTGGGTGAAGAAAAACAACTCTGTTAACTGGCTTCATTTAAAATTTACAACCACTGTCTCAGGAGGATCTGTGGTGCTGCCCACGCCTAAAATCCATGTCCATAGTTTCTTAGCTATTTCAAACCCTTTCTGGCTCCTGAGTCCTCCAGCATCTCCCCTCCCATTTAACTTTGTTTCTTATTTTTCTCAGAAAGTGGAAGCAATTGGAGTATAAATTCTATATATTCCCGTCACCAAGTCTGATCATTTATTCAGATCTGTATCCTCCTTTCTCCCTGTAACAAGGGATAGATTTTCTCTTCATTGCTATGTTTGAGCCGATCTCCTTTGCCTTGCTCAAGGTCATTACTCTTGCAGTTGCCTCCCTCCCATATCATCAATTTTTCCTCTCTGTAGGATAATTCTGTTAGCATAAAATAAATCCCTAATATCTTCCTTATTAAAAAATAAAAGTAAAACTTCCTTGACCCCATGTTTTACCCCAGACTCTATTGAATTTGTTTACTCCCATTGCCCTTCAAAGTAAAAACCCTAGAAAGAGTCGTCCACAGTCCCCAAATACTGTTTTCTGATTCTCTCTTGAATCTCACAGGGCATTCATCTCAACCACTCTGCTGAAAACATTCTTCTCTGGTCTCTTCTTACCTTCACCATGACAAATTTAGTAGTCAAGGTTCAGTTCAAATTGTACTGGACCATATTCAATACAGTTGATTGCTTGCTCCCTTCTTGAAACACTTGCCTTATTTCCTTGCTTGATACCGCTCTTTCAAGGCACTCCCCTGTCTCGACTGGTCACTCCTTCCCAGCCTTGCTTGTTCTTTTTCTTCTCCATGGTCTCTAAATGTTGGAATGCTCAAGCTCAGTCCTTAAACCTTTTTTCTTCCTTATTTACATTTACTTGCTAGGTGATCACATTTAATATCATAGTTTTAAATATTAGCTATTTGTTAAAATCTCCCTGATCTACACCTCAAACCAGGACTTTGCTTATGAGCTCTGGACTTGTATAATCCACCTATCTACTCAACATCTCCGCATGGGTGATTCAGAGATCTCTCAAACTCAACATGTCCAGAACTAAATTCTGATGCGTCTGCTTTCTAAACTACATCTCATTCAGCCTTCTGTACACACCAGTAAGTGACATCACAACACCTACAGTTGCTCCAGCCAAACCGTGGGTGCATACCTGACTCCTCTTTTTTCATTCACTCTATCTGCATATTTCGCACCACTTTCTTCACAATATATGTAGAATCTAATCACTTTTGAACCTCCTCCACCGTGACTGTCTTGGCCCATCCATCATTTATCTTTTACTGGGATTGTGACAAAAGCCTCCTAACTTCTCTCCATGCTCACACCTTTGCCCTCCTATAGCCTTTTTTCTGCAGTGAGCATAATTTTTTTCTAATGTAATTCAGATTATGTCACTTCTCTGCATAAAACCTCCTCCCTGTGGCTATCTCACCCCAGTTATAAGCCAAATTCTTACCATGACTTACAGAGTCATCATCTGCCTCCTTCACCTCTATGACTTCACTCCTGACCCCATTCCCATTGCTCCCTCCCATCCGGACATACTGCCAGTTACTTGAATACCCTGTCTTCTTCTGATCAAGGTATTCCACTTGTGATTCCTTTTTCCTCTGTTCTAAGAAGCCTTCTATGAGCACTCTATAAAAGAGCACCCTTCCACCAAATTGCTCTCTGGCCTCCTTATCCTCATATATTTTTCATCTTAGTTGTTATAATCACCTGCCACAGTATTTATAAACATTCTCTTGAATTCTGTCTCCCCCAACAAGAGTGAGAGCAGGGACTTTGTTTTATTTACTATATTTTTAGTTTATGAAGAAATCCTGGCACATCGGAGGCCTTAACAAATATTACTTGAATGAATAAACAAACAATCAACCTTACTCTTCCCACACACAGCAGACTTCTACTTCAGAGTCCTTTGAGACTTAGGGCATGGAATCCTTTGTTTTCTGCCTCTGTAACATCTAGATATATCGGTATTTATCTTCACTTTTTCCTCTGCTCAGACAAAATGGTGCCCCATCTCCTAATCCTATTCTCTGACACTACTTTCTTTTGTATTCTCATACATATTAATCTTGCTCTACAAGCCATTTCTTTTCTCTCAGCTAACAGTTTTCTGTTAGCTATAAACATTTTCAAATCCTCACCTTACTTCACAAAGAAACAAAAACTTTTCCTCAAGCCAAATATTCCTTTTAGCCACTATCCTATTTTCTTTTCTTTCCCTCAAAGACAGCTACTCAAAAGAAGTGTCTACTGAGATTGGCCAATAGTAGTTGGTACATCTATTTTCCACGTTTTGGCTTCTGTAGATATTGCTGATAATCTCCAGCATCCTTTTCCAAAGTCTATAACCCAGCCTCAGAACATTCTTTTAACACATTATTCCACTCGACAGTTAACAATCAATCAGTTGGCTCTTCAGATGAAAACTGCTTGCCATCTATTGTGTTTATTCTTGACTTAATGTCCTCACTTCACTGCTTAGTCAGTTACAATAAAGATTCTGACTTCCTGTTAATTAAGTGCAAGGAACTTTTTGCATTTCTCATTTTAATTTCTTTTTTTGAAGTTCTCTGAAATCTTGGCTTCTTTAACTCAACTTTATTATTATTTTCATGCTGGGTTGGTGTGTTATGGAGTTTTATCAGGGTTCTTAGGGCACTTTATTTTAAAATTCCCATCCCCCACTTCCTCCCTTTTGTCAATCATCAGCTGGTTCTCTATATCTATGGGTCTGTTTCTGTTTTTTTTTTTTTTAAAATTAAATTTATTGAGGTGACATTGGTTAATAAAATTACATAGATTTCAAGTGTATATTTTATAATACATCTTCTATATATTGCATTGTGCGTTCACCACACAAAGTCAAATCTCCTTCCATCACCACATATTTGACCCCCTTTTTTGTTTTATTTATTCATTTCTTTTTGTTTTGTTTTTGTTCTTTTAGATTCCACATATAAGTGAGATTATATGGTATTCATCTTTCTCTGTATTCTTTCACTTAGCATAAATACCTTCCAGGTCCCGCCATGTTGCAAATGACAAGATTTCATTCTTTTTTATTGCTGAATAATATTCTATTGTGTGTTTGTATATGTATACACACATACTATATCTTCTTTATCCATTCTTCTATTGATGAGCGTATAGGTTGCTTCCATATCTTAGCTGGTACTAGTAATGCTATAGTGAACATAGAGGTACATTATCTTTCCAAATTAGTGTTTTTGTTATCTTCTGATAAATACCCAGAAGTAGAATTGCTGGATCATATGACAGCTCTATTTTTAATTTTTTGAGGAATCTCTAAATTATTTTCCACAGTAGCTCTAATTTACAATCCCACCAACAGTGTACAAGAGTTCTCTTTTTCCGCATCCGTGCCAGCACTCGTTATTTGTCGATGTACTGACGATAGCCATTCTCACAACGTGAGGTGAGATGTCATTGTGGTTTTAACTTGCTTTTCTCAGATGATGAGTGATGAACATCAGTATGTCCTTGGAAGAAATGTCTATGTAGGTTCTCTGCCCATTTTTAAATTGAATATTTTGTTCTTTTGGTGTTGTATAAGTTCTTTATATATTTTGGATATTAATCCCTTATTGGATATATCATTTGCAAATATCTCCTCTCAACCAGTAGGTTGTCTTTTCATTTTGTTTATAGTTTCCTTGGCTGTGCAAAACTTTTTAATTTGATGTAGTCCCAGTTGTTTATTTTTTCTTTTGTTTCCCTTGCTCAAGGAGATATATCAAAACTATTACTAAGAGCAATGTCAGAGAGTTTACTGCCTGTTTTCTTCTATGAGTTTTGTAGTTTCAGGTCTTACATTTAAGTCTTTAATCCATTTTAAGTTTATTTTTGTTTAGGAGGTAAGAAAGTGGTCCGATTTCATTGTTTTACATGTGTCTGTTCAGTTTTGCCAACATCAGTTACAGAAGAGATTGTCCCTGAAATGTTTATATTTCTCTCTTAAGGGGATCTTAACCAGGAGTGAAAGAAAGATTCACTAGAGAATCCATGAATAGACTTCAGAGTATGTGTGTATGCCTGTGTGCAAAATTTTAGTGTTTCATATGTGGATATTTCTAAGTAGAGCAGCTATAGCTTTTATCTGATTCAGAATAGAGATAAGGATCACCCCTACTTGCTTTCCCTGGGTAATCTCGCCCAAGCCCATGGCTTCAGCCACCAGCATGATGCAAGTGAGAACACAAAAGGTTCAAGACAGACAAATCCATGTTCATATTCCAACTTCTCCTTTTAAAAGCTGTGCGTTTCTGGGAATGTTACCTTACTTGTCTGAAATTTGCATTGTTCAACTACGAAGTGGTGGAGATGACCTCTAATTTGCAGAGTTGTTATAATGGAGATGTCATTTGTAAAGCTCTTGGGGACTTGTGATAGTAAGTGGTGATTTTTATGATGCAGCCCTAAACATCTTGGTTCCTAAAGCATATAGGCTTGTCGGCTTGAAGAGCCACGCCTTCCATCCCAGTTTTAAATAGAATTTCATTTTGGGGTTCTGTCTCACTGAAGCAATAAGCATCATGTGACTCATGCATTATGAATCTATTGACTCTGCTAACACATTTATTAATGCAAAATATCTAGGACAGACAGCTTCAGAGAGCAGTCAGTTTCATCTTTTTGTACGATATTTAGAAAATTGAAACTGGACACATCTAAATTCAATCTTACTGAGAGATGTTTATAAATTGGCTTCTAGTATTTATCTGGAGCAAAAAAATAAATAAAAGCACACTTTTAAAGGTGTCAATAAACATGGCAGAAAACAAATTTTCCATTATATACAATGTAATAAAAATTGGCAGAAAGTAAAAACTGCCTTCGAATTTTTTAAAAGTCACATGTTTTTAAAACTATGGAAGCTGATCAGATGTCTCTCCTAACATGTATTCCATATGTTTATTGTATTTTAATAAAATAATGTTTATACAACTCATCATTTACTTACTTGATAGCCCTTCCTGATTCCATACCCATTGGTGAAAAGACTTAGGAGTAGTAGTCCTTCCCTATCTCTGGTTTCACTTTCTGCAATTTCAGTTACCTATGGTCAACTGTGATCCAAAAATATTAAATGGAACATTGCAGAAATAAAAAATTCATAAGTTTTAAATCGCCTATCATTTTGAGTAGTGTGATCGAATCTTGAGCTGTCCCACTCTGTCCCTCTGGGACATGAGTCGTCCCTTTGTCCAGTGTTTCTACCTCACTTCATCTCATCACCTGGTCATTATATCATCTCACATCATCACAAGAAGAAGAATGAGTACAGTAAAGTAAGATATTTCTAGAGAAAAAGATAGAGACCACATTCACATAACTTTTATTATAGTATATTGTTATAATTGTTTTATTTTATTAGCCATTATTATTGTTAATACTATACTATTATAATATTATTATTACTGTGCCCTATTTATAAATTAAACTTTATCATAGCTATGTATGTATAGGAAAAAACATAGTATATGTAGGGTTCTGTACTATCTGTAGTTTCAAGGAGGAGTCTCAAAAAGTATTCCCTGCAGATACAGGGGTACTACTCTATTATATTTTAGGAGTTTGATATACATTTATAGCTAAAATTATAAGTTCTTTAAATAACTCCATGAAATAATACAGCTAAATCCCAAACTCAAATGTTTTGGTTTGCAAAACAGTAAATGTTCCCACAAACTGCCTGCAGGGATCCCCAGAGCTCCTATCACTGGTGCTTGACTGTAGGTGTTCTCCTACCCCTTTCCCGGCTCCTAATCTCTTCCTAAAAGTGATGTAGGGCATACACAAAAAGTGAATTCGAAACCTTTACTTATTGGATTTTAAAGAAAACTTTATGAATTTTGCAACATTCTTCCAAGTAATTGAAAACACGCTGGATTGGGAAATAGTTGAAATGGAATTCAAGATCACTGACCTACATCTTTGAGTTGAATGACTCTAGTATGGAAAAAATTTAACAACTTAATTAATGTTCTGTTTTAAAGTTTTCTGCAGGGAATTAGGTATCATATGATAAATATGTTTATATCAAGACATGGGTCTAGTAAAATTTTGAGAAGTATAGAAAACTAAATATAGAAATAATTACCCATAATTCTAACACCTAGAGATAACTACTTATTTTCTTTTGCTTTTCTTCCCTTGTTTCCTCCCTTTCTTCTCTCTCTCTCTGCTTTCTTTATAGATGTACAAATATGTGTCAGAATAAACATATATGTGTACACTATAAAATATCCTAGAAAATGTACAATCTGTATTTTATATACTATATAATATAAATAAAATATATAAATTTCATAATTGGAATAACTGCATTTTCAGTATTGTAACATAAGGAAACAATCAGGGATATAGTAAAATATTTATAAAGAAAGATTTAAGCATTATTTGCAATAGAAAAATCTGAATCAACCTTAGCGGAGCATTAGGCAACCAATAAATTTTAATGTTGTAAATTAATGCACAAATAGGGTTTTTTTCTGATGTTCTGTATAAGCAATTTTTAATGACAAGCAAGTGCACATATAAAACTATTTACTTTTCTTGTGTGTCCATTATGGACATTTAATTATAAGAAAGAAAAAATAAATATGGTATTCTGTTAGAAAATATAATAATGTTTTTTAATTATTGTGGAAAGGATTTGTTAACTTGTTTAAATATAAGACTAAATCTTTAAATACATTTATTTATTTATGAAAGGCAAACATGAAAGAAATCTTCCAAGTATTGAATAAATTTTTATTTTCTTTACATGAACCCAACAAAACTATCTCTATATTTGCTCTCTCTCACTTTCTCTCTCAAATTTTAAAAATGAAGTAGCCACCAGGCTTGAGACTATAGCTATTTATTTTCCTGTAATATATAGAATATGGCTGCTTCTTCCCAGAACTAAAACCAGCAAGGATTAATACTTTTTTTTAAAATTATTAAATTGAAATACTCTTATCTAAGTAATATTATGTGACTGTGGCTAAGGTAAGAATTACTAATATCAATCCTGTAGAGTAATACATTAGGCAATATAAATTATGCATAATATTTACTTCAGTCAAGCATGTAAGAGTCCTTGGAAACACTGAGCAGCTTATAGACATTGCAAGATTATGCAGTTTGCAAAGCTATTTCAAAATTAATACACATAATCCTTAATGCTTTACTTCTTCAATTGCTTTTCTCTGTAGTATGCCATTTGAATATTAATTTATTTTTAAATTTATACACTTTTTATTTAAATTTGAATTAGTTGAATGAATTGGTAATATTGGATATATTGCCTCCTTTAAATTGCCATGCTAGTCTATGGCCATGCTACCCTGAACAAGCCTAATCTTATCTGATCTCAGAAGCTAAGCAGGGTTGGGCCTGGTAAATACTTGGATGGGAGACCACCTAGGAAGACCAGGTAGGCGTAAAAAATAAAAAAATAAGGGATTGTAAGATGACAAGGCCCTTGCAATCTGTGAGGTCAACCAAGGGTTGCCTCGCCTAAAATAATAATAATAATAATAATAAAATAATAATAATAATAAATTAAAAAAAATAGAAAAATCGCCATGCTAAATTTAATAGCATTTTGTAATTATCAAAGTAATTTGATGTAATAGCCTCACATTAATTAGATATGGAAAACTTAATCACCTTAGGAAGTGATTTTTCTTCAGGATAGAACTCTCATGTCTTTTGTCCTGTGCCACGTGTGAAGGACCTAAATCCTCCTGTGAAGCCTCTGCCGTCTTGGTCTGCCTCAGTTCCATCTCTCATCTGAATAAGATTCCACTGAGTGGAGAGACTTCCTCTTTGATATGGATGTGTTTATTCCCTTTTCTGGAACAATGGATTGAGAAACTAACTTTTGAAAATATAAGCCTGTCATATAAGAATAATAAACTTTCTAATGGTCCTACAAAAATACTGAAACCATCTTTGGACCAGTCAAAATATTCTCACCTTTCAGCAATTCAACAGTTGTTTCTGAAGTACCTTGTAAGTTCAGCCCTGGGATATCAAGGATTAAATGTAAATAAATTCACAGTGCAGTGAGGAGTTCATCTGTTCCACTTACTGGCACAGACTCTAGGTCAAACTGTGATTCTTGAAAGGTTAAGGAATCCCAGTGAGATGATTCTATGACAGGATTCCTGTTGGTTCTCAAAACCTCCTGCCATCAGGACAATCCTGTTGCCACCCAGAGTTCCTACGATGTTGTTTTAAAGCTTTACCTGGATGTCTACTTCTGGTGCCATTTTTACCTGAGGGAAAAATAATGTGTGGATTTGAGAATTTTCAAGAGATAATGCAGTTATAGTAATCACCTTCAAATGATCTTTTTAGATAATAAGGATTCCAAAATGCAAAACATAGAAATTATTGTTTTGAAGTATTTTCATTCAATTCAAGAGAATGAAATAAATCTGAATTAAGGGCACTAAAAATAGTCACCAAGATTGGGTTTCTTAATGAAGTGTTTCTAAGTTATTGAAGTAATTTCTTTCTGATTACCTTGAAGCTGAGGTAGCTAGCACCTTTTAGAGTTGCATAACCAATACTGATACTCCCTCAAGTTTTTGAAAATGAAAGTGTTTTTATTTAAAACTTATCACAGTAAAGATATATGTGAGTCTGTTATCCTAATCAGTATTTCAAAGTAAGATTATACTTTAAAAGTACGAATTTTATGTGCCTATCTGTGCATGTGTTAATGGAAAAACAGCTTTTATCCCATCTGAAAAGGAATGATATAGTTTTAACATCCATAAAAAAAGTATCATGTAGTGAAACTAATTGCCTCAGTCAGAAATCTAAATGACTTTGTCCATTTAGAGAAGAGTGTTAGCACTTTCTGGCAACTATAATTGTGATAACAGACTCACAAAAATAGTTAATATTGCTCTTAAATTGCCTAATGTAACAATATACACTGCAGTGATATGTCATCTCATTTATCATGTTCTGTTGTGGTTTACTTGTCTTACAAAACTTTCAACTTGCTTTGAACACTTTTCTGTCAGGCATCAGCTACTGGCTAATTGTTTTCTACCATTCTGTTCTGATCACCACTTTTTAAAGTCCACTCCTCCTGCTGTTTCTTTGTCTTCATGCTGGTGCCTTAGCCGCCTCAAGCATTGAGTTGAGCTGCTGAAGTTCAGTGAATTGGCCACTCAGAGCACTCACTATTCTCCACCTTTACCTGTTATGTTCGGTCTAAAATGCGGTAATTCTGTGATTTAACTAATTCCCTTGGCATGACTCTTGATTATACTAGATTCAGGTTGTTATTTATAAAAACATTTTGGTGATTTGCTTGAGAAAAAAGGTCCTTTCAGGAATTCCACTTTTAAAAATTCTACTTAAGTTGTATTTTGTGAGCCTTAATCGTAACTTATAAGTACTCATTTAGAGTATATTTTAGGAAACTGAAAGAAATTAACTTTCACAATTGATCATTAGTAATGTTCACTACCTATAAATTAGAATAGACTAGGAAAATGTCACTAATGAATGAAAATACTTATATTTCTCAATGAACTACACGGCAGCAACTTGAAGAAAGAAATTCTGGGTTATTCATTTGGTGATTTGTCTGTGAAGAAGACTTTGTCACCCAGTGCCCTAGACACAGGCAGTTTCGGAGATGCACGTCACTCTTAGACTCTTGTCTTGTCTCCTTTATGCTCTGGACTCCCATGGGAAGGATGGCACTGCCACACCCACTGACACCTCTCCTCTGATCACTTCCCACATTTGGTCAGATGGCTCTGTTACCATCACTACAAGACTCCAGCTGCTAAACTGTTTTCTTACAGATATTCTAGGTGTCTGCTAGCGAATAGCTCATTACATCATATTGAGTGTAGGCAGTCCTAGAATCTTGGGTAAAATTTGTAAGGCTTATATCGTGTAATCCATGTGTTTTAGGGAGAGTTGCCAAATTTGTCATGTTATATGCATCGTTTTTCTTGGAAGCCTCCTTACTAACTTATTTCCATCCCTCTTTTTTCATGTGCCCTACCCTACACACACACACACACACACACACACACACAGACACGCCTGAAATTCATATCACATGTTAGGATGATCTGAGTTTCCTGGTACTATATATTTTCCAATCCTCATGTAAAAGTCAACTGTTTCATTTTACTACCACTTACTATTTGTTCTCCCTGTCGCTAACGTAAAATTTATAACACAATGTATATTTATATAAAATAACATATAAATGTATGTACACACTATGCTAAAATCATTTGTTCAGTGTAATGGCAGAAGTGCTACATTTTAAAAATAGGAAAAGTCTGTCATCTGTAGAACAACCATAGGGATCAAAAAATCTCAACAACAACATTAAAATCTATTCTTTTGAAGAAATTCTTTCTGATTTTAGAGAACTCCACATTTTAGCTTTTATAAAAAAATGAGATATATTCTGAGGTTCTATAAAAGATATAGGTTCACATTTCTGAGTTTGCAGTAGTTTAAAATTTCAAAAAGGTCAGAAGCTTAAAGAGAGAGAGAGAGAGAGAGAGAGAGAGAGAGAGAAACAGAGAGAGAGAGAGAAACGCATCCGCAAGCACAGGTGAGAGTGAGCACATATTGTGATTTCGTCCATTACATGGATCTGGGAAGACGCACATTTAAATGTAGGCAGAGAGCCCTGCCTCTGTAGGTTCTCCATGGTTAGAGTCAAAAGTAAGGTTGTCTGTTACTCTCAAAACCTTTGCTGACCTGGGTTCTGTACAGGTATCACTTAACGGACCTGTGCCTGCTCGTCCGAGTTCTGTGTCTGGAAGTGGAGATGCACACTTGCAGCTGGGAGTGGTTAGGAAGTTTAGAGCGTCCACTCACTTGAGTGGTGCTCTGGTGTCACTGTTGATCCGATCCAGTCTCAACACAGCTATGAGTTTCAGCTTCCAGACTGAAAGGCAGAGTGACCTGATGGAAAATGCATGAACTTCAGAACCAAGTTGAAGTTTAAATTGTGGCTTTTCCCCCTATTTGGCTGTGTGATTTTTAGCTTCTTTCTATGAGCCTCAGTTTCTTCATTTGTAAAATGCAGGGCAGTTATAAATGATAAATAGAATAATGCATCCAAAAGTTTCTGGAAAGGAATTAATGAATATTATCCTCTTTCTCCCCCTCCACCAATAAAGAGTACGGGAGTAGAGCTGTAACCTCTGCAACAGCTTCCTCTTCCTAGTTTGATTATATAAAACCTGGCCAACCACATTTTTGGACAAAGCTTTTGAAAATCATCTGTTCTATCCCCAGTCAGTTAGAGAACAAGCACCTAAAGAAATTCCAAGTTTGGAGATGAGCTAAAAGAGAAAGAGTCTTCTCTGGGAGTTGTGTTAATTCCATGATTTCCTGTACAATACCCAGTGGTATACAGCTGACATGATGAGATTAAATTATTAATTTATTTTTTAAGTTTTCCTAACTCAGTGCGAACTTTTTCTTTCATCTCATCATATACAAAACCCAACTGGAGGTTTTAAGAAGGTGATAGGTAATCAATATTTTTATTCACAGGTGATTTTCTCTTAGAAGCATTTGCCGTTATGGTGCTTTGAAATTTTTGCTAGCTTAAACAACAAGAATTAGATTGCCCAAAGGTTACATAATCTATTGACTGCATAATGGTGCACATTAATTGAGCCAAAGATCTCTCATATTTTTAAAAATTCCCTTAGTTTGGATTATGTAGTGTAGGAGGTGTTTATTTTAAAAATTGACTTAAAGTATTATAGAAACAATGAAAAATTCAAAGATTCTGTGAGTTCTAAAACTAAAATTTCTGCCTGTTCTTTCTTAACTCTGTGCCATCTTTGAATACGTATCTCACAGTAATGGCCTGGGCTAGCAGACCCTCCCTTTAAGTAACCCATTTGTTATGATCATGTGAGGTATATTTTACCTTTTGCCTTCTCTTTCTCCAATTTAATTCTAGAGCATACTAAAACCCTTGAGTCATTTTGGAGTTATATGCAACAGGCCACAGTATCAAGATTTCACATAAATAACAGAGTAAAAATATGAAGATATATGACTTTTTAAAACCACAAAATGAAGTTTGTCAGTAGCTAGGTATTGTTATATTCAGAAATAAATTGAAAAGATTTTCAGAACTAGTTTAAGTTTTAATAGTGAAAATATTTACTTAAGAAAACAATTTTATAACTGTTTCCCTTTCTTCTTTTTTTCAATTTCAGGGTCAGGCTGGTCCTCGGGTAAGTGGACTTTTCTAACAAATTAATTCCGATTTAGGATTTTTCCAGTGTGGAGGTTTTTCTACAGTTCTTTTCAAAAGATCCAGAAAGCTATGAGCCAGTAATCATGACACCACACGGTAGACCAGATATTTCCCAGGAGTAAAGCTTTGGGGCCTCTTCGGGGTTGTATGAACCATATCAGCTGTTGGACCAGATGGCAAGTTTAACAATGTACTATCATATAAAGCAAAACCCTTAACTGATCTGAAACAGAGCCACAGGACTTTAATGTAAGACGAAATGACTTAGTAGATGTCTGGTATGAACTGGTTCGCATTAGGTACTGATTAATCATGTACTAATAATGTCGTTGTAAATCCACACAGGCTCTGATTATGTAGACTGTGATCCTACCAGCTACTTTTGATTCATTATAGGCAGATATTGAATTCATTCTCTATTTTCAATATAAACCAACTGCTGCAGACATGATTCATAATTAAATGTAAACACAGTCAACAGAAAATCTTTTGAGACCCCAATCATATTGAAGAAAATGAGGAAATTTTAGGAAGAGGAGGAATATGTATAGAGATAAAAGTGAAAAAGAAGGGACTTGTCAGAAATGAAGAGTCAGTTAAGAACAACAAATTAAATATTAATACTTATTGTAGTATGTAGGAAGCTGGAGAGAAAGAAATGCCGTTATTAACGTTTTACCTTTAACACCATAATGTCTGTAAGTAACATAATTATTTCTTGAGTTCCCCTTACATCTCTTTCCCCTCAACATATTGAATGCTATTTCTTAGATTGTTTCATAAATAAACTATTTTCATGATATCTTTGTTAGTATCATAAATTGTCTATAGTGTGCTAATTCTTATTCTAGACCATGGGAACAGTGTAGTTTTTATGAGCTCTGTATATTAAGGATGTCTAACAAAATAAATAAAAAACCCCACATACTTCAATAGAGGAGTCTTTTTCATACTATACCCATGAGAAAAAGTTTGATCTGTAATTAATTTATGTTCATATCAGAGAATACTCTCATTATTTGTGATTTTCACTCAGATTCTTAGTTGGCGCAAGGTAATTATTGGAAAGAAAAAACCACAAAGAAAGTTGTAGCTTATTCCCTAAATTTGAAACTGTGTCATTATAATGGGATGAAGAAAAAGTAAAAGGTGTTCTGCAGGCTTTATTTTATTTTATGTTTACAACAGCCCTGGAAAATGTGTGTGTGTGTGTGTGTGTGTGTGTGTGTGTGTGTGTGTGTGTGTGTACAGAAGAGATAATTGACTCACCTGGAATGACACCATAAAACTGGGAGCAGAAGTCAAGTTTGTCTCTAAAATCCTCATACCCCCGCTAACTCTCAAAAGAAGAGAAAAGAAAAAAGTGAGGTAACAGATGATCAAAAAAATTAGTGCCTTGGTTTTAAGAGATTATAATCTTTAACATAGTTAAAATTTTAATAGGACCTCTGTCTTAGCCTGCATCACCTTTCCCTACCCCAAGGAGTTCCTAAGATAAGGATTTGGGTATGCATAGATTATTTGGGACTTGATCCCAGGAAACATTGTGAGAGAGTGAGAATATGACACAGGAAGAGGAAGAAAACCAGAGAATGGATGCATTAATGAACAAGTCATTGCCGTGGACAGCTGGAACTGAGTCCTGCTGAAGAACCTGTAAGAAGCCTTGAAGAGCTTGCTCCAGAACCGTCCCACCGAGGGGCAGGGAAGTTGATGTATTTATCCACTACTTTCCCTTCCTTCATTGTTGAGGGGTGTTAACTCCCTGGCACTTCTGACTTGTCTTGAGAAGGTCTAGCTCACTCCAGCTGCTAGAGGAATGTAGAAAGCCATAGGGACGTATGAGACCTATATTCTAGCACTGTCTTGGAAGAAAGCGGTGGTATGAGTTGACACCTACATTTGCTACAACATCCGAGGGCAAGTGTCCCATAGACAAAACAAAGAGTGAGAAATTAAGATATAGATATAAAGATTTGGAAATTGAGCAAAAAGACATGAAAAGCATATTAGTTAATGAGATGTTAAAGACAATAACTGTAAAAAGAAGAACATGGTCATAATGAATCATGAGCAGAAGAAAGATGATGAACCAGTGCAGGAACCAAGAATGGACAGAACGAGGAATATTCTGGATCACTGCAGCTAAGATTTGAAAGTGTGTCATTGGCAGTTCAAAATACCTTCACATCAGGTCTTATATTTGCTATGGCTCTTCTGAAAAATAAAGTCTAACTGCCTATACTTGAAAATTTTGGAGACTTTCGAGGAGGATAGGACTGGCATTTTCAAACGGGGGCTTGCTCTGATTTTCCTTCATTTTGGCTACCAGTTTGCCTTTGGACACTTGAAAGCAATGAATTCAGGAAGGATAGGGATGAGGGGAAATGTGAAGCAAAGAAATACCCTCACATTGTCTCTCTCATGCACAAAATATAGGCAGAGTTTTATTGCTGTGTTCCTAAGGAAAAGTCTGACCTACCTCTTATGTCTGCATCATTATCATAATATTTTTCAAGAGAAACTTCCATTTTTCGATTTTAAATTAGATCTTTCTTAATGAAGTTCTTCATTTAGTACTTGATTATTAACTTTGCTCTGGGATTTTTATAACATACACAAGAATTTTTACATATAGGCTCCTTTCCATCTATGTTTTTCATCTTCTCTGTTACCTATTGTAATATATTATTTTCCCAGCCACTAATGTACTCTTGGGGGACACACACACACACACACACACACACAATGGACCTTAAATAGGCTTTTAACTCCAAGAACAAATTTTATTTATCTAAAAATATGAGCACTTAGAAATGACCTGTATAGGAGGTGTGATTATCAATGTGTGCAGCAGAGTTTATAGTATTTCATATAATTACATCTTAGTATTAATACCTTACCATGAATCCACTTTTTCCTTGAGTAAATTTATACAAACTATATATTAAATCTTACATACCTATAAGGTACATACAGTGTAAAAGCAAGCAGTGTACATTTAAAACTTCAATTAGAAAATTATAATGGTTTTTTAATTGATTGAAAGGTTTATTTTATCAGATTTCTCTTAAAATGTCCATGTTTTGTTATTTGGATCACTAAAAATGATTTTATTCATATACAATATATATAATAACAGGAACTTATAATTTGGGGTATGTCTTCCTTTTTTAAAATCTTTTTGGTGACTTAAAACGATATCCACTTTTTTCTTAAAATGGAAACTTTTTCAGTTTCCCTGATTTTTTAATGCCTACATCACCTGGTCTTCCTAGGTGGTCTCCCATCTAAGTACTAAACAGGCCCAACCTTGCTTAGCTTCCAAGATAGACGGGATCGGGCGTGTTTAGGATAGTTTTCCTGATTTTATATAATTTCTGAGCCAGAACTCTTCATAACTCATTTGTTGTTATTTATCTATGTATGATTTAATATAACAAATTTATTTACATTTCTTCCCTCACCTCTGTGTTTTCTTAGGATTTATTAACTGTAGGAAAAGGGAAGGGCGTGAACATTGCAAAACATTCTCTTTACCTTCTCACCCCATCTCCTTTTGCAACTAGTTAAGGAAGCAAAGAAGAGAAAGTTTGCTACCTAAACAAGCTTTCTCCAAACAAGATCCCTTAAGCAGTCCCCAAACCGAAGTTTCCCATCCCTGAGTCATAACCATGTCACCCAGAGATGCCCCTTAGTGAGACTACCTACTCCACTGGAAACCCACACTTTCTGTGACTGGTGGTATTATGAGAATTACATTTCTAAAATCTCAAACGCCAACCTTCATTGGATTTTTCATTAGGAGGGTATTACCAATACTGGTTCTATTATACTATAAGAATTATTTTTAGGTACATTAGAAATAGGCTTTGTTGATTGGGCTGAGAAAGAAAACCATATTTATGTTATGATTCTTGTGGGAAGATACAATCAGACTTCCAAACAACTAACTTCCACAAAAAAAAAGAGTCGTAAATGTCTGAGTTGGAAGATTGTACATCCTTTCAAGTTTATTAAAAGATTTGGACAAAATTATAATTGGCACCTTGTTGTTCCTGTGCAAATCTTTACGTCAGTGAGAGTTTTCTTGTGTAGGATGAACATCCCCACATCATCTTATTCACATTATTTATACAGTGCAAAACTCTTCCTTAGAGAGTGAATAACTCAATTTTGCTTCTTCTATATTACACTTATTTAGTAAGGAATTCTAGATTAATAAGGTTTTATTTTGCAGACCAATGGTAAAAAGGGAAAATGTCTATTATTCAAGGAGTTCTTCTGATCATCTTCCTAAAGTCAAAGACAGCTTAATGGATTTAGTTTAGATTTTTAAACAATTACAAAGACTGGAAAACTAAATGGCAGCGAATGCCGTTGCAGTGATAGTACAAAATCGAAAATGAAAATAGACTTTAGGGAAGAGAGGTGAGTCTTTGCATTTACTTAAATATGTGAGAAAATGGTTCTTGACAAGGGAAATGAGATGGTGAAGAGTATTAGAAAGAAAAAAGGCAGTTCTGGCAGCTGTGGTGAAGATGGGAAAAGAGGCAGGGAAATGAATGGAGAGGATGTTGCTATGAATCCACTGAAACAAAACCAAATTCTTAGGAAACGGAATGGGATAGAGTAAATAATGTCACAGAGACTTGAAAAAGTAGTTGAGTAATAAGAAAAAATAACAAGAACAGAGAGCAAGAGAAGAAAAGAAAAGAGAAGAAATTAGAAAAAAGGTGTGAGCATTTGTATTTCAAACTGGAGGTAATAAGAATTATTTGGGGGTGAGGCAAAATTAATCTGAAATAAAACTCATCTTGATATTTGTTCATTAATTTATATTACCATAATTCAGTTACTCAAGTATGTATTTAGCCCCTACTATGCACAGGTCACACACAATAAGGCTATGAAATTGTTGTGAACAAGATAGACTGAACCTCTGTTCTTTTGATAGTTCTTTTAGTATTAATAGCCAAATAGAGTGTGACAGTCCTGTCAATTCTTGCAGACCCAGCATCTGAGGATGACTTTAACAGCACTTGCAAGCACTGTTCTGCATTTGCACACCTGGGGAATCCCCGAGTCCAGTTGGGACCTTAAACATGAGGCATTTTAGGAGGCCTTTTTCCAACATGCAGGTGACTCAAGATCAATGCCATTGCTCTCAGTGTGGCCCTGGTGCCATGCCTTAGTTCTAATACTTGGGTTTCTGCTTAGATCCAGGCACCATTTCTCTGGTAACAGAATCCTTTCCTGGATCTCCACTCTTGCATTCCCTTTCTACGTTACTCTCTTTATCCCAGGTCCTCTGTCTCCCTCCTCTCTACTACCAGGTGTTAGAGTCACGGTGCAAATGCTCTGTGCTACGTTGTGAATGGCCTATAGAACTATTAAGTCCCTCTAGCTCACTGCCCACCTAACAGGATTTTACATTTCTATGTTTTTGATACTGATTTCCCCATTGTCATTCTGCGCATTGTGAAGACATGCCTATTGCCTGCCCAGTCATTGCTGCAAGGGAGGTGAGTCAGGAAAGCGAGCATTTAGCTTTCTCCTCTCTATGGTGAAGACATTGAGGGTTGAGACTGAGTGTATCATCAACAAATATCATGCTATATGTGTCTGCCAGATAAAGGTTTTCTGTCATGTTTCTGATTATGTCATTCTTCTGACCCCAAAACTCTGAGTTTCAATGTGATTACCATTTAGAGTGAAATAAAATCTAGTTCTTTGCCTGACATTTATATCCTTTGATTTGACCTGCTTTTCTAGCCCTAACTCCTGCTAATTTTTCATTAATGTTCTTTCTGGACACTATGTTTCATCTGAACCAAAGTGAACCAGTTATTTTTTTTCTTTGAATCTGTTTTTCTTCATTTGTCTTTTTCTTAAAACAGTCTTTTCTCCAGAACTGCTTTCTTCCCAGCCCCTAGATACTCTCAGTTTCTATACATCCAGATATGATCACCTTTCAGATTTACGCACCACTTCTTCCATCAAGATGTCTTCACTCTCCCTTAGCTGAATGTAATATCTCCCTTTTGCTGAATCCCCACAGCACTTTATCTGTGCAGCTTTTTATATTACTTTACACTTAAAGTAGAGGGGCATAGACAGCAAAAGCAGACAGATCATAATTCAGATCCTACCTCTTCCACTTACAAGCTCTATGATCTTGGGCAAGTTACTCAATTACTCTGACTTTCATTTTCCTCTCTGTAAAGCAGATATAACAATGTCTTATCTCAACAGATGGTATGAAGATTAAAATAAGATGATATATGTATAACTTCTATCTTGGTGCTTAGTACCTAGCATGTACTTATTAAGTAATAATTCCCTCCTTACCTTTTCCTCTTTCTATTGTATCATAGTTATTTATAAACATCTTTTCTCTGTTTATTACTAACTTTTATGCTATTTAAGAGTTTAACCTATGTTTTCATTCATCTTTAGTTCCTTGTACATAGAAGTTCAACAAATGTTACTGAGTTGTGAGTGGTATATACAAGAGCTTAAGGAAAAAGAAGCTAAGGAAGGGAGAAAACTATCAGCTTTTCATAATTCTAAATGCCCCCATCAGTAATACCATGTGTCATCAATAATGCCATTTAAAGCAAGTGTCTAAGATTTCTAAGCTCTGAGATTTTACTGAACTTCATCAATTTTAATATTTCACTGCCACATGGTTTAGAGCATTAGGATACCTTTGTTTCATTTCATAATTTGTTTATATTGTTTTTTTTTAAAATAAACAGCATTAACCCAGGGTCATATTTATGATGTATTATTTTATTTTGTAACAACTTATTTGTTACAAAAGGATTCAAGGCTTAGCTTTGATTTTTTAATAATCAAGGCAGTCATAGAAAGTAGTTCATGGTGGTTGTGTGTAATGCCACATTGCTTAAACAATATTATTATCCCACTAATAAATGATTTAATATAAATTATAGAAACTAGTTGTTTTAAAAACCTTCAGATTTCATCTCATACACTTTAGAAAGATACATCGGCCTTTTTTTCACCCCACATTACTCTATTAGTATATTCAGTAGAGGATAATGAAATAGTAGAAGCACTGTAGTAAGTGAAAGGTACCACTTCCATACCAAGGACATTTATTTTGTGTGAAATTCTTGAATTAAAAAGCCCTCCTCGTAACTCCCCTTTGGAATTGCATGTGAACATAAAGGAGATGTGATTCCCCTAGGAATTTGGAGTACTGAAGCAGCGTGCATGTTGTAATTCTGTATTACTCAGTGAGAAAAAAATGTAAGAGAAAACCACAAGCAAATACCATCAGACAACTGCTCATGGAAGCGTGTGGCTTCCATTTGTATTTTTTCAGATGTACTTGAAAAGAAGTAAAAGATGTCACTTTGCCTTTTCCCCCCAAATTCCTTTTTGCTTTTTTTTTTCCTGACATTGTCCTTGCCATTTCATAACATTTTACTGAAATTTATAAAAATCAAGCTGTGCGTGCCTTGTATAGAATTATTTCTGATATTTTGGGGCAAGATTTAACTTTCTATTCATATGTTTTTAATTATATACTAAGCTCCTTCTAACCTAACACTTTAGCAATTCCCATATTTCATGTTTGTGTTTCAGTCCAGCCTTTTTCCAATCCATATAGTCTGACTTGGGGGCACAGGGAGGACATCTACATTCTCCAAGAAGTTTAGAAAGCATGTGCCTGTGCGCAAGTGTGTGTGTGTGTGTATATAGAAAATCCTTATTTTGCTCACTACGTAATATAACTGTCATATTAAAGTAGGAATTATTAGTCAATCATGCTAGATTTGATCACATATTATCATTTTCCATTATCTATATTTTATGTGGTAGTTAGATGATAAAGAGAATGATTATTAAAGTCTTAACAGTTTAGGTTTTTTGGGTATTAAGTAAATGTTTAATGTGATATGAAAGACTCCATTTGGAAAAAGCTTATATTTTTAAGAATATACATAGCATAACGGCTTATTTATTTTATTAGAACCCATATTTTTTTGTTTTTCCATGGTCATTTGTGTATTGAAATGGTATAACATCATTCTCAAAGTTTAATTTTAGCTTAGAATTCTTTTCCAGTAAAATTAATTGAATAACTTCTATTGCCAACTTTATGCTTTATTTTTTATCAAATATATTTCTTTTAATTCTTTCTGAGTAAAGGTGAATAACGCATAGCTTTTCATGAATAATTAAATTAATCCAGTTTTGATTTGCATATTGGAAGCTGAAATTCCCTTAATTTCTTACTCATTTTTGTATCTTACTTTCTTTAGATAGTGTTGATATGTAGAAAATGCACAATAAATTTTTGTTTAATAAATGTATACATTTAATAATTCAGATTTAAAGATAACTTTATATTCCTTTGATGATGAAATGACTGGAGCAACTGAAAATATCAGCTTTTAGCACTCTGTTTTTAAAGCAGCATATGGAATACATTGAATAGGGTTAGGGGGTGGCTCCTTGGGCAGACATGGGCTTAAATCCTGGTTTAACACTTACAAACTGTATAACTTTAGGCAAGTTATTTTTTTTCCTTCAGTTTTTCAATGTGAAATAAAGATGGTTGGTTTGATTTAATACATGACTTAATGAAGCACTTAGAGCAGTGATGGCACATGTGTTATTATTAAAGACCTACTTATGCACACACCTTCTCACCTAAGCACTCATGCAGAGACAGAGTCATAAAGACATGTTACCCTCGTAGCGGTACTTCATCTGCTGAAGAATAAAGGCCTTGAAACAGAGAGAGGTTTGGGATAAATAGACCAATCTTAAAATTAAGAAATTCATGAAAAGTGATTATCACTGTTAGATATGGTCATAGTGTAAGATTCTGTATCCATAGCAAACATTTTGTGCACATTTGTGAGCGTGTCTAATTCTTTCTAAAGATAACAGATGTTTTAGTTAGAAATATTGTTCTTCAGTGAAGTAAAATTAATTCAGCTTGAGATGTTTTAAACTTTAAATTTTTATTTAAAAATTTTCTCAAATATATCATATATGTATATATAATTTCACATATGTTTTTGTGGATTCTTTTTAATAATTTTGATGTAACCAAAATTCTTACTAGACAATTTATTTTCTCATTAAATATCATTTGGTCATATTCAATTGATACCACATTTTTAATATAGACTATATTTCTTAGTGTAGAGATTAAAGTGGAGACATGTTATGATAGTAGGTAAAATGATAGCTTCAGAAACATTTTATTCTATTCTCTCTTTTTGATAGGCCACATTTAAACTTAGTTTAAATAATAACAGTAGGAGCCTCAACTGCTTCCTTAAGCTAATAAAGCTGAAGTGATTTATTTTTTTCAAATGGTCAGTATATTCGGTGTTAATTATTTTAAGATCTTAGGTCAGGCAGAATCTATCACAGTAATTCACATTCAGTAAAATTTTTTTTAATAAAAGATACATGGAGTTGATTTGTATTTTTTTGATAATTAGTGATATTGAACATCTTTTCCTGTGTCCGTTGGTCATCTGTGTGTCCTCTTTGGAGAAATGTCTATTCAAGTCTCCTGCCTATTTTTTAACTGAATTGCTTGGGAGTTATTTTGGTGTTAAGTTATATGAGTTCTTTAAATTTTTTTTGGATATTAACCCTTTATTGGATACATTTTTTGGAGTATCCTCACTCCCGTCAGAATGGCAATCATCAAAAAAATCAACAATTAAATTTTGGTGAGAATGTGGAGAAAAGGGAACCCTTGTACACTCTTGGTGGGATTGTAAATGGGTGTAGCTGCTATGGAAAACATTATGGAAATTCCTTTAAAAATTAAAAAAAATAGAGCTGCCATATAACCCATATCTGGGCATTTATCTGAAGAAATCCAAAACACTAATTCGAAAAGGTATATGCACCCTTCTATTCATTGCAGCATTATTTACAATAACCGAGATATGGAAGCAAGCAGGATGTCCAATCGATAGATGAAGGAAGATGTGAGATATAGATATAATATATACACACACATATATGTAAATGTGTACATATATATACACACATATATAATGGGATATTATGTATTCTATATATACATACAATATATGTATATATAATAGAATATTACTCAGCAATAAAAAAGAATGAAATCTTGCCATTTGCGATGACGTGGATGGAACTAGAGGGTATTATGCTAAGTGAAGTAAGTCAGACAGAGAAAGACAAATACTATATGATCTCACCTGCATCTGGAATCTAAAATACAAAACAAATAAACAAAGCAAAGCAGAAACAGGCTCATAGATACAGCTCATAGATGGCTGACAAAGGGGAGGAGTGGGGGGAAAGTTGGAAAAAATAAAGAAAATATTTGTTCTTTTAAACCATAACCATCATTTCATTATCAACCCTAATAAAATTAACAGTAATTCCTCAATATCATACCCAGTCATATTCAAATTTCCTAATTGTCTCAAAAATGTCTCTTTACAGGTAGTTCATTTTAATTAAAACCCCAAACTCACATTGGACATTTAATCGCTATAACTCTTCAACCTCTTTTACTCTATAGTTGTCTTTCTTCTCTCTTTATTTTTTCATGTCATCAATTTTTCCAGAACATTCATCCTATATACAGAATGCCCCCACATTATACACTAGTCTAATGACTTCCTCACGGTGTTGTTTTACTTGTTCCCCTGTCTTCAGTATTTCTTGTAAACTGTCAATTCCATGAGGCTCTGGTTCAGGTTTTAGGGAGACTGTCTTATGAAAGTGTGTTGTACCTCCTAGTTCACTATATCAAGAGGCAGATAGTGTTTGGTTGATCAGCAGGTCAAGTGTGATTGGCTGGATTCCCCACACCTGTCACTGCACAGCTTTTACGTCGGTGGACGATGGTTTCCTATAACAACTTTTTCACTGTGGATTGCAGATGGGCCCTTGCTGTTTTTTGAGCTGGTAAATATGTTCAGACATGTGCTTTAGAAAACATAATCTGACAAAAGTGTGTGGGATGGAGTAGAGTAAGGGAAGACTAGGAGAGGCTTGTAGACTAGTCCTGTTTTTTAGGAACATGAGTGCCAGCAACCAACATGGAAAGGTAGATTCAAGGGAATTTGTGGAGAATGAAATTGGATTTGGCAATAGAATCTATTTATGGAATCAAACATAATGCTGAGCATGTAGGCATGGAAGAGGTAGTGGTGTGTTTAACAAAAAAAAAAAATACAGAAGTCAGGAGTCATGACTGGTTTGAAGTAGAAATCGAGAAGCTTGGTTTAAGAATGTTAAGTTGAGCTGAAGATGGCATATCTTGGTTTCGACATCTGGTGAGCTGTTTTCCATTCTGGAAAAGAATTTAGGACATAAATCAGGTAATAGTTAAAGCCTTGAGGATATATTCAATAGCTGATGAAGGGAGTAAAGTGAAAAAGAAAAAAAAAAAAAAAAAAAGGTTTAGACACAAATTTGAGCAATCTCAACATTTATGAACTTTGTCAACCCTTTCTCCCCAAAACACTGGTTTATTGGTTTTAGCTTAGCCTAGGGTAACTCCTTTCCAGTGCCCTAAGGACTGGCTCAGCAATTTCCCTTCTCATAGCTCGGTTTTCTTCTTCTTAAGGGAAAGAAATGCCCCCAGGACCAATATGTATTTCAGCTCTTGTTACTTTATCTTTCTCAAAACCAGACTAAAAATATGATGTCTACTCTGTTACCTCTTTTCTCTTTCTTCGAATCCAATTTTCTTTCTTTCCATGACCAATCAATTATTTAGGGAAGTTAGGTAGAAATAGTAAGTATAAGGTAGGACTTTCAAATGAGGGAATAAAAGGCCAAGGCCACATTTCTTCCCCTTGACTTTAGGAGAGGGTGGATGAACATGTGTGGAAACCAAGGGGAAGAATCCGAGGGAACCGTAATGGTGGAAGGGGTGAGAGCAATAATAAGGAGCAGGGCAAGGTTGGGGAGGAGGCAAGAGGTGGACATGTACAATATGATCTTCACTCCACAGAGAGCGGAGGGTGAAGATACAGAAAAATCTGGAGCCAGAGAGCATGGTAGTTGTAGTAGGTTACATTAAAAATTTTTAATCTTTTTAGTCATCAGCTGAAAATGAAGGAGACTGGACTCTAATTTACATTGGAAGCTTGAGAATCATAGACATACCCTGGGATTCAGGCTCTCCTAGCCTCATCAAACAGTTGTGTTTTTCATTCCTTCTGCATATCTTCTTAGACTCAAAGGGACACCTTACTCTTATTCCTGTGTTGTGCTCAGTTGCCCTTTACAAAATCAATATTGTTCTATAAGAAACTACAAGTGAAGTCTACGGCCATGCCACCCTCAACGTGCCAGATCTTGTCTGATCTTGGAAGCTAAGCAGGGTCGGGCCTGGTTAGTACTTGGATGGGAGACCACTTTGGAATACCAGGTGCTGTAGGCATTAAAAAAAATAAAAGGAAAGAAACTACAAGTGAAGCAAAGAATCGAACTGATCTTCAAAACAGGCTTTCTTAGGCAGCCTGGGCGAAATTATGCAGGGACAGTACTTAGGAAACATGCTGAAACAGGCGATTATAAATGAAGCTCAAGGTTTAAAGATGCATGTACCTCTGAATACATTTGAATTATATTGAGGACACAAAGAGTATTGTAGCATAGCTGACACCGTTAGCTGTAAAATCACAGGGGCTACTGTGGGCATTGAGAGAGCCAGTTGATACTTTCTTTCCACAAAAGGAATGTTTAGGATTCCAAGTCTTTCACCATGGAGTTCATTTTATTTGACCTCTTAAAAATAAGTTTAAAAATGCAAAGTTAAACAAAAAGTTCTAGCAATCCCTTAAAAACATTTAGAGGCAAGGAATGATGCTAGAAAGACGAGCCCCCTTGGTTTTGATTGGCAGGAGTGGTAATTTGGCTGTATTTAATTTGTATTGTGTTAGAAAAGAAAGCCAGAGTGAGCTTCCCCTCATTCCTGCTGTTTTATAAGCCCTTAACTCCATTGAGCTAAGCTACATCAGCCCTACTTTTGAGAGTCCTTTTTAAATGTTTGGTTTTGCTAAGTTTTCTTTTAGTGCTAGACCCCACTAATTGTTTCCTTATGGCAGCTGCTTATGACTTAAGACTGATCATAGGCACATACAGTTCCTTGTTTAGGACTGAAACTGATACCACAAAAGAGCTTAGAGTTACCATCTTACCACAGAAAATGCCCAGAAAATAATAGCTGTAAAAATTAGTTTTGTAATAAATGGGCTTGGTTTTGGTGTTCTAAATTTCTGTTTATACCTACCTCCTTTTCTGCTTGGTCTCTTAATCATCAATGCAAAATGAAAGGTGTAAAGTCTGAAGCTATAAATCTGTTTATAGCTATAATTCCCTTCCCTGGCTTAGCAGAGTTTGACACTTTAATAAACACCGTTCTTCTGTAGCAATGTCGAATCTGGTTCTTGTATAATTCTTTATGTGTCGCTGCTTTGAACACAGAATTTTATTGCATTCTTTTCTTTCTGGTGTTTCAGTTCGGTAAGAATTGATTGAGCACCTACTACATGCAAGGGTTGACTAGGTAGTTCCAGGCCTAGAAGTTTAGGCTTGTTTAGCCATTAAAGTAATGTGGCTGAAACTACAATGAATTTTTGTTTTGCTTTGTTTTGTTTGGTAATAGTTCCTGAACATTGAGGTAAACCTATGTTAAAACTGCATATTCTCCAAATGTTTTCAACCATCCACCTAACACATTTCTCACCACATTTTAGGAAATCACTATATTTACTTTCTTCATCCTCAGGTCAAGTATCTGAAAAAGAAATTTTATTTTTTGTTAAAAATTATTAAAAGTTTAAAATATTAAAAATATTAAAAATATTGAGTGTATGTATACTTAGTAATCAGTACTATTGGTAGATCAGACATTCAACAGATCACTTCATGGACAGTGTTTCATTTTAGCCAAACAGTAAGCATTATTCTCCCCATTTTACAGATGAAGATTGATCTCACAGAGGTTAATACACACACACACACACACACACACACACACGCACGCATACACGCATGCACTCACACACGTACACACACACATTGATCTCTCCCATAGGAAGTTACACATTTTCACATCAGATTTTCCATAAAAAGTTTAAAATTTATGCATTACTATCTGAAGTTATTTACAAAGTTGAAAGTCTATAGTATAAGCCAAAAAAAAAAGGTGACTTGAGAAAGAAATGTCCCTAAAAAATACATTATGCTAGTAAAGTGGAGAACTATATATACGAACTCAAGGTGGAGGTATATACTTGGAAGCACACATGCTCACATTTTAAATGGAGGTGAACCTCTGCAAACTGCATAAAACACTTTATTCACAAGTTTGGAAGGTTTTTTCACATGTAAATAGGTAGAGTCCCCATTTTTCAGGTGAACACTGGAAACACTATTGTTAATACTATTTGCAATATGATTTTCTGCTGTTTCAGATACCTGCTAAAAACCATGGTCCATATTCATTTTCTTCATGAATGTACGAATAAGAGCGTCTATCTTACTGGCAAAATGGCCACGTCAATGATGCAGCAAAAGAACAGGCAAATACCTCACAATCTGTAGAATTGAGGCTTCTATCCTACTTGGACTGGGGAAAACTGGATTTCCCCCATTTCTTTTCCTCCCCGGGAAACTGAACATTGATAAAGTAACATTTGCAGGAGCGCCTGAGCACAGACACGTCAGACACGCAGTGACCGCTGAGGTCGTGCTCTGCTCCCAGAGAACGGCCAGTACAGCAGACTCTGTCTTCTTTATCCTTAAAAGACTTAAGGAAATTATGACTTTTAAAAGATAAGTAAGCCTATTTTCATTTTGCAGTCTAAAAAGTAGAGGAAGGAAAATGTAATAAAGGTGTACTTTATTCGTAAATTAACACAGAAGAAGGATGGCCTCTGCCTGGTGGCAGCACAGTGTGGCCACCATACATCATCTGTGCTCCTTTTGCCCAACATTGATAATAAAGAATTCTCTCTCCCAGCTATTTCTGATTAAGTCAGCCAAAGCTGCCAACAATCTGTCTGGATTTGAAATACACCCCTAAAACCAGATTTAAAACTCTATATGGTTCACTTGGCTCTGGAGCTGCTGTGTTTATCAGGATTGAACCATCTTAAGGCAATGCTTTTCTGCAGATGCGCTAAATTGTGAAATTTCGAATGAGCAGGAGTTCTTAAACTATGTTGATGATCTGTCCATGGCCACCATGTCCAATCTGTTAACTGGTCTTATTGGTTCTACCTTAGACATATGTTCTGAATCTAGAACTTTCTCTGTGTCCCTGTTGTCATGATCTTAATTCAGATCTTTACCATCTCTCTCCTGGACCAAGATAACAGCTTCCTAAGAAGAATAATATTCCATATTTTCAGAGTCCCATAAATCACACTTGATCTCACTGTCATCTTGTTATGTTGATGACAGAATCCAGCCCAGCGACCTAGGGATTGTGAGCCAGCCTTCCCAGATCTCTCTTTCCTACTATTCGCCAACTCCGCTCACACACCACTTATGTTCTTAACACTCTAAACTCCTCACCTTTCTCTGATAGCGATGTCCTCTCATACTTACGCATGTTCTTCTCTTCTTCACGATCTGCTTCATTCCTTCCCAGTCCCCGTTATCTCTGGCCAACTTTCAAGAGCCAGTTGCAATATCATCTTTTAAACTCCAGCTCTCCTACCTTCTTTCCTCTCTGTATTCTCATAACACAGTGTTTATTCCACTGTATAATTAAATTTACATGTCCCTCCTCCAGACTCGAACCACGTCGCCTGGCTAATCGTGAGCTGTAAATGCTTAGAAAATGAAACTTGCTTGTCTCATAATTCTATAGTAATGAAAAGATTAATCAGGAAAAGGTTGGTTATATTTCAAGAATAAAAATGACCTACGATTTTCAAGGATAGAAATCATAACCTCCTTCTTATCCCGGCAGCTCTGGCTGCCAAGAATTTCCAGGGTTTGTTCCTTTTTCATTTTTTTGACCTCTAGCAGAATTTAATTTTGTTTTCATGATTGCCATCTTTTAAAAATTATTCCCTCTTTGCTCTTGCCAGTTCAAAGTAGGCAAAATTTATAGTTGTAGTGAATGAAAGGCCTTTATTGGGACATCCAACCCTTATGAATATATCTGTTTTCCAGCTATAGTTCAATTACTTTTATGTAGATTGAAATCCAATATTTTCCTGAATCTCATTTATTTTGCCTCTTACTCACTGTGCTTTTAGTTTGGTTTTATCATTTAATTGAAATAGATAATGGAACATGGAAAACAAGCTAAAATCTTAGTTATTTGAATAGAAATAGATTTTTGGGAGACTGAAATTGGTATAGGCTAAGATCCACATTAAAGGCTTGGCACTAATAAAAAGATTATTACCATAAAGTCATTTGAATAGGGGTAATTTAAAATTTGTCACTGAAATTTTTAAATACTTTTTAGTAAATCAGTAATACTCTAACAAAACTCTAAAAGAAATGTTCCAACTACTGAGTAGTAGCACTAATAATAAAAACATTTTAGCAACTTTAAAATTTATGTAAATAAAGCTAATTATATAAAACTAGTTAGAAAATTATTTCAAATATATTTGTTGATTTTAGTGGAGATTCTAAAAGATCTGACTCCAGCATGCTAGACTAGACGAGAACAAGAATCCCAAAAGAATTGTATAAAACTGACTCACTCTTCACTTATTTATGACCACTAATTTTACCATATTTACTTTTCGTTGACCTCAACCATGTTGAGTGACAAAGTTTTATCTTCAAATAGTTACTAGTCAGTCACTGATGCTGATACCTGCACAACAAATATGTTGGTGTAGTTGGAAGCCACAAAATGCAATTGAAAAATACTCTGTAATTTAAATAATTCATTAATTTGTATTGCCACCAATCCTTTAGTTAATACCAGTGAGTTTTTCTTTAAAGACGAAAAATAACTTAAACGATGACCCAGCTTTAATTTTAAAAGTTAATAATCAAAGAAACCTTTCTTTTATTTGTAATGTTTTGACTTAGAAAAGAACCATGGTTCCCAAATTTTGAAATATTATATGTATTTACTAAGGTAGCCTACATTTTTTCTTCACATTTAACCGATATTTGCAGTGAAGAAGGTCTAATTCAGAATGAAGAGTGGGATTTCCGTCTGAGCAGAAGAAAAACACCTGCCATTAATCCCAAGAGCACAAGTGGGGTCTGGAGTGTCCGAAGCAGGCACCACAGCTGTGAATGGAGGTTGACCTCTGCTTCAGTTCTGTCTTGAGCTGGCAGGTGCCAGGACGCCATTCTGTCTGCTCAGAAACTCTCCCTTCTGTAGCAGCAGTATTTATTGCTCAATTGTGAATGCAAATTTTCATGTGTTCACGAATTAAGCATCCTTGCTTATGGCAAACTGTCTGAAGAGCTCTAGTTGACACATGTAGCTTTGGCATTAATAATTGGACTTTGAGGGAAAAAAAAGTCATCTTTGTTCCCCACTGTAAAATTATTTCAGAAAAGCTTTGACTTCAAACACCTCATAGAACCTAACAAAGTGACTTTAGAAGACTGGTAAAGCGAGAGGCTTGCCCTTGAAAATCTCACCAGAAAAAGCAAATAGAACTTTAAGGAGGAGAAGCTTTTGGGAAGAAGGTGGGTTGAAAGCTAGGGAGGGGTCCACATTAACTATAAATGACTTTACAATAGCTGGATTTTCTAGGGGTGATTTTTTCTCTTAGTGCTAGTATATGGGGAGTATTTGACTCTAGCACTAGACTATTTAGCTCTTCCAGATCAGACTATTAAGCTTTTCTAATCAGCTTCGCCCACCGTATTAACTAGTGATTAGACCATTGCCAAACTCTCTGTAGGCATTCAACAAATGCGTATAAAAATAGAGTTAAATAACATGCTATTTAAATAAAAGTTAGAATCTCCATTGTATTTCTTAAACTCGATGGTAGGTATCTTCTCATTCTTTTCTTTGGATTGCCTTTGGCCCCACCAAAAATAAAATTCTACTTACAGAGTATTGGTGTGCATTTTGTGTGTGTTTTAAATGACCAAGTAAATTCATTAAACTTAATTTTACAGAGGTTGGCACACGGACTGTACTAATTACTCACTACTTGATTTATTATTCATTCATTAATGAAAACATTAATAAAAGCATTAAAAATTTACTGAAAACATTAAGAAAATTAATTTCCCTAGCCTACTCTTTTTAATGGCAAAATTATTTTCTGGGAAAGTGATAAGAGGATTTGTCTATTTGATTCTGTTATCTTAGCCCCCTCTTCCCCTTGCTGATCCCCTATAATTTCTCTTTCTCTTATTTTGAACTTGAGATCTTGGGACCACTGTCCCCAAGATCCACCTCTGTGGGAAATGCAGTTGGGAGGCATTTTGGAAGGCATCTGTTGAAGGCAGGCACAGAGTCATCATTCTTCCTGAGAATCTAGTGCTAAAGCTGTGTCCTAACACTTAGCATCCCAAACCACAGTTTTTAAATTCCCACAGGCAAATTTAAAATCCAGGCTAATTCACTTACAAGAGGCCTACCCATGATAATGTTTGTTTGATTTTAGGCTTATATAAAAGTATTAATATAATATTTTCTTTATTAGATTGGGAGAAGATTAAATGCTGCAACAGGTTCTTTGTTGATGGTAAAATATAGGAAATATAAGACATGATGTTATTGTTATTTCTAATTTTATGATAACCTCACAACTATTAATGGAAGTGCCACAACTGAGAATGGGAATGTGTTTGGTGCAGTTCCTCTGCCCCTGATACTTAAGAGGAGATATTTTAGTAGGCAGAGCATTCCTACATGCCCACTTCAAGTGACAGAAGTTTCCACTAAGAAGGATCTAAGAAGGGTACTTTGCTAGAACATTGGTTTTAATTTTGGTCTAGACTTCTCCTTGTCTCCCAGCCCTACTAAAAGTAAAAGTGAGACACTGTAGGTAAGTGTGAAATGTTCCAATTCCTCAGGCAGTCTGAGCCCGAAACATGATTTCATTTTTAAGAGCTAGGGGGAAAAAAGTATTGATGCCTCTAGAATTAGTATTTCCTACTAGTATTTTCATTGAAAGGTAAATTAAATCTCAGTGTGGCTCAAGAATAGGTAGCTATGCAACAAAACAGAAATTCCTAAAAATATCCATGTATATATATATGGTCATCTAATTTATGCCAAAGGTAACACTGTACTAGATTGAGGAAAAAGATGCATTTTCAATAAATGGTGTTGGATTAATTTGATATCCACATGTGGGAACAAAGCATCTTGACTTTGACCTCACATCATGCACAAAATAAATTCTCCATGAATTCAGATCTAAATACAAAAATAAAGTAAGAAAGCTTTTAGAATCACCACAGAAGAATCTCTTCATGATCTTGGAGTAGGCAAAGATTTCTTAAGTGGAACACAAAAATAATTAACTATAAAGAAAAACTGTTAAATTGAGTTTTACTAAAATTAAAAATTCTGTTTATTAAAAACACCTTTAAGAAAATAAAAACATAATATGCAGAGAGAATATATTTACATGCGCTCTCTCTCTCTCTCTCTCTATATATATATATATACACGCACACACATATACATATAGATGTATGTGTGTACATATAGTTTTACAGTATGTAATATGTTGTATAATGTATAAGGAACTCAAATCAATAGGACAACTCAATAGAAAAAGGGCAAAAGACGTGAACACTTTATGGAGGAGAATGCAAAGTGGCCAATACCTAAAAGGAGTTCAACTTAATTGATCACTGGGGAGATACAAATTAAAATGCAATATAAAACTACTGTACCTCCCGCCAGAATGCCTAATGTGAAAAAGATGGAAAATACCAAGTATTGGTGATGATATAGGGGAACTGAAGTTCTCATACATTGTTAGAACCACATTGGAAAACTATTTGACAGTATCTACTAAATCTGAACATATGTATTTTCTATAACCTAACAATATCACTCCTAGATATATACCCAACAGAAATGCATAAAATATCACTTGCCAAATGTTACTCCATACACATAAAAAGAAATACATACAATTTTTAATCAAAAGACAAATACTAAGATATTTATAGCAGCATTATTTGTAATAGTCAAGACCTAGAAACTCATGGAAAAAAATGGCCATCAAAAGTAGGATGAACAAATAATGTTTATTCACACAATGCAATATTTTAAAGCAGTAAGAAAAATGATTTACAACTGCACAAAAAATTATGCATGAATTTCACATATTTTGAGCAAAAGATGCCAGACATTCAATATGATTCCATTTATATAAAGTTCATAAACTAATCTATTTGGTCAGAAGTCAGAAATAGTGGTTACTGTTGGTGGAGAGTAATGAAGAGGAAATGTCACAATTTGCATTTCTGGGTTTCTTTAGCTGGATCTACTTGCATAGAGAGGTGTGTTCAGTTTATGAAAATATATTCA
This sequence comes from Pteropus medius, assembly GCF_902729225.1. Lineage (NCBI taxonomy): Eukaryota > Metazoa > Chordata > Mammalia > Chiroptera > Pteropodidae > Pteropus > Pteropus medius. The sequence continues at coordinate 6,702,980 of NW_024352786.1, read as the reverse complement.
GCATATAATATACTTATGACATGTATACTTTTCTGTATGTGTGTGTGTGTGTATATATATATATACATACATGCATATACATGTGGATATAATGATATATGTACATATCATTATACATTATACCATGTATGTCTTATATTCTAACCATATTATAATTATAGTTTAGAACCCAAAATACCTTGAGAAATTTCATTAACAGCTATATCTCTATGTCCTTTACATGAATCTTGCAACTAACCCTAGTTCATCTTTCAAGCTATAATGTGTAAAAATGTATTTTAAAAATGTTTTTTTTTTGTCTTTTTTTCAGGGTCCTCCTGGTCCAAAAGGTGATAAGGTAAGAATAAGAATTGTAGAAACAAACTAAGTTAGTGGAAATTCATATTGCTATGACCTATATACTATGTTTTATTTTGATCTTTTTAATGAGCATCATATACAGACTTAGTGCTAAAACTACTATCATCTCATTTTTCTACCCTACAGGGAGAACAAGGTGATCAAGGACCTCGGGTAAGTTGTATTCTTCCAATCCTGAGTAGAAAATTAGTTTTCAGCTCCAAACTTATTGAACGAAGATAGTTCTAGCTTCATAACTGCCTTTGTGTCACATAGTTTCATAATAGCTGGCAAAAATACCATACTAGTTATTAGTGAAATAGCCTTAATAATAACTAATGTGTGTATCTCGTTGCATTATCTTAACTTGATACCTGTAACTAGAACACTCTACAGCAAATAATAGCCTTACTGATTAAGGACCAGAATTCCTACTAAGAGTCAACAATAATACCTTTTCAATGGCCATTGGGTCCTTCAGACTTACATACAGCATTTTGCCGTATAAAGGCCTTGTGGATTCCTATTGAATTTGGCTTTTTTCTGCAGTTAAATTTTATGTGCTATCGCATAAATATGTTATATTATACATGAAAATATTAATGCACTTTATATTTTTATTCATCATGTTTGACTAATACTTATTTGAATTTCTTATTTTTTTTATAGATTTTTAAGCAAATAAAAGGTGTTATATAATTTAGTATTCCAGGGAGGAGGGACATTCTTTTATTCCTCTCAGACGTGGCTCTTTTAACCATTATAACACAATGGTGAATGCTTTGTTGTTACCTTGGTAGTGCCAAGTCCTCTGCTTCACATCTGTGCCTTATTACCCAAATGTTCAGACATACTGTTCCAATGATGTAGTGGCTCTGTGCAGACATACCTCTCAATTTTCTCATGTCACTATGCACAAAAGCAAGTATTTGGTTGAAGAGAGTCATTTTTTTACAGTGGAAAAACACATTTAAAATTTTCAGGTTGAAAACACAATTGTGTAGAATTTTTTTGTTACTGTGCATAATAATTCAATTCATGTATATACACCGCAATAGAGCTTTACTTGAGAAGTTTGTAGTCTTATCTCTTTTATATTTATTAAACAAGATAAAAAGTTATGCTTTTTATCTTTTCCTTTCTGTTCTTCATATAGAAATAATGATTATGCCTCAGAGCATTTCATTTCTCACGGCAGTTATCCTAGCTGATGACTAGCTTCAAGCTAAAAGCTCATCTTATAGTTGAGGAGATTAAACATCATGATATATGTCATGGATGTGAATGAAATAAAATTCTCATAACCTTAAATGATTAGAGTATAGCCACTTGCTTTGTATGTGGTGATTATTTCACATGGCATGTCTCCATGTATTGAGTATCATTTCTTTCTACACGCAATATCAAAATCACTCAACTTGCCCTTTCCAGGTAAGAGAGAGACTGTTTCCGTTCTGAGAAATCTTCTTTTGGCAAAGGAAGTAAAGGGGTGGTTCACAGCTTAGCTGTCATCAGTATGCATGCAGTCCTCATTTTCAAAAAGGTGTGTTGGCTTTCATCGTTCTAAAAAGTGATGATTGATTATAAAGCTAGGCCAAATTTTCAGGATGAAACCTGACACCGTGTGAAATTCACCTGGTTTCATGTTGCATTACAAACTAAGACTTGGACCAGGTTTCTTGGAAGCTTGGCCAAAGTTCATGAACTACTTTGATGAACCCAGACTGCCTTTCATACAGATTTCAGCCAGTTTTCACACTGACTGGGGCCAAGTTTCACACAATTCAGGGGCCATTTAACATTTCAGGTGGAAAGTGGCAAAAAACGATGCTATTTTCCCCTGGATTTTGTTTCGTATTGAAGGAATTTGGATTGAATTAATAATGCAGGACAAATCTTCACAAGTAAAAATCTAAATGTCCTGGCAAGTACACATGAAAGAGAATGAGAATCTACCAAATTGCCTGTCTTTTCTCAGATTTCTGATTTAGAGACAAGGCAGATCGCGTTCAATGCTCTTAGCATTTTATAAACATTTCTTTCTAGTAAGATAGTATTAGCTACTGATTAGAAATTTATTATATCAAGATAATAAAATGATTTTTCTGGAATTATTCCCAGAAAAATCAGAGTAAGTTAGAACTGGAAAAGTCTTCAATTTCATGAAAATTAATTTTACCCACATCCTCTATTGGCACTCTATTCCAGCTGGTGTGGATGGAGACTGTCTTTTTTTTTTTTTTTAAATAGATCTTTATATTTGAATATCCTATCTTTATCCTATCGAAGATTTTGAATTCTTCTCATTATCATTCATTTCAAGTAATTTATTTCTTTTCATAATTAACTTAATAATATGTCATTCCATCATTTCAGCTCTTTGTTGGCTGACTTTCCGATATGGGATCTATATTATTCCTTGAATATCAAGTTCTTTTATTTTCTCTTTGGCTTCCTAAGTTTCAAACAGGAATATATTAAGGTGTAATATGTGAATCAAATTGGGAAAAATTGAAGATAATTTAGAAATTAAGAAGGTGATACTATCTTGAAACTCTTGGACATATATTTAGCAATGTATATTGAGCATCGACCTTGTTCAATATTCCATGCTTAATACTATAGAGACTATATGTGTTTCCACTTTTCTCTTTCTCTCTTCTGCTACCACCAAATTCAACCTGCTACATCTCATGTTCTTGATTACTGTGGTAGTCTTCCAATCAATCTTGCTTCCATTCTTAAGCCTGTATAATCCATTTTCTGCACAGCAGCCAGAGAGATCATTTTACGTTATAAATTGGATCATGTTACTCCCCTGTTTTAAACCTCAGAATGAAATTCAAACCACTTTGCTTGGCCTACACAGACCTTCAAGATTTGGGCCTTGTCTACCTCTATAACCTCGTCTCACACTGGTCTTCCCCTCCACCCACTATGCTCCAGCCACGCTGTGTTTCATTTGTTTTTCAAACATACCACACTCACTCCAACTTGATGATGATTTTCTATTTGCTCTCTTCTGGTCTTCTTCTGATGGGGTTCTTCTTATCATTGAGATTTCATCTCAAATACCTCCTCAGGGAGAACTTCCCTAACTATCCAGTCTAAATCTGAGATTATCCTATTTGTTTATTTATTTACTTTCTTGTTATCTGTAAAATGTGTCCCTTCTTGAAATGTAAACTCCAAGTGCATGGTCTTTCTTGTTCATACCACCATCACCTAGAACAGTAAGGGCTCGATAAATATTTATTGAATGTTAGAATAGGATGTTGTTATATCATTACTACCCTTAAGGATCTGATAATCTCATGGATGCCTGAATGAGAAAACTATATGTCTTAAATAGAAAAGTGAACATTCTACTATTTTTAATAAACACTGGAGACTGGAAGAGTTGTCCCTTGAGCTAGGACTTGATAAATGAGTAGTCTTTAGAAGATAAGATTAAGAGCAAGACATTACACATTCCAAGAAGAAGAAATGGTACGAACAATATTATGCAAGTAGAAAATGACAGGATTCACTTAAGGAACAATAATATTTCATTTACCAAGGAAATAGGTTAAATATAGAAAAGGCTAATTTTTTTTTTTTATCAAAGTTATATTATGGGGCATTTTGAATATTTGGTGTGGGGATTAGGAAGCCATTGAAGATTTTTGTATTCATCATTTGATGTGTATTACCACCAGACAATTTGGCGTTATTACCAAATGGTTTTTTTTTTGAAAATATATAAAATTTAAGAAATGTCCAACTGTAGAGAATTTTTATAAGATTATTTGAATTGAACTGAAAAATATCAGAGAAAGCTCCATGTTTTCTATGGGAGTTAGAATATGAGTTTATTTTTCTCACATAGAGAAGTTCAGAGAAGGCAGTAGGTGGTGCTATTTTTATAATTCAATGATGTTACTATGGAAGTCTCTGAATCTCTTGGCCTTTCTCTCATGGTTGAAAGAAAGACTTCATGTCCAACCATTACATCTATAATTATATCATCTATATCTATATCTATATATCTATATCTATATCTATATCTATATCTATATATCTATATCTAATCTATATCTATATCTATAATCTATATCTGTATCTATATCTATATCTATATCTATATCTATATCTATATCTATATCTATATCTATATCTATATCTATATCTACATCTATCTAATCTAATCGGTAGGGAAGATAAAGGGAGAAGCATCCATATTAAGAAAACAAAAATTTTGCCATGAATTTCACAGTGGCCTTCTATCATGTCTCATTGGTTAGACTGTGTCACATAGTTAGCTCAAAGCTGGAAGTGAACCAAGGAGAATGAGATTGAAAAGGAAAGGTGGATCATCTCACCAGTAGGGTTTGCCATAAGTACCAAACAAAATCTGAACAGAGAGGGAAAGCCAGAGATGACACTAGTAGAGGAGAAATTGGTAAGAGACAGTCTTGAAGCAGAAGGTGGAAGATGAGGGTGGAATTGTGGCCAGGTTAAGGTTTAAAAAAAAGCAACCAGGGAATAAAATTAAAGAATATTGAGATGAAAATTTAACACAAGCCTTGGTGCAAATTGGACGTAGGAACTGAAGTTGAAAAAGAAGATAAAGAAAGGTCTGAAGTTTCTGCCTTTGCATGATAAACTTGGTCAGGAGAAAGTTAAGAGGATAAATGATAAATTTTATTTTATTTATGTTGAATTTGTGATCCTTATATTTCACTTGAATAATGTAGCAAACAGTTGGAAACACGAGACTAGAAATCTAAGGTGGTGTCATAAATGGATGTAAAGGTTACATAGCCAAACTGCCACAGAGTAAGCATTGAAACCTTAGGAATAGAAAATGGTGGGTGGAAGAGTGAAGCAAGAAACGCTTTAGAAATATCCATATTTAGGGAGTGGGACAGGAAGGGAGTCAGCAAAAGAGAGTGAACACTCAAAGAAAAACCAAGACACTAAAGGAAGAATTACTTAAAAGAAAGGAGAGCAACAAAATGTTCTTAATAAAAAGAAAACCACAAGGATGAGATCTATAAAAAAAAAGCTTTTTGATTTGGTATTCTGGAGTCATGGGATATCAAGGGAATGCATTTTGTTAAGTAGTGAAAGTGAAAGATTGCAAGAAGTTAAAAAGGTAAATGGTAGGAAAGTTGACTTTGAATACTGTTGATGGCATGTGATTTAATGCAGAAGAAAGTGGGCTTTTTGGCATGAGCTTCCTGTTAGTGAACATTGAACCCAGTTCGAGCTTACAACTTTAGGTATAATATAACAACCATATATATCATTTGGTTTTATTCTACAAGACATTGACTGCTAGATTTCCACATGTGAATGCATCCTGACGTTAGCATTGCACTTCCCTCCTTGCTTCTTGGTGAGATGTCATTACAGATTTACCATTAATCTTTAGTTCATTTTTGCAGTCAAACATCGTGCTTCAGCAGTTAAGCCTTTAGGCTGTATGGTCAGAATGGTGCTTTTTCTATGCTGTCAGTCACCATGCCCATGATCATTTTTCTTCATTTCATCCTTATAGATTTGTATTACAGAGTTTTGAGGCTATGACTTTACCCTATAGTCAAACAGAGATTGGAGACTTGTTGTATGGGGGCTGTAGGGCCATTCCTAGACTAAATGATTGTTGGACTAGAAAATAATACCTTACATAATAAGCATAATTGCTAATTACTTAGAGCCTTACAACTTGCTGAACACCTTTGTAGGTAAGTTGGGCACATCATCTCTAAGCCTTATTCAGTTCATCAAGGTAGGTAATCAGGAATGAAAAATAAGAAAGATGAATGCAGTACAGTGAGATGATTATATTCATGTGGGCTGGGGCAGGCCAGACAGGCATCAAATTCCAAAACTACCACTGTCTGTGTCTCTATGGTTATGAAAAGAATTAAATAAAATAACATATAAAAAATCTATACTAAATCCTCAACAGATCATAGCTGATTATTCACCTCATTTTTCACGTGAGGAATCTGTGGTGAAGTAACTTGCCCAGGTTCATGTAATTTTTAAGTGATAGAAGTAGAATTCAGACCTAGCCATCTCAGCATCTAGTATGTGTTGTTCCTAGTGGATCAGGCTGCTTCCCTGTCAGTAAGGTAGTGATTATAGTCATCAACTTCAGTGTGAAACAGTAAGGATTACAGAACTATCTATGGCTCAGATAAAAACAAAAAATTATGATAAATAATTTATTCAGTTCTTAAAACATGCCAGACACTTAATGAAGACATCTTATTTCAATAGTCCTATGAAATATTTACTTTTATTATTTCCACTTAAAAGATGAGGAAACCAAGATTTAGAAAGTTTAAATATTTTTTCCAAGGTAACTGTCCCATTCAGTAGCACAGCCAGGGTTTCAGCCTAGGAATTTACGGGTTACATTTTCCATACATTCTCTCTCATTTATCCTCGAAAGTAACTCTGTGAGTTAGTAGCACAATTTAATATGACCTCCTTTTTTTCTGATAGGATTGAGCTCAAACAAGTTAAGTGACTCGTCCACATTCTTTCATACATATCTACCAAAAGACAATGCTGGGACTCAGACCCAGATTTCAAGATCTTCTCTCTTTCCACAATGCCAAGCTGCCTCTATATGGCTGCTAGGACCTTCACAACTTAAGATTCCATGCCTCTGTAAATCAGACTGAAAAATCTGGGGAACACAAATGAAAATAGGTGCATCTTTTTTCTTTGCACCATGAGAGTCTTGGTCTTTATAATCCATGCACTGTCAACCCTCCAGAAAAAACGAATGAATGCTGCATAGTGATACCCTAGAATCTGTCTACATGGAACACAGGGAGGCAGGGCAATGCTGACCCCCATCCAAGGGACATCAGAGTACCCAGTTACCTTGTTATGATACAGTTATGCTTCTCAGCTCAATACTGCCAATTTGAAAACTGTATAAATCAAGACCCTGGTATATTTACTATTAGTGATTTTTTTTTCTTTAGGATAACCAGATGAATGAAGTCTATTTTCTGCTTTTCATAATGCTGTGTTTACAAGTTTTACATGGTATTTTTTTTTATTCTGCTTTTAGTTGAGTCTTTCTTTTCAAAAGATTGAATTATATTTCTTGATTAGGACCTGAACATCAAGTATAAAAGACTCAAGACTTTTAAGGACTTTCCCATTGCCGTCTGTACCCACTACAACTACCACTATCTCTCTTCATTATTAAAAAGGATGTTTTGCTTACCCAGTTCATAAGAGCCTCTGCCCTCATCATGAACCACAGCCCCAGGAGTCACAGTGGTACCCGAGGCTTTGATGTTGATGGTTCATATCTCTTTTCTATATCTTAGTGACTTAAAAACATAGCCTTAAAAATAAGCAAAGCTATTTTAATGTTTAATACTGTCTTTTAAAATTAGGGTATTATGTTCTGAAATTGTGGCAAATTTATTAATCAAACTTAGACAATAAAATGAACAAACATTATGAAATTATCTTTTGACTATATATTAATCTTGTAATCAGTTGGCTACCTTCGCCTTGCCAAATAACACAGAACCCTGATAAAGAAAGTTTTAGTGGTTATTGGTCTCAACATCATCAGCCAACAGCTGGTTTTAAATGAGTCCTGGGCTCTCACAGTTTCAATAAGCCACCCAGGAGCTCTGCTTAACTATTTTCATAAAATTCTTTTCTCTTTCCAGTGTATTCAAGTAAATTTTCATAACAGCTGGGACTACGCAAAACTGATAGCATCTTAAAAACATCTTCGGCAAGACAGATTAAGTTCCAAAAAGGAAAGCATTTAGAAGTTTATTTTATTATCTTAACCTTTGTTGACTTGAATGATTAAACAGATTCTTTGGCTCTGCTAAAGCAGTTAGGCTTGGATATTAATTTGATGTTCTTATTTATTTAACCCTTGCCTTTCTCTTAGCCCTAATGAATACACTGCTCATTTGGTACTGAATGTATTGCCTGCAAAAAGGGAATTGCTATAACACAATGAAAATAAATAAATTGTGAGAAAATTATTTTAATGCTTTCCAGATTCAGAAGAAGTTGGCATGGAAACAGCAAGCTTGTTAAAATTTGCAAACGTTCTTGTTATATTTTATAATCAGAGCTCTCTTTTGAGTGTTCTCTGTCATACTTCAAACCACTAAGAGCTGGTATATTGAATTGAGCCCCGGAACATTTGTAAATTTGTCCTAATGTGGGTCAATTAAAAATAATTATCTTTACAAACTGTTGTTGATGTGTAAACAATATATCCTTTGGAATTCAGTGTTGTAAATTATATCTCAGTTATTGGTTGTACCGCTGAGCTCATCAAGTAAGAAAAAGAAGAGATTTTTGAAAAGGTTGAAGAATGACTATCTGTTTTACGTAACTTTAAATCTTGTATGTTTTTGTCTAATGTAAAAGATTATATACGTAAACCTATAAATATAGTAATCCAGAGGGGTATACTTTATAGAAAAGATTTGGAGTAAAAGTGAACATTTTGTAAAACCATATATTAAAACAGCAACAACAAAATAGTGGAGAGCCTGAGATTTGAGCGCTTGTCTGAGAATTCTGTTAGTGACTGCAGATGTATTAAAATAAAACCAAAATCCAATCCTAAGCATATTTTCTGATAAGGAATTCTGGAGAATGATGCCAACCAGTTTAAATAGCCATTAGATTTTCTTTCAGTGTTTTTAATGCAGTGACCTTTGTAATAAAATAATTATTCACTCCATTTTATAAAGTAAAAGAAAGATTACATTTGTCCACACTTTTGTATTCATTGCTTATATTAACTGCATATTCTTTTTTTTTTTTTTTTACATGATTTATATATCTGGACATATACCATACAACCTTTACAGGCTAATATGCACCATTTCATGTTTTTCTTGAAAATGAATAGAATGAAAAATTTTAGATGAAAGATAATAAATGTATATATTTTAATAATATCATTCATTTATATTTCTTTTTTTGAATTTTTACAAGTGCTGCTTTCTGTAAAATATTTTCTAAATAATTTAAAGAATACATTATATATTAATGACCTCTCAAACACAAAACTATACAGTTTTTATTCTCTTTGTCTCATATTTAAGCAAGGTCATTTTCACTTGGATTAAAACACATCTTGTGTTTATTAATCCATGTAATGTGGAGTTATCATTTGCATTATGCCTGCAACTGAAGCATGTAATAAAATGTGGAGGGAAAGATAGATTTGGGATGGATGGTTTTCAGTGTTATAAAAGGAAGAGAAAATAGGCCTCTAGATAAATATATTAAAATCTGTATGTGAAATGGACAAAAATTGAACATCTACAATAGTTGGTAATATCTATGAATAATAATGCAAATAGGAAATACAACCATTTATAAGCAATTTACACTAACACAATCCAATGTAATTACCACCATTCCTTTTCTATCATTCTCAAATGCAGAATTATAGTTGCAACAAAAATGTTAATGAAGTGGATTAACCAAGTAGAAATCAAGAAAGTATGAAAGAGTAGATTTTTAAAGGTGCATTTAGGATTTGCAGAAGGGACTAGAATGCAAGTATATATTTTTGATTCTCCCCTTCAGAATGGGAGGAAAAATGGCTTATGCATTGACAGATCATGTTTAGGGAGAACATTTCCTGTAGTTCTGAATGAGATGGATCTCTGGAAAGTCATTTAGTGCCAGACAGCAGCGTCCTTTCATAAGCATACCTACACTAATGTGTCCAGCAGCTCCTCATAGCAGACACAGCCTGTAAATCACAAGTGGCAAACAGGACTGGCTTTATAGGGGAAAGATGTTAGTTGCAAGGTCCTACTTCAGATGCAATTCTATAGCAACTTTGGAAGGAGTCAGGAAGCTTTGATTCTCATTTCTTAGAAGTCAGTTAAATTTTGTTTGAAAAATGTTAATATTAAGAGAAACTCTTATTGACCACTAGTTTTTTTAATGGCACAAATAAATTTATGAATGATTTAACCCATACACAAATAATAGTAGCAGTAATAATAATAATAATAGTAATAATGTAACACTATTTTTTTCATAGTTCCACATGCCAAGAAAACTTCTGGATATTTTTGTCATGCTATTAACTTGTGAATCTAGCATGAATCTGTTGATAAGGGAGCCTTAGTGATGGAAAAGGTGACATCAAAACTCTCCAATGTAGCATTTAAAATATCAAAAAACTAGCAACATAAGATATTCTTTCCAGGACAGGAACTTTAGTTAGCTACAGGCCTGAAAGAATTCATTAAAATTAAGAATTAAGATAAGAAAATAATGATAAGTAAGTGGAAGGAGAGAAAAATTGGCATGGCTGATTGTCAGTGCTGTTCCGGCTTGAAGCCTGTGGGATGTGAGGTGAACTAGCAGAAACTAACAATAACCATAGGAAGTTCAAGGGAACCAGCAGGTGGTAGTTGCTGCCTCATTCAACATTTCTTCAAAAGAATATGTCAGCCTGAACATTCCAAGTTTATTGACAGGTGAGGAAAAAGTTTAAAAGGACACTACCAAAATCTTAATTAAGAAAATATTCAATAGTTTGAAAAAATATCTGTATTCCTTGGGCCTTTCATCAGGTTTATTTTTAGGAGCTGAGTTAATCTATTTATCTAGACTATTAAAATTTCAGCCCCACCTTGAAATATCTCGCCCAAGTCTTGATCCCTTTAAAACTCAGAGGAGGTCGTCACTGTGTGAGATTTTTGGGATTGGAGAAGGGAAATTCTTCCAGTACGAAGTATGGAATGAAGGTTGGGACTGAGGGAACTGTGTCCAAACCCAAGACACACCAAAGAATCTGCTAAAACATGTCTATTGCTAAATTGCCTGTGCTGTGCTATTTTGTCCTTTTCAAGGTTTACAAGTTGTTTCTCATATTAAGAATTATCAAACACTTGCCTTTTTCACAACCAATCATTTAAATTATTATGCTACATATCATTCTGTATGTAGGTGTTTGTACAAATATCAGTTCTTATTAATGGAATTATTCTCTATAGATTTTTAAATACACATGTATGTGTGTGAATATTTATGTAAAATTGCAGTTGTCTATACTGTCTTCATAAAACAGAGTTCTCCAAGAGTATAGGTTATTATTCACATACACAAGATTTAAACACATACAAATATGAACCTACTTTTGTTTGTACTCTAAATCCTAATAAGAAAAGATAGGCGAATATTCAAAGCAACTTGAGAAGTTTTTTTGGATTAAATTGATATGGCTTCATTAACTGTTTTTAAAAAGCATACTTTTATTTAGTGTGGCATTTCAGAATTGCTTACAGAGAATGTAAATTAACTTTTAATAATTTAATGCTTAATTTTTCTTGTTTGTTTTATTTGTTTGTTTGTTTGTATAATTTTTCTTCTCGTGTGCTTAGCCTGCAAGGAACATCATTCACAGTGTCTTTTTTTTGCAAAGTTAGATGGAAACAATCATGGCAACAGTCCTTAACTGTCACATCAGCCGTTGGCTCCAGCTTTGCTGTAGAGTCCACTGACTGCATTTTTTTGCAATAACTCTTAAGAGACAAATACTTACTGATTTTTTTACATTTCTTTGATATTATATCTCTGTCATTTAAAAAAATTATAATCCATGTGACAGTCACTATCATTTTGATGATGAAAACAATAATAGGAAATATTTAACCTTTTAATAATACGTTATTCTTTCTCTGCCAAGTAGATAACTACTATGTTTAAATTAACTTCATTCCCTACACACACCACTTTTATTTTCTGGCATAGATAAATATATAATATTTCTACTTTGACAAAATAAATTTTCTAAAGAATTTTAAGTGTTAGGATGTTCTAGACTATAGCATTATAAAACCATTCTATTTTTTGCCTTTTTTGCTCAGTACAAAATTATTTTTCAGTCTTCCAACCTTTTGTTTAGTAGTCATTCACAGTTATTCAATAATTTTGTAAAAGGAAATGAATTTTGAGGAGTTACAGGAAAGAGAATATCTGGAGATCTATTGGACATTCTGGATTTGTTCATAAAATTAATGTAGAGATTTACAACTTCGCCCTTCATTTTCCACTTTTAGGCAGAAAAGTCAAACAAAATCGAAATGGAGAAAGCTTGCTATGTCACCAGTACAATGTTGAATGTTAATGCTGTAACTCTACACTGGTCTGTGGTATTACTTCCACTTTGGAACCACATAGTTGTAATAAAATGTGTCAGAGAAGAATGCAAAGTTTGAGTCATGCTATCTACCCAGAATTTTATATAGTAACTGTTATAATAACTTAAGGTCTTTAGAATATGTCAAACGAAATGGCATGTGCCAACAGGGTTGTAGTTTGAGAAACTGTCACAACTTCTATGGGATATCTTTTTGGGGTGGAGAGTAACACCCTTGGTTGTAGCAAGAGGAGGGAATTTAATGTCTTCATTTTTTCTTATTTTTGAAATGTGTACACATTTTATGCAATCTTCTCTTTATGTTTTGGATTCATAATTCTCATGAGGCAGAGTAGAGGCTACAAACTGGTAGCCTGTGGGCCAGATTCTGATAGTAGATAAGTGTTATTTGGCTTTCTCAAATTAGTTGCTAACATTTTAATATTGGGCAATTTTACATAACATCTAATTTTTTATTTCCCTTGGAAAATTGGAAGGTCTGGCACCACTGGGTATATATTTTTATATATATATAATTTCACTCATCTAAATCTGAATGGAGTCTCTGCTTTAGATGGAACATGCATGCTGTGATACACACAGTGACATCTAGCCAGCTTCATTTATTTACATATGTGCAGCACTGTCCCTGTTAGCATTGGAGTTTACAGTACCTGAATTAGATATTAAGATGATTTTGTTTCTGATATTATGATGATAAATTTCATCAAAATATGCAGACACACAGGTAACAAAACTACCAATGACATTATTTTCTAGGAAGAATGCTTGCTACATAATTGCCTCTAACTTAATTACATACAATTTGTTTTTAAATTACTTAGAATTTTTCTTACACTGATGATTCTCAACCTGTGGTGCTATTTTTTTTATTGGTATGCAAAGTCTGTTCAAAGGTTAAAATTAATACTAGTTCAAACTTGGTAGTTTTATATCAAAATCCCAATACAATTTGTGCTATCTTTTAAGAATTTTATTGAAATAGGAATTGTAGAATAACAGAATTAAAAAAAAAATTCTCCCAGTTCTATATAGAATACAATAGTTATTAAACAACATGAAAATAATATTAAAAAGATAAATTTTAGTCCTTTAGTTATGTATGTATAAAGTTAGAAACAATAACATTGCTTGGAGGAAAATGCATCCCTAAATTTCAGATTTCCTCTAGAATATTTTTTAAAAAGTGTTTATCTTGGTTTATTACTTACGATGATAGAGCTTAGACATCTATACAGGTTTTAGTTAAAGTTCATAGATACTTAGAATCATAGTATAAATTTAGTTACACATTTTTTATTGGACCTAAATACTTTTTTTTATACTACGTGTCAGTGTACCACTATGAACATTCATGTTTTTAGGCACTGTATTTTTTTCTGGGTTTTTATTGTTGTTGTTCTGGTGGTATAGTTGTATTAATGGAAACATCTCCCCTATATTTCCAACAAAATTGCCCTGAAGGGGCACCAATAAAAAAACAGTTCATGAATTGTTTAAATTCCTTTATAGCTATGTTGACAAATTTTAAGAAAAGAACTAATTTGGATCAGTATTATTTGAACCTTTGTCCTCCATGGTATAAAAATATTTTGAAACCCGGTTTGTATGAGTGCAACAAATACAACAAATACAGAAGTCGAGGGTGTGGTCCAAAGGATTAAATAAAGATAGCATAAAAAGGATTCTACAAGGTAGTATATATTTTCTTTTATGGAAAAGAGTTGTATGTATTCAAAACACTTTTTTTCTTACAGTGTTTTTAACTGTGTAATAATATAGAAACTAAAAATTGCCTTTTTATTAGAATTATAAATCCTTTTGGCAATGCCAGAAAGAGTTTCTAAATAAATCTTGATTGTCCTATTTTAAAAGGGTGGTGAAAGGGAAGATAATATGGGCAAGATAAATTCACTTTTTGCTGTGAAATTCAAATTTTCATTTAGAACTGCGAAAAAAAAAAAAAGAATCATTTTCACAGCCAGCCAATAGCCTAAACAGTTATATAGGGTAGCCTAAGCTCATGGTTTGTGATTTCTATTCAAACATCTCTAGTGGCAAGGAGGTCATCCTCTTACGCAGCAGGCTATTCTCATTATAGACAGTTCTAAATATTACAAAGTATTTTAATAATTCATTCAATAAATATTTATTGTTCCTTCTTTTGAATCAATGTCCACTGTTTTCTATTTTCTATACATTTAGTTTTAGTCCTGCCTTCTGAACTAATTTCTCTTCCACATGACAACTCTTAAGTGATTTTATGGAAACACTGAATGAAGCTCAAGGTTAGAAAGAACCCCAGAACCCTTCTAGTCCAAACCTTCATTCACTATATCCTTCAGTTCATACTGGCCAGGCCTAATATACCCTGAATATACCCTGTGGTGGTGGTGGTGATGCAGTTCTGAGTTTATTTAAAATCTTTCTCATATCCCATCTCGTTTTCTCCTGCTCCAACTCCAGCTTCTTCATCCATTCCTCAGGTGACAGTTTTATGTCTTCTTACTCTCCTGGTTATTCTGTGCGTACATTCCTGTTGGTCTATGTCCTCCTTAAAGGGAGATGCCCAGAAATTAAATACATTAATTCAAGTACAGCCTGGCCCAAGTGGAATATCACCTACTTGCTTATGTTTCTGTTTATATTAATATAGCCTGGAATTAGATGATCTTTAAATGACATTGGCAGTCATACCATATATTGATATATGTTTATTATCAACTTAAATTCTAAAGTATTTTTTTTCACTGTTACTAACCCTTAGCTCTCCAATTGTGTTTTTATATAGCTTGCTTATAGGTCCAAAAAAAAGTTTCTTACTTTTATTCCCAGTATGATAGATCCTGTTGGGATCATTTCTGGAGTCTGATTCTGCCATCCAACAAATATGACATCTCTCTTTCTGTCCCATTTTCTGGATATCTGAGATAGAGATATAGAAGCAGATCTGTCTGTCTGTCTGTTTATCTGTCATTTCTATCTATCTATCATCTATCTATCTATCTATCTATCTATCTATCTATCTATCTATCTATCTATCATCTATCGAGAGAGGGAGAGAAATCATTCCCAGACCCAAAGTTTGTAACCCACTGATACAGATGGTGAATGGAGCAAGACTGAGAACATAAACTATGTGAGCAGTTAAGCAATATTGCCTAGGGTAAATTGTTCAACCAGTTATAAATACACTATTTTCATTGGTTTTTCAGTTCAGGTTTCTCAATTTAATATCCAAGGATAATATAAGAAACCTTGACATACTTCTTGTTGTAATTCAGTTATATATATACATCCATCCACAATAATCATTTTTAAAAAGGAAATAAAGATCGTATTTTTAAACTGCACTTTTTTTCAAATTTTAACCAATAATCCTTTTAATAATCTATTCTCGTTTAGACTTAATGAAATTTTACCAATATGTCTGTATTTTGCAGGACGTATCTTCCTTGTTTTTTCTTCTATTATTCCTTTTTACAGCTCCTGAGAAATGATCTGAATGGTTTGATTTTTCTTTTGCACATATTCAGTATTTTGCAAGTCATTTCTTAAGGCTAAGAAATGACTTATTTAGATTCCCAAAGTTTCTACTTATAGTTTCTTTACTTTTCTTGACATTTAATACTATCAACATTTGTGCCATTTTTTAATCCAAATATTTATCTTTTTCTGCTTGACAGAATTAGAAGCTAAATAGAAACTGGCTGCTATTGATTTCTTCTATCAATTAACATTTTACTCTCAGTTGACTAAAGGGGGGAAAAAGACCTGTTCTATTCTTTTTCTGATTCTAACAGAAAATGCTCATTTTGTCCTTAGTATTTTCCCCCAAACCCAATGGGTCTTTAGTGCTCCTGACACAGATCTTAATGTCCCATGCCATATTAATCCTTAGTTTGATTTTCACTTCCTTTTTCCTTTTCTTCCTTAATTCTAATTGTGATAGTCATAACAAGGAAGTCCTACCAAGAATAGGAGAGCGAAAGGGAAATTAATGGCCTAACAATTCACAAATTGGATAATGATGCCTTGTACAAAATTTGACTCTGGCAGTTCCTTTGAAAATAATTTTTTTCTTAGTCACATTTGTTGCATGCAATTTTCCCCACATTTAATGATTTTCCCCAAATATTTTACAACACAAGAAACATGGACAATTATACTATTCATGTTTATGAAGCTTCATTTTAACTGTATGTAACGTCATCAAGCTTCATCCAGTGCTGGAAAATGATCACTTATTTTTCCTCACTTTTGTGTTCCATAATTGCTAGTATCCCATATCACTCAAGGAGAAAGGTTGACAGTGCCTTATGTGTAAATAAGAAATTCAATTTCAATAATGATATGATAAGAATACATCTTATAATTTTGTAGCCATATATGGGAATCATAAAAGTTGTAGCTGATGAGGTGGTAAAATTTGGTACTTATCTGAGAATACCAGATGCTACCTGGTTTTTAAAATGTAAACTTTATTCTTTATGGGTGATGATATTGAAAACGCACTGAGGAAAAAAATGAGACCTTTGAAATATGTTTGTATTTTGGAAACTGGGCTATTGCTTTTAGATCAAACTTTTAAGATATCAGAGAAATATTTTTTTCCTTGGTCTTACTTATACATATGCATATGTGTATGCATATACATATACATCATTTTATGTGTTCAAATGCAGAAAACAGTTATTTACTTTTTTCTTTACTGGTAAGTAAAGCAAACATTTCATTTAATATTTACTAAATTAAAAGACCGTGTTACATTTTGAATTAATTCTTGTATTCATACTAAAAAAAAATATAGTTTCTGTTATGTGTGGCAAGGTCCTTTAATAAATGGAATATTAAGTACATTTAAATAAAGAGAGAATTGACCCTCTCAGAAATTGCTGCTGTGGCTTATTTTGAGCCCTTTTTTTGGTAACTTTCCAAAACAAGTTAATCTTTATGCTTCACATTTTTGACTGGCTTATTATCATCTAAATATTTGAAATTGGGAGATATAAAAAGAAATTTGAGGTAATAAAGAATTTGAATATTATCAGTACAGTTATTTCGAGTAAATTATATGTGCAAATAAATATCATTTTTAAAAATTAAATATAATAAACGTTATAGTATGTTAACAACTTTATTAAAAATGTAGTACTGCATTTTATTAAATAACATCATTATCAACCACAGCCAGGAAATTACAACCCAAAATTAGAAAGTTTATATCATGATTTCTTATATCCATATCATTATAAAGTTTCAATTTAATTTCACAGAAGTCAGGAAAATCTGTTCTGAGATTCCCAAAGAAACCGTAACCTGTAGAACACAACAGCCTCTTTCATTAGGAGCTCAAATCATGGCATGCCTCCCAAAACAGATCCATCACTATGGGATGTAGTCCTTCCTTTTCTGAGAGGAATTATACATTATTCTGTTCTTCCTTTTAGAGATCCTGTATAACAATCGTATTTTGAAGTTTTTATGATTTAAGAACCAGTGTTTTGAATTACACATGATTGATGCAATGAGAACTTGTAACCCTTTCTTCAAAAGGAACAAAATAAAGTTCCTTCAACGGCGAATGTATTATTTCCTTTCTGAAACAAAGCCCTTCCACACTTGTCTTGTTACGAGTTCAACATTCAAAAGCAGCAGATCAGAGATCTTTAACTGATGATCTGAGAGCCATATCGTCCTAGCAAATGTATTTTTGTTTGGACTATAAAATGTTTCAAAGGAAATTTGAATTAGTAACAAACATTTAAAACCTGAAGCATTCATTAAAAAGAAACTTGGATTTCTGGCTTCTCTCAGGAAGATGTGGCAGTACAAGGTCAGCTTCCCCTGTGGCAAAATCAGTTGCATCCTCATTGTTTCCTTTTAGCCCTGGCCTGGCTCCTATTCAACCATATCTCCCCTCTATTTTTGTCTTAAACCTGCCCCCTTATTATTTATTTTAATTAAAGTGTAGTTAACATACAGTATTATATTAGTTTCAGGTATATAACGTAGTGATTCTACATTTATATACCTTATGATGTCGTGACCACAATAAGTCTGTTAACAATCTGTCACCTTACAAAGTTCTTATATTCTTGACTATATCTCTTGTGCTGTACATTATATCTCCATGACTTATGTATTTTATGACTGGAAGTTTGTGTCTCTTATTCCCCTTCACCTTTATCACTCATCTATGTACACCTCTCCCCTCTGGCAACCATCAGTTTGTTCTCTCTGAGTTTGTTTCTGTTTTATTTTGTTTGTTCATTTGTTTTGTTTCATTTTGTTTTAGATTTCACATAGAGGTAAATTCATATAATATTTGTCTTTCTCTGTCTGACTTATTTCACTTAACTTAATACCCTCTAGGTCTATCCAGGTTGTCCCAAATGGAAAGATTTAATTCTTTTTATTGCTGAGTAATATTCCATTCCATTGTAAATATATATATGCATATACATACACACACATATATACACATATATGAGATATATATATGTATATGTATATATATCACATCTTTATCTAAACACTCTATTATCTTTGTGTCTGAATCTAAGCCTCCATTTTTCTGAGCTGACAAAAAACAAGCATCAGTCTTTTCAGGATCTCCATGCTTTCCTCTTCCTTTAGAACTGTTCATACTTCTGGGGTCTTAAAGTATCAAGAAATCTGGGGGTGGGAATAGAGAGTCACTTGGTCTTCAGTCATCAGTCCACAGTTTGCTGCTGAGAAGGCAGAAGGCTTGACTGACCTGCATAGACCTTCAGATAGAGTGTGTCATTGCTGCTTTTGGGGGCGTAGGAACTTTTTGCTATGTCTGTGCCACCCTTCGGACAGGGGAATCGTGCAAGTCTTCCTGTGTTCCTGTGCACCGAGACATGTCATACAGCCATTTCTGGAAGTGCTGCTGGGAAGCAGAGCTAAGTTCCCCTCTGCCCTTGGGGATCACGAATCTCCTTCTACTCTTCCAGTTGGGTGAAGTATCTTCTCAGATATTCTCAATTTCTAGAAATGTTAATTGACAAGTTTTGGTTTCCACCCTGCCTCCTCATACTTCTTCTAAGGCAATAACAGATGGACAAGTAAGACATTGATGGAGGAGCAAAGGAAGCAGAAAAATTTAAGAGAAAAAGAGCACAGATAAATATATCAAAAGAGATCTCAACCACATTTGTGAGTGCTTGTTTTATGTCTGCCTTTCTTGGTTATCTGCAAGCTCCATGAAGCCTGGGATAAGTATTGCCTTGTTTATGGCAAGATCCTATTAAATTCTTCTTGAATAAATGAGTAAATGAGAATGAAATTCAGAGACTGGATTTATGGAAAGTATAATTGCTGAGAAGGTAGACTCAGGGTGTGAATCTCGGTTTTCCTACTTACAGTTATGTGGGCAAAACCCTTAACCTCTTCATGCCTCCAGTTCCTCATCTGTCAGATGGTTGTTGTCAGGAATAAAAGAGTTAATGTTTGTAAAGCTCTTAGACTAATACCTGGCACATAGTATGTATCATATGAATGTTGACTACTATCATTACCATTGTCCTCATTGTTTATTATCGCTAAGAAACCCTCAGACAGGACTGTTCTCTTGATGTTCTAACAGAGAGAACAGCTCTGATCCAATGATAGCAAAGTTTATATAAATAAAATTGATACAATTTTATTTTGGCATGATCTTCCAGACTTCTTAGTGTTTTATTTGTCTTCCCTGTATCCTGCATCTACACTACTGTGGTTCCCTCAGGACCATGCTTCTTCAGGAATCTGACCTCTTTTCATCTTCTGTTGGCCTTTCTTA
Organism: Pteropus medius; assembly: GCF_902729225.1. Lineage (NCBI taxonomy): Eukaryota > Metazoa > Chordata > Mammalia > Chiroptera > Pteropodidae > Pteropus > Pteropus medius. The sequence goes on along the minus strand of NW_024352786.1, from coordinate 6,682,644 downwards.
GCTGTGTGTCCTTAGGAAACACAGCAATAACCCCTGGAATCCCTCATTAGATCATATATAACTAGAGCCTTTCTCAGTAGGTGAAGTTTAGGCAGTTTTTCTTATACTTTACACTTGCCAATGTTGAAGTTTATCTGCCATCTTTCTGTTTATTCACAGATCTTTTGCAGTTTATCTTTACTTAGCATTTTAGTTGCCATAGTATTTAATGACATTTATTAATGTAAGGATTACATTGCTCTGTTTTTCTTCTAAATCATTTGTAAATTCACGCTTATCATTTACATATAAAAAGCTAATTTCTGGGGTGACTAGGGTTAACATTTATGATAGCATAAAATAGGATGGCACTTAGAGTATCAATAAAAAACTTTTTGAGCTAATATTATATAATTCAATTATAGAAACCCAGTTCTTTCCATAATTAGTACTTCCATAAGGCAGTCTTTTTCAGTTATAAATTCAATTTTTCACAGACCCAAATGCTCCTATTATGGTTTTTCAAAGGATTCCTTTAGCTATTTAGAGCTTTATATAGTTAATTTTTCTATTCAGACATATTATACCATCTACTGCAATATGGAATGATTTAACAGCAAATTTCTTTCTCTTAAATTTCTTTTCTTTCCTTATTTAGCCTTCTAACAGTTCCTGCTGTTAAACTAAAGTTATTCTTTTACCTAAATATTTTTGCATTCATTTATAATATTTCACCATCTGGTCTCTCTTAGCTAGAAATCATTTTATCAACTTCTAGGAATATTTATCCTTATTTATGCTGCATACATACCCTCTGTAATGGTTGTGTTGTAATGCATGATGTATTTTGGACAAACAGAATCATGATACTGTTTACATTATCGAGAAACTCAGGGATTCTCATTTCTCAGCAGAACACATTTTTTCTTCCGATATGATTTGCTGTTGGGGTCCCTTATCCACCTTTATAATTAAAATAATAGTTTGTTTTTTTCTTCATACCTCTATAACCTCTGGTAGACATACTTCCTGCACTTATCAGTGCACACTAACTGACATTGGCCATTGTTAGCTTATTTTTACTCTGGGTCATTTATATACATTTATACAACACAATTAATGATGCAATAAACAGTGAGGTCAAGTATGTGCGTCTATCATTTTGAATCATTTGCTTATACAGGAGAGAGTTAGCATTCCTCCTGCTTCTACAACTGCTTTGTATTAATCCTCTATGTAGTTGCGTCTTCCTCTGCTCATCCCTTAAATTAAAGTCTTTCCAAGTGTTTTTTTCCAGGTATGTTCTGTCTACAGCTTCTCTCCATGACTTCACACAGCCTTGTGACTCATGATTCCCACCTGTCTCTTGACTATTTTATGTGTATATCCAACCCCTGCCCCTTGGCTGTCCATAGACAACTCCAATTTGGCAAGTCCCTAACTGAATTCATCATCTGTAACCACCTACCTGCCCAGAAAACCCAGTCTCTTCTAGTATTCCCTCTACCATCTTCTTTGTTCCTCAAGCAATAGACCAAGAACCGTTCTCTGCTCCTCTTTCTCCCTTATGTTCTCAGCCAAGCAACAAGTCCTGCAGATTACACCTCCTTAATATCACTTGAAACTATCGATTTGTCCCTCCTCTAGTTCTAGGACACAGTCCCTCACCTAGACTACTGTAACATTTTCCTAAACAGTCTCTCTGTGTTTGGTTTTCTTCTTGCTCTGCCAGCTGCCATCCTCTTGTTGGGAAGATCTTCCGTGGCTCCTCAAACCCAGTGTTGGGTGCCCGTGTTATTTCCTTTGTAGTCTCTCTACTTCTCCGTCGTAACAGTTATCACTCCGTATGATTACTGCCTGCTTATTTTTTCTCATTTCCCCACTAGATGTTAAACCCTGCGTGAACTTGGGGTCCTGCTCACCATTTGATCCCCAGGGCCTAACACAGCGACTGCTGCACAGAAGGCACTCAATAAATACTTCTTAAATATTGTGGAATGTTAGTCAATTTTTAAGCTTTCTAATATTTAAACTACAAATAAACTAGAAAGACATTATAAACACATAAGTTGCATGATGACAAAGTCTGAAATTAGAAATCCTGGATTGAATTTCTGGCTCTCTTATTGCCTCACTGAAAACTTTTGACAAAACACAAAATTTTCTCACTATAGTGTAATCATATAACACTCATCATTACTGAGCACACAATAAAAATGACCATAGCATCTTGAATTTATGTCTTCTAAGTAGTTGGAAGTATTTCTTATGAATTATTTATTTGTTCATCATCCCTTTGAGGTAGGCTTCATCTTTCCTTCTAGAAGGTACTAAAGGAAGATAGAACTCCCTCTGTAATGGTGTGAAAACACTGGTTCTCAGATCGTTACCTACTTCACTGCACATCAGGAAGATTCATGAAGGAGTCTAGGTCTTTAGACTCTCAGGAGGAAAATGTGTCATGTAGAGTAGTTTTATGCTCTTGTATATCCGATTTAAGAATTCAAAATATTTGGGGGTAAAAAGTGTACAAATTATTTTAGTATTTCAGCTTATTCCTGGACTCCTTCTCCATGTTTTTCTGGAGACACACTTTTTTTCCACACCCACTCAAACCATCTGTGTACCAGGCAAATTTTCCGAGATGTAACACCAAGTAAAATATGTGAATTCCATTTATTTAGAAAGAACTATGACTAATGACACTGTGGGAAAATGGCACAGTTAATGAAAAAGTGCTCTTTCTGTGTGAACAGCTAGGGGAGCCTAGTAGTCATGGCCACATGAAGCCATGACCTACAGATAAGCATTCAGCGCCAGTGCTTTTCAGCCTTACTCTCCAGAGGCCACCTGCAGGAAGCAGACACTCAGCTCTGTGTCTACGTGTGATCTGGAAGTCACCCCCGATGAGAAGAGGTCCTTTACCACCATCAAAGAGTAAAATTTTGAAAAGTGTGCGAATTTTACATTCTTCTCCAAATTTTGTCAATATTTGCTTTATATAAAAATGTTTAAAATTATTTACCATTAATTAAAATTGACTCTTAAGGAAAGTATACCATGTTTACCATTGCCTTTAGACACTCCCAAGACCCTAGCATGTACCCTTCAAGTATTACCCTAATTTGAAAAGCGCGGGGTCCTAGGACATTAAAGCCCAGGCCATAAGATTTTTGTTGCAATTTAAGAGAATTCCTCTCCATGTCTCCTTTCTACTTTGCTACATGTAAACTCCTGAAGCCCTTTTGCCTAGATCAGTAATGAAGTCTTTATAATGTAACTCTAAGCGCCTAAGTGGTAGCATGTTCACAGTTAAGATGATTGAGGAACATAAAATCACCTTCCTCAGAGAATTTCTATTTGAGGAAAAGGATCCGTCTGAGGTGAGAAATACCTATCCACCTTCTCTTTAGATCTGGTTAACACTGGAAACCAAACTAAAGTATTCTAAAACAATACTTTCTTTTGAACATTTAGAAAATATGATCAAACTGTAAACTGGTCATGCTCAGATATGAGTACAAGAAGTGACTTATTTATATATTCAAATTTCAAAACATTTGTAAGGCCTACCATGTGTGCTGTTAAATTTTTTTTTAATTTTGAATTATTTTTGTTAGATAATCCTGTTTAAAGTGACATTATGATTTATCGCCACTAATCAAGATTCTGATCCCTCATAGACTTCTTGTTTGTATCTGTTTTTGTTCTTTGTTACATAAATATGAGGTTTATATATAAAATTCTGACTGTGTAATATAGGGCTAATGAGTCACAGATGGAAAGATGCTGGCACATTACCATCTAATAACATTTTAAACTCATATTCCATAGTAAAACAAAAGCAAATTGTACACATCTGTTTTCCAACTTGTAGCATTTCTGAATTTGTGTAGAGTCTATGCTTAAAAGACTTTTACTTAGGGAGAAGAAAAAGAGGATACAGGTCACCTTGAAACTACCCAGCCATTTAATAGCCTTATCAGAAAGGATTTGGCTAAAGGGATACGATTTCCTCTGCTTCACTTCCTGAGAAGGCCCAGCTCTAAAGAATGAGAATCAAAGGCATTAGTGCTGAAGAGCTGTCTCATACTAAAAACATAATTCCTTAAAATGAAAAAAAAAATTCATAATAAGGGGGAAAATATGGGAGAAAATATACCAAAACTAGTAAAATTAAAAAACTAAAAATTTTCTGGCCTTTCCTAAAAATATTCTCAAAATAGATTTGGGCAGGAAGAGGGGACAATGAAGAGGAAAGAAGGTAGAAAGGCAGCCTGAAGACCCTTGAGGCCATTTATTGCCGTGGTTGGTGTTTGTTTTATTTGTGTGGTAAACGTGCTCTGTGTGGAAAAAAAAAAGGGGGATAATAAAGGCTCCAATATGACGCGTTGTTGGAAAAGAAATAGAACAAAGGCAAAATTTCTCTCTCAGACCTACCCAATTCATAATGCCTGTGAGGATGAGTTAGTACAGTTAGTGAAGCACAGGACTCCAAAATTTCTCTCCCCCATTCTCCTTGGTTCAGGAATACAAAACCACCTTTTTGCTTCAAGGGGTTGTGTGAACTGTCAAGTTCTTTTGGAAAAGTTATGTGACAGAAGTAATTACTACAGAGTGTGACCATAACTTCCTCTGACATGAAATACACATGTTATAAGAGACAGATTTCCATCTACCACCTCTGCAGGAATTCCTGAAACAGGAAAGATCTGAGAATCATCATATAATTGGAGAGAGAAATTTTGATATGTGGGTGGTAAGACTCTGTTTTGTGAGGCATACTGCATTTATTCTGAGAAATAATATTTTGATCTGACTGCAAAATTCTGTTCATGGTAGTCCAAAAAAGAATTAATACAAATATTTTATGTCCTGATTGTAGAGTAAACACAATATCAATAAGGGGAAATTGCGGTGTTGTTTATATAACAGTGTCTGTAGTTATCTCCATTTCGTACTAACATTTTATATGTAAGATTCCAGACATGTTAAAAGTGTATACACAGATCTAAAGATCTAATTGTACGTGCCGCAAGAAGCAGGTACAAGGAGTTCTCAATTGGGCCATTGCCTTTAAGGAATGGTTCATTTGGGAGTCTTGATTTTATTTATGGTATGTCAAGCAAGGCAAGACTTAGAGCTGGGTCAGGGTGGTGTTAGGTACGTACTTGTTTTGTTTGTCCACCGGTGAAATGTCTGTGTGACGTTTGTGTCATGTTTTGGTGCTGTGCCATGTCCATAGGGTCTGCCAGGCTTCCCCACAGTTGCTGCTCTGCACAGTAATCAGATCCTCACCGTCAAGGTTTGTGGTTGGCATCCATGCCCACTCCGTCAGAGCCTGCAACCAGCATAAGCGAGCAAGAACAGCTAGGTTGACTTGCCAAGTGTCATTGCTCCCTTTAATCATACACATCAGGTTGCTGGGTCCTTGGGACCTCACCTACATCAGTGAGGTCAAATATATATTAAGAAGGAAAATCTTGAGCGTATAAGAGAGGAAGATATTGAAGTTGAGCAGGGACAGTGAAGAGAGGCAGGCACGACTCTCTAGGACTGTGCCACACCTCAGTGGTTTAATTTGCATGCATTGCAAAGCTCTGTGATATTTTTCAGTCAATTAAATAATCCTGATTACTTTGGACTTTGGCATCAATAAAATGACAGCCACGTTCATGCCACATTATGCTGGTTGACAAGTCTGATGGAAATTGAACTGGCACTTTGTCTGTGGACTTTCTGCTCAAAGTGCAGAATGCAGGTGGCTTGAGCTTACCTGGTTCTTTAATATACTACAGTAAAGGCCCAACACCCACAGCAAAATGATGGGATGCAAAAAAAAAAAAAATTCATTTTTACTAAAAATCTGGTCTTACCATCTTGTTTCAGGGTTATATTTCTTTCAAGAAGAAACAAAAGGTCTGATGTCAGACACAAGTGCCAGTTCTATTTTATTTAATAGTCATTATAAGGCTAATGTGTATATCTTTATTTCTTTCTTGGGGCCTTCTGATGTCTATTCTTCAACTCTCTCATCTCTGAACTTCAACCTTTGACCTCACCTGACTGATCAGATGGTGTTTCCTAAAATCAATCATGGGTTTCTCTCTGCTGATCAGCAGCTCATTAAACGCCGCCTGATTAAGGTAGTGCTTATTCTTGCTCAAGTCTGATTTCTTCTTTGCATTCAGTTATTACTCTGTGTACTGTTGCTTTGCCATTTATCTCTCGTGTGTGGGGGTGGGGTGAGGGTAAGGATGGGAGGGTATTTATTTGGAAATATTTTAAAATAAAATTATGTTTGGTGAACTGCATTTGTTTGAAATATATATGAAATTACCAAAATAAAAAGGCATGAAGAGCCTACATAGGTTCTTTTAATTAAAAAAAAAAAAAGAGAGAGAGAGAGACAACTTAAGTTATATCTAGTTATAGACCCAGTTTCTAGGGTCTCTAGCTTTGGTAATGTATAAATTATTATACAGCATGACTATGCTGTATGCTTAATTTTATAGGTTATGAAAAAGTAAACACATTTGTCCAGCTTCAAATGCAGCCATTTTATTAAACAAGGTAGATATAACTGATGCAGCATTGTTGTGAATAAAGTTATGCAAAAATTTTATCCTAGCTCTGAAAAAGTGATAATAGACACACGATTTCCAAGAGCTGAGAGTGCTGTTTCCTGAGCTGCTTTGATTTTAATAGCTCTACTCTGCTCGCCCAGCATGAATATTTATTTGATCCCTGCTGGCAGGCAAATTGCCTACAGGCTTCATGTTTCTGGTTGCTCTGGTTCTTTCATAGTGTAAACGTGGATTAGATAATACAAATTTTAAGTGTTGAAAATAAGACTTGGGTCTTTATCATTTCTGGTCATGGTTGGTCTGTCCCCTTCTCCACTGTAGGGTGACCAAGGACAGGCTGGACCTCCAGGCCCCCCAGGCCCTCCAGGCCCAAGAGGGCCTCCTGGGGACACAGGGAAAGATGGCCCCCGTGGAATGCCAGGAGTGCCCGTGAGTTGCTTTTTGGATTGGTTGTTCTCACAGGTTTTGTTTTGTTTTGTTTTAAGGGCTGATAATTGGGATGGAGTGGGGTTGGGGGCGGCCGTAGACTTAGGGGGTCAAGTGAGTGGAGTGGGTTGAGGAAAGTGGGATGCTAAGAAAGTCCCCAACCAGAGAGGGCACTGCCAGCAGGATTCTGCTTTACCACTCAATCTATGGGAACCCACGCAAACCACAGAGAAACCTGGAGATAGCAAATAAGCTGGTTTTCAGGTAAGCCTCCAGAAGTCTGTGATTGGAGAGCCTGATGCCACTTGTGACCTGTCTCCCATAGAGTACATCAGTGCCTTTGGTTTAGGTGGGAAACTAGATTGAAAACTAGTTGGGAGATTCAGAACATTTTCAAAAGGATCAATAGCAGAGACAGTAAAGTCCCACATGATTTATGGAAAGTAAAGAAGTTAAATCTAATATTTAATCCTTTGTAAATAACTTGACCAAAAAGAATTGCTAATAAAATAATAAAAGTTTAAAACATCATGGGTGGGGTTTAAATATTATTTGTCCTTTGTGTGTGAAGCTTATCAATAGAAATGATTTTAAAGTGAATTCCATTACCCCAATATATTTCACAAAAAAATAAAAGCAATCTTAATACTTAGATTTAAATACAAAGTTACTAAGTACTCAGTTACTAAGACTGGTCAAGTGTCAATAATATAGCAGTACAGGACACTAGATAAATGGTTTAGTTTGATAGAGGCAACCCAGAAATTTAAAGAAATACATCGAAAAAGTAAAAATATTGTACACATATTTTGAAATTAGGATTCGAAATTCAGGTTTATTGATGAATTAAATTATTTAATGTATTGCTTTAACTTATTTTCATTAGTGTTTTTATAGTCCAAAAGTAATAATGAGAATATCCATAAAGTAGAAAATTTTGAAAATAAAAATAACCAAAAAGAAAAAAATTCAGCCACAGTCATTAATGTTTTGGTATAGTTTATTTTTATATTCATATATTGTGTATTTTTTTTAAAGAATGATTCTCTGTAAAACTATAGCGTACTTTAAAACTTTTCTGAGACAACCTTCTATAAGCACTATTTCTCTTTCTGAAAGCTGCTGTTAGTTGTTGTATGAAATGAGAAATTAACTTGCAACATATGATTTACTGGTTGTTAGGACTGTTTTCACTGAACCATCAGAGATAGTGGTTTTATCTTAAAACTGTCTTCTAATGTCTATTCTCTTGGGATGATGTCTCAAAAGATAGAAACCACAGCTTTAGGGATATTTAAAGCTCCCTGATTGATTGCTTGTTGCCAACAAAGATACAATGGGTGTCTCTTCAAATAAGAAGAGTAGTTAAAACTATTTTGATGGTACAGAATTAGTCAGATCATTGGGTATTGTATACTCGACAGAAAATTCAAGGTATAAATTACTTTTAAGAAACAAGATAAAATTGAAGTATGACAAATTATAAACCACCCAAATATTATGTCATACTTTAAACGAATGTAGTTTATTCATCTAAGGAAGAAATAGAACTTTTTACATAAGGGTATGAGTATTTTTTTAATTCCACAAATATAAAAATCAATCAGAGTTGATTTTTATATACTACTATAACCACAGGGAAAGATTTTATTAAAATAAACTGAGAAGTACTTATTTTTGAAGTCTGACAACATCTTGGCATTACAAGCACGGTTTTTCCAAAAAATACCTGTAGCCAACGACTGTCATTATAATAGTATAACAAAACATGATAAGGAATTCTATATAAATCTTAGTATTAAAAAGTTATGGCAGTGATATGGCATGGCAGAAAATCTTATTTTAATATATGCTATCAATTTTATTAAAGTATGTTACTTCAGCCATTATTAATCCAGGATAACCAAAATTCAAAATCAATCTATGCTCCTTTTTTAATTTCATTCCTGCACTAAGAGCAATTGTCTCATTCTCCTGTATATGGAATTTTTGAGTTCTCATAAAGAGGACCATGTCATCATCTTGTGTCATTATAAATAGGATATAATAAATGAGATATTACTGTAATTGCAATTAAATGTTTTTCTAGGACCATTTATTGACTTACAATATAATCACTCTTACCAATTTTATTTAGAATACATTCTGGCATAATCTTAAATCTCTGCTATAACCTAGACTCATTTTATTAAATTCTAAAATGTTTATAAAATGCATTCGAAGAAAGAATATTGGCTTTCTTTTCATTGCATTGTGTTTGCATTCCTCTACTAGCCTGAAAAGTATATTTGGCATTGATATACCTCAGTGAGTATTGTGAAAAAGAAAAAAAAAAATGATTGGAATGGTTTTTTAATGTTGATAGCATTAATAAAATTATCACTGTTCTTTTTTAAGGGTGAACCAGGGAAACCAGGAGAACAAGGCTTCATGGCAAGTATCTCAATTTATCTTTTTCATTAAATTCTATAAATTTCCACAAAATTTCTATAAAAAATAATGGAAGTCCTAGTTATTCAAAACTCTGGTCAAGATTATGTATAACGAATGTATCTGTCATATGACTTATAAGAGAGTGAAAATTAGTAAAAGTTAAAAAGTAGTATGGCTTATTATAAGGTAAAGGCCACAAGACAACACATCTACAGAACCAACACAGGAGAAAAAGAGAGGGAGATTCTAGGTAGGAGGAGTGACAGGGAGAGGCTCAGGAGGGTCAAAGGAGAGAATTTTCTTTTAGCTGCTCTGCTGTAAGGGCAGTTAAATTCAGTGACATGCCTATTAGCTTAAATAAAATGAGTTTCTAAGGGATCAGATGTGACTAATTGTAAATTAGTATAGTAAACCCTCCACAGTGATTCAAGGAGTTTTTCTTTCGTCGAAGGGCTCCACTCAGAGAGAAACAGTTGTGCCTTCTTGATCTCTGTCATTAAAAAAGATCATGAAATGATTGCATGTGGACTGGCCCGTAGACACGCAGGTCTCCATCCCTCATGACTGTTTATATTTTGCTAGTGAGAGAAGTTGGGGCAGCTTGCTGAGCCATGAAGAATAGAAGCCCTTCAACCTGACTCTCTTTGTCTCTCTCTTCCCTGTCACTGGAGCTGCCTTTCTGATATATTTCATGACATCAACAATATTGGGAAACACAGGGTGACACTCTAATAACCTGAATTCCACAGGACAGCTATGTCTCATACTTGTCCTGGATGCAGTGATCACAATAAGCTTGATCATGTCCATTCTTTGTAATATGTGACATGCAGCATGCAGGTGTTCAGGTTATAAAACTTATTTTTAAAAAAACAGTTAGCTAAATCCTAGTGAAACTGATGCACAGGAACACAGAGTTGGTCAAGAATTAAAACAAATGTGTGAATGGGTTAAAGGTCAAAGTCTTCTCTGAGCACCGGATTCCTTCAACAGCCCTCTGGGGGATATACTCACTGAGCTGTAGTCATAGTTGGTGAAACGAAAATGCCCTGGGACCAAAACTGACCCCCCGCCTGGAAATTCTCTGTTTCTGATCTATAATATCAAGATAGGTATTTGATACAGATAATTTGGGGTGGAGGGTTACCATACCGAATTCTTTTTAAATAGCATAAAATGAAGCAAAAACAAAAGATCATATGTAAAAATTAAACAAAACATTAGTCATTAGTGGTAAATTTGCATACAAGAGCATTAGCTGTCAGGGTTATAGGGTCACTGAAAGTGAAGTTTTCTTGGAAAACGACAATATAAATTTTGAAATTGCTTTAGGCAGTCGAATGCACCTGTGATTTCAATACTGGAAAATGGTCAAAACATATTCCTCCCAGACATTCTTATATTGAAGGCTATTTGGGACTCTTAGGAGCCCTTGTTTGTTCCCACGTATGCACATTCTATCGGATTTTTATTATTACCATTGGCTTTCTACCCTGATGCCCACTGCAGCATCCTAATATACAATACTCTAAAATGACAATGGATGTTTTTTAAACCACGATCTTATCTTCCTTAAATTCATATATTCTTTCTAGAATACATGATGTGAATAACAACTTAATCCCATTTCCCTACAATTCCTAGCTTAATATCATTAAATATAATGTTTCATCTAGTCTTAAATGAATTGTTATTATCTTAGTGTGATCCAGTTTCCCATTTCTTATAGCAGCTTTTGAGGTGAAGATGATCCCGGGCATTTTTTCTATAAACTTCTGTCTTTAAACTCTTCAAATTTAGTTCATATTCTCATTTTAAAAAAGCAGCTAAGATGTGTAGAACCAGAGGGAAGATAGAGTAACCAAGAGGATTATTTTATAAACTATATAAATGTCTGACCAATGTACTGTATACTTGAAACTAATAATAAAATAAAATAAAATGCTAAAAAAAAGCAGCTAAGAAACTTAACTGAAATCACAAATGTTCAAAGGATATGTGTAATATAATGATCTAATGTACCGTTTTTAAAGATGTAAAATCCATTTTTAAAAGAAAACTTCTATAATAAAGAAAAATAGACAAATCATAAGTCTACATCTCAGTGAATTTTCACAGTGAACATAACTATGTAACCAACCAGGTCAAGAAATAGAATACCATACCCCAGAAACCCCTTTACCCTCCAGTCACCACCCCCTCTTCCTAAAGTTTACTACTCTTCTGACTTCTGCCACCACAGATTAATTTTGCCTGCATTTGAATTTTACATTAATAGAATTCTACACTATGTACACTTTTGTGTCTGGCTTCTTTTGTTCAACATTATATTTGTGAGATCATCTACCTCTGTTTTAATAGCCTTCACAGATGGTTAAAAAAAAATCAGGAGGAAGAACCTTACTTCCTTGACTACCCCGTTAAAACTACATCACTCAAATAGCAGTAAATGAATGAATAGTCTGTCTGACCTTGGGCAAGTCACTTAACCTCTCAATTTCTCATCTGTAAAGAAGGGATAATAATATTGTCTCTGCCTCCCTTACAAGGTTGCCAAAGACAAATGCAATAAATTAGGGGAAAGCACTTTAAAATATATAACGAAGAACTATATGAGTATGTTATTATTATTATCACTCAATTGTTCCCTCTAGAGTAAATTACAGGTGAGCATGGATTTCTATAACAGATGTATTCTTGTAAAGTTCTGTATGAATCAGATTTTCATAAATCAACATATCTTAGATGTGCTGGAGAATTTTGCTATTTAAAACAATCCTATTTAGAGTCTTTTTGTAAAGCAATGTAATCCCCTAATTCTTCTTCCCAGAAAACTGAATTTTTTTTCTATATTTGCTTGAAGTGAAAGATTTCTATGATTTAAAAAGCTATCATTTTAAAAAACCACTATTTATGTTTGTTAAGTTAAATAGCACCTGTATATATTAACCAATCTCAAAAAGAGAATGGGATACTGGAAATATAATACTTTTCATGAGGAGAAAATTCTCCTTAGAAAGTTTATTTTTTCTTTTAAATAATGTGTGTGTGTGTGTGCGTGTGTTGACTCAAAGTCTGGTAGAAAGAAAAGTATATTATACTAGTAGTTCTGGCCTCAAAACTACTTAGGAGTATATGACCATAATCTGTGATTCTTTTTCCTGATTGATAACATGTGGAAAATTCCTTTCTTACCTATCTCACTGGGTTATGGTAAGAAGCAAGTAAAGTAATAATAATGTGAAAATGTTTTATGAACTACAAAGAGATCCATAAATAAGAAATATTGCAGTTAAAACAAAAGCCTGGTGATACAACTTGGCATACAGAAAGACCACGCTATGATACATAAGGGCTAAGAACAGTGTGGTTATAGCCATCAATGAAATTACAGTGTGTCAGATACCGCGATGATAGTGCAACTTACTCCTTTTGTCCTGTTGTCATCGTAGTTTTTTTGCCTTCTCCTCTATATCCCATCATCTTACAGTATCAATTTTTCATAAGACTCCTCATCTACCAGCTTCAATAAGGAAATATAAAAAATACCATTGCTCTCATCTTTTTCACAAAACCCCCTAGGTTTGTTGGTTTGTGTGGTAGAGGAGTGTTTGCTTACCTGAGGGTCTTAAGAGGCACTGGAGAATTCTTAAAATTTTAGATGTCCCTGAGGATGAAATGAAAAAACTAGGAACAATCTAAAATTAGCTCTTACAAAATTGTTTGAGTGTGTCAGGTGGGGAGTTTGTCTTCCTAATCCAGGATGTATATTTTATATTGAAAAAATAATTATCTGAAGATTAACAGCATCTCTGGTAGAATAAAGAAGACCTACTGCTCAAGCAGCTCCACATTTACTTAATCCTGCTGTGTGTCTATTCTGTAAACATGACCTTTGGGTTTTCTGAGAAGTTCAGAATGAGATTTTAAAAGACAGAATCTTGAGCTGAAATAAATTGGACTCCATCTAAATAAAGAGAGAACTGCTCTAGCTCATAAAACTAGATTCAAGCATGAAAGCCAGGACCGACCACAATTGGAAGTGCTAATGTTCTAAACCCTAGCATGAGTAATCCTTATTTTTCAGTTTTTCAGTTAAAACAGTATTCTTGAAGGTATCTTCTTTTTGGTATTCTCACTATTTTTTCTTTTGACAAATGTGGAAGTTCTCAAAAGC